>NC_135003.1:8790500-9099800 GCF_051020985.1 Nomia melanderi
GACTAATTTAAAAAAAGTGTGAACCTGGCAAAAACTGCTTTCCGACCACGAGCAATCTTAGACGCTCGGAAATGGAACGAGAATTTGGTAAAGAATTTGTTAGAGGCTCTCCTTTAGTATCTGCAGGTGCCTGTTACTATAATTAAGGGATATACGTGGCCCGATTGTAGGTATTCCTTGAAACATTCGATTGAAATTCAGGAACGTTCGATTGTCCACCTTTCGAGGGTAATATATAATAACCGATGTTTTCTTGCAGTAGAATCAAGATTTTTACGAGAGCTACACACACTCATGAATATTAAGATTCTTGTTAACATGTACGCTTAATTCACTTTCCTTTTTCACATACCTATTTTTATATCATTATTACTATCGCCCGAACTTTTTATATTCTTTAGGCTTCACTGAACTCAAAATACAAAACATATGCACGATTCTTCATATATCTGGATAATACCGCAACAACGATCAATCGCTCCTCTCTCCAATATTAAAAGAACTCTTCTAATAATATGAAGAAGTATACAGATACTTACACACGAAAAGAGACATTCTTAATGTTCCGAAGGATTAAAAAACACACGCAATCCATCGATACGAGCGTTACTCCACAGTCGAGTCCAGGATCAACGATCATCGCCGGACCAAGCTGCCACCATTTCCGCGGATGATCGTTAACGATAAAAGCGGGGTAGGGATGAGCTGCGACCAGAGAGGGTGGTTCGTCGCGCGGAAGTAACCGGTCGTACGTTTTAATAAAGCGTCGAGCGATCCTCGAGAACGGATTCATTAAAAGTCGGCCGCGCCATTACGTTTTCAAAACGATTTGCCGGCGAGCCGCGATAGGCTCGCCCCGCGCGCGCTCGTCCGCACAGGGTGACTCGCCAAACTTTCTCTCCACCGTTGGGTCGCTAATTATTCTATTATTAATTGTTAATTGTAATTAATTACGCGCCAGCCAACCCGCACACCCCCCGCGACCGGACTAATTGACATTGATTTATGGGTTTAATTAAAGGCGGCGTCGCGGCAACTGTCTTACGCCAGCCCGAAGAACGGCTTAACAACACCTTTTCAGCGGAATCTCGCTTTGTGTAACGGCCTTTCAGACCCAGCGGCAGCGCTCCTCAGTTCAGCCCTCCGGGTTCACCCCCGCGCCAGAATTAAAACTATGCCGCGGCGACATTTTTCACGCGGAAGCGCGGACCAGCCTTAAATTAAATGCTCCACTCCACGGCGTAATCCAATATCGCATCCGTTCCTTTTTTCCCCAGCCTTAATGATCACTGTTATGCATCGTCTAAGTTTTCTTTGCGCGTATTATGCAAGTTTTTAATGACACACGACGTTAAACAGTCCAAATGCCCGCCATTTTAGCGTCCTTAGGCTGGAGAATTTATGTATTTACATCTAAATCTGTTTCGCGTGAAGCATCATATGTTGTTCTCTTTACCTAGAATTAAATTATTGTCTATGATACCGGAGACGTGTTATTTGACAGAAGTTTGAAAACGATCAAGATACGTAACAGTTCATAAATTCCGTTTTATATCAATTACTGGTATCCTCAATTCATTCCACTAAGCAGATCCTCCCCTCACGCGACTCACGTAACATTACCATTACGGGAACATGTTCTTTTCGTAAAAGCGCGTTGAACATTCACAGACAGAAATAGAGATATACTCAACCAGCTGACTTTTTGTTTTTACACAGTTTCGTCTGTCAATATTAACAGAAACAAGAAGACGGCCGGATCATTCGTGCGGCGAACACGACGTCCGGTGAGAAATCGCGGGCAACAAGGAATGCCGCCTTTGAATATTCCTACGGTTTTATCACTGCACGTGACGAGCTCGTCCGTTTTAAAATATATTTGCCATCGGTTTCTAGGAACGCGTGTAAACGCTCGAGGCACGAGTACATAACGAGCACGCGACCTCGCCTATTTTCGCGTAAACGTTCGAACGTCGAGTGTCAATTATATCGAGCGAACAAAAAAAGAAAGGGAAAAAAAAGGGGAAAAAAGGAAGAAGACGCGTATCTCGAAACACCTAATTGGAAAACGTTTCTAATTGGGCCATGTTAACGCTAGACAGAACGGGAATAGATAAGTACTGCCTCCCCCCTCCTCGGGAACAGGTTATGCGCCTCTTAGGAATGATTTCTTGATTCGAGGCGGTATCACGCGAGATAAACTAATAATGTTGCTTACATAAAACCTGTTCAACGTATTTATTACGCGTCGGTATGTAAATCGGCGCGCGGATACACACTGGGCGGATGATCGGTTGGCCCGTTTGACAGAACGCGGAACGTAAAATATTGATTTAATCAATCCGCGTCATTAAAACAGCAAGGCGGCTTTTATTTTCTCGCCGGGACACTCATTATCGCCGTCCCCTTTTCCTAGCCGAGGAACGAGCGACCGAAGAATCGAACGTTGAAACGGGGCTCGTGGTTTACGCGAGCCCGTTGAAATATTGAACTGGAGTTTCATAATCGTCGGTACGTTCCTTTGGCTTTCCCGTAGATTATTCGTATTTATGGAAACGATTTCTCACGACGCCGTTACACGCGATCGATTTTACCGATGAATCTGTTCGATGTAGATTCTAAGCGTTCAGGAATAGCGCGTTAGTTACGGAGTAAATGAAGATTTTACGATTCCCCTGGTAACATTCCTCTTAAATTGTTTAAAATCACCAAACAAATTACTGAAATCGTTAACGCGCAAAGTAAAGTTCTATTTTCCTAGTCATTGAAAAAGCATAAATTCCACAATCCGTTCATCGCGATTACAGTAGTTTCATTAATAATCGCAGCAAAACACTTTAACGAATAAAACAAAATTATGAAAGTTACAAAAATAAATACAGAACCCAAATACTCCAAATATCCATTAGACAAAATCAGGAACCACAAGTGCACAGACTTAACGTCCATCGGCAGTATACCATTAACCATACGCATAACAATAATCAACTCTTCCTCGCAAATAGTCTCGAAATCCAGATCACCGTGTCCCAAAGATCTCGTTCGTTTTCCCGGGACAAAAAGTGGGGTGGCGCGAGTCGCAGGTCCGATTGGCGGCATACCCCCTCCCTCCTATGGCCTGTTAATTCCAAATTACACGTTTCACCGTGCAATGATCATAATGTTAACGAGAGTAACGAACGGTCGGCGTTCCGGGACAGTGGCAGCTCAACATCAGGGAAGATTTAACGTTGACTTCCTGGCTCCTGCGGAGCTACCCCTCCGCGGCCATCCTGGCCGCTGCCGCCTTTGGGACAAGTAAGACAAGGGAGGCGTATCTCTTCGACTCGTAAAGATAACCGCGAATAACCCCCTCTGGCTGTGCCAGCCTCGTCGCTCTTCTAAATGGCCCTGGCTCCGCGTCGCGTGGGATCTCCCAAGACCCCCGGCCTCCTCGGCTGAATTCATTAAGTCACTGATTTACCGGCGCTTTCCGGTGTAAACGAAATTACGAACACGCGAGAGCCGAACGGCCCTGGACGGAAACCGTGAAACGGGGCCAGCCGACTTCAACGTTTCCCGATTGTTACGCGTCGACTTCGCGGTGCCTTTGCACGCCGGAAATATTTGAAGGATCGGGGGAAACGTTTGGGAGCCTGTATCTTCCGCCCCTGCAGAAATCGTTTTCTTTGTGACAAGTGGGGCATAGAATTAGGGAATTGCGACGAATTGCGCAAGAGAAGTTTCTGCGTAACTTCGTATTGAAAATTTAGTGCATTGGTTAAGAGAAGAGATCGTGGGAAAATAGGAAGCTCTGATTTTCTTAATATAGATATTTTGTGTTTTTCTTCTACGTAATTGTAATTCAGTAGGGAATGTGAAAGTGATATAGAAAGTAGGTTACAAATGAACACATTTTAATGTATAATTTGGAGTTTATTGGAAAATTTTCAATAACGCGTATCCGATAAAAACCTACTGTTATTATAGAAAGTTTCGATGAATCAATAGAAAACGTTATTTCAATATAAAATCATATCAGTCCGACTCATACGACAACGATTTAAAAAGCTATCCATTAAGCTTCGCTAGACTGTGATGGTACAACGGAATATTTGAATAGTAGTCCAGCAAACTCAAAGAAACTACGAGGATTTCAATTTTCAAAATCATTATCCGCCGCTACACCCACAATACTCGTCTAATAATAGGATTTGCGTTCTTCTTTCTCTGTTCAATAATTCATTGTAATAATTCCCGGTCGTGATTGAATTGCTCTTGACACGATCTAATTAACTCGTTGCTCCCGTTTTTATCGGCGCGCGAGAGACGGCCCCCCACCCGGTGGACGAAATCGAACAGGCAATTGGATCGATTAGCGGAATCGAGGGATTATTCCTCCGCCGGCTTAACCCGCGCACCGTTACAGTTCAATTAATACAAGCCACCGGCCGATACGGTAACTTGTCCATTAATTTTCATTATTTCCCTGACAGACGGGGACCCTCTCGATCGTTCTCGCGGAAAATCCAAAGGAAACCGCCCTCTTGCCAGTCAGGCCAGCCATAAGCTGTCAAGGAAAGCTCCTTCGAAACCGGCGCTGTGACCAGGAAACCGAATCAACGGAGAGTAATCGACCGAATTAACCGGGAACAGGGTGGTTCTGTTAATCGGCGGATCTTAATCGACAGAGGAATTAATCAGGAAAGAGAAGCGCAACATTGGCATTTATCGAAACTCGGTCAGCCGTATGGATTCATCAAGCAATATCTGATATCTATTGGGTTTTGTCTCATACACGAAATCGGAGGAACGCTCCGACAACCGTATCGCTGAACAGGAAAATTTATCAGAATCAATGAACAAATTATCGATCGAATTAAACAATGTCAGAATTGAGTAAACGTTAAGATTTTGGAAAAAACACTATGCAAGAATAGAATACATTCTTAATATAATTTGTTGGTATAATAAAGTGATACTGAATAATTCATATTCGAAACTTTATGAAAAATATCTTATACACTGTGCCACTCTTAGTAAATCTAAAGAACAACCACCACTAAAAAGCATAAAAAAGAATATTTCTAGTACGCCATAAATAACCCAGAACCATTCGAATGTATCGTTCAAACAATGCCGATTGTATTGAATCATATATAACACCAAATGGAGAGCACATCGAAAATTGATCGCGAATCAAGCAACGTTTCAAGCACAACCTAAATAATAACAACGCCGGAACGAAGTCCCCTATGAGTGCTAGCCATATCGTGTCCCTCGGAAGATCACCCCGGCGTTCCTTGAAAACCAACCCAACTCCAAATATTTGCCCCTTAATTACCGCAGACGCGATCCGGCTCACGCTCATTAGCCGGCGGCCAAGAAAACGTCAATAAAGCCCTAATCAAATCGCGCCGGTAAATTCCTGGTCCGAGGCCGTTAATAAACCTCCCAGCACGCGGAACAAGGGAAAAGAAAGAAACTTCATTTCCCGGTAACTATGTAACGACGTCGGGACAGACGCGCCGCGGGACGGATTCGTTAACTTGGTATTTCGACGGAGTCGTTCCCGTTTTCCCGCGGCCGCTGCCACCACCGCCACCGCCACCGCGATACGATCGTCATTAGCAAGGAAGAAGCAGCAACAGCGGCAGCTTGCAGCCAACAGCCCCCGTCGCCCTTTGTGGATTCTCTTGCGCCTCGTGTGTCCCTCCGTACTAATGGTCTTAACGAACCCGACACTGCGCCCGGTCTGCCGAGGGTTAATACATCAACCGCTCACAGCGTCGGCAGCTTGATATTGCACGGCCGTCGCGCACCGCGCCGCGCCGCGCCGCGAAGACTTCGATTATCGCCAATTTACTGGCTTGTTCGTGTTTATTCGGTGACCACCGGCGTGCCCTCCGGTAATGCGAGCGGCCCGGGAAATACCGGCATCGGCGATCGATCGGCCCCGAATCGTTTGACGAAATTAGACGGTTAACCGATCCCGGCGCAACGCTAATGCGCGCTTTTATTCCTTGATTAATTTGTCCATTCACCCGGCTGAATGATTGTTAATTTCGAACGACGATCTCGGGGGCTTCTTCGCTCATCTCGTCGATTGTTCTCTTCGAATTTGATTTTTTGATTTCGCTGGCTGAGATTTTTTCGGCTTTCCGGGTGAGTTGATCTGTATTCTTGAAGTCTTTTGTGGAATCGAATGGATGAACGGGTTTGATTTCAGTGATTAGTTTTTATTAGTTGTATGTCTTCGGAGAGTAAGTGGTTTGTGAATTGTTATTCACTAGTGGGGAGCAAAGTGAATAATGAATTAAGAAATTGAAAATATGTTGCGTTGTATGAAGCATGTTGAACAATATAGAAGGGATTAAATGTTATGAAAGCATTTGTTGACATCGCGAATTTATTATTTTATTATGCAGATATTTCATTGCGAAATAAAAATTCTGTACAACAATGCCCTCAACTATTTTTTCAGATTAACTTCTACGGAAAGAAGCGTCCTCGATTTAACCCGTTACAGAGAGAAATTCCTGAGACATGGATAAAACTTCTTCTCCCCTGAACTTTGTTAATTATAAACTAAGAAAGATTAATCGGCCACTTTTCATCTTTAAAAATGTTTTCTATTATGCTTACTTTCGTCCGTAATTTTCGAGCCTTATTAATAACTGAACTCAAAATTACGTTATTAATTTACAGAAACTAAATATTCGAATTAATGACTAGATAAAGGATTAAATCCTGAACACTTAACCCTTTGCCCTCAAAGCTTCTCGTATTACCAGCAACTTGAAGTAATTTCAATAGAAAACACATAATTACATATACATAAAAGATATGTGCTTACAAAGAAAAATTATAGATGCATTTTATTATTCTTTTATCACTTATAGACACAAACGTTATAATATATTTAACGAAAAAATTTTACAATTTATAATAACAAATTTTAAATGTCTCCCTTCCCGATTTCCCAGGTGCAAAGGGTTAATTACTAAGAAACCACCAGCAGCTATCAAGGAATCCGCGAAACACTCTCGCCCGGTAAGTCGATACGCTTATCCAATTTGAAAACAGAGTCGCGGCGGTGTCGTCGGCCCTCAGCGTCGGGGGAGAAAAGAAAATCCGGTCCCGGGCGGGTTAACGAATCTTCGCCGGAGACGCGGGGGACAAATCCTTTAAGCAGTCCCGGCGTTTCGCTCCCTCTTCGCCCTCTCCGAGACCGCGGTCTCCTCGCTCGTGTGTCTTGGAGCCACGCCGTGGGCCGTAATGACACTTTTACACGCGGATAATGGTGCTCCAAAGGCACGCACAATGTGGCACAAAGCGTGACTGTGGAGCCCTGGGGCGAGCATAAAAACACACGCGTGCATGCGCCGGGGCGAGATCGAACGAGGCCCGTGCACGGGACGGAGAAAGACGAGAAAGTGAAAGAGAGTGGGGGAGGAGGGTGGAACACCGGAGGGTGGGAGCGAGAAAAACGTTTCGAAGGTGAAAGGGCGACAGGAAGACGAAGAAGGACCGCGAGAAAAAGGACCAGCGAGAAAAGATGAAAGAGAGTGAACGAGAGAAAGAGAGAATCTCGTCTGTGTAAGGGTACAGCGGCTCCAAGTAAGTTCATGCTCGAGCAAGATGGTGTATGTACGTGTAAAAAGATCGAAGAGAGAGGGGGGGGGGGCGAGGGTGGGGGAGAATGGACGGCGAAGGTGCCGAAAAACGAGCAACACGCCGGACAGAGCAAAAAAGAACTAAACTCATTTCCGAGGCATTAACCAATTACTTTTTGCGAAAGGGTGTCGGTTACCTTCGACTCAACCCCTTCCCAGCCGCCTCCCCTCGCCGACCTTCTAACCCCCTTCTCCAAACCCCGTCATTCGTTAGCCGACCCACCCCCGCCGTCGAGCTGTCAGTCGAGAATGTCTACTATATGACCGAATACACTAATGAAGAAAAATCGAAATCGGTGGATACCGCTCGCCCCCCCCCCCCCCCACCAACTGACGTTTCTCGCTTGCTGACATTTATGGAAATGATTGTCCGATGTTCGAACTGCTTTCAAGGATCCGCGTTTACTCGACGGTAATCGATGGGTTTCCGCGGAGAGAGGATTTTTATAACGCTGTCTTTTGACATCGTCGTTGGATTATCGAGGTTTCGCGGATTTCCCGTTGCTGTCGAGTGATGAATGTTTTGTTGCGCACTCCTGGAACAAGGTTTTTTTTGGTTTACGGTTTTGTGATTTGAATCTGCACTCGGTAGGAATTTTGATTTGCGGTAGTGGTTGACGGTTCGATTTTTCTTGGTTTGTTTCGTTGTCGATTTTCTTTGGAATGTTTGGGATAAATTAGTTTGTACGAAGAAATATATTCCGATGAACGGTGAAAATGAAGAATTTCCATTGATTGTGTTATTAAGAATTAAATGTTCATCGTTTCGTACACTGTAAGTGCATGGATGCATAGATTATTAATTAGATAATGAAAAAATATTTAGGTAGTCTTATCTGTTTTTAAAAAGACATATTAATTTATGAAGTAAGTTTTGATTACGCGATTTGAAAGTGTTACACATTGCGAAAGCCAAAACGCGCGAGAGAAGGGTTAACGGGATAATAATAATCGTAATAATAGCATTAATGAAGGAAACATAAGACCACGATTATGGTAAGGCAGACAGAACCAGAGGTTCGTGTACATTATCTTAGGTAGAGCGTTCTCTCTGCTGAGAAACCGACAATAATGAATCAATTTTGACCGAGCGAGTTGCCGCATTCATGGTTAATCTCTCTGCCTTTAATTGCTGTTAGAGATGCACCGAATATTCGGAAACTATTTGGTACTCGGCGTATTCGGCAAATTTACCGAATATTCCGCATACTCGGACAGTTAGCGCTAATCGAACTACTCGATGAGGGTTTCCAAGAGAAGGGATCATTTTTCCCTGGTAATGAAACTGCGCGATCCACCTCTCCGAGCAGTTGAATGCTTGCTCAAGAATTCACTATTCCATTGTAGAGTAAATTCTTTCCTTACTGCCTCCATCTGTTTCCCATTCAGAAGTTACATTCTAGAATTTTAAACATTTGTATGCAGATTTTTAATAAATTGAAGAATACAAAGCTACATAGAATTCATTATTATTTCAGTTTATTTACAATTTCTAGAAAGAATTGATAAAATGCGGAAATTTTATGTAATTAAAATTGGTTTCTTTTTTATATATGCTAATAAAAGTACAATTTTATAGGAAGTTCCGTGATGCATAAGTAAGAAATTACGAATTCCTAGAAGTTTTGAATAAATATTTTCTACACATTATACGTTCTTCGTGAACAGATAATCTAATATTCATGACAGTATTTATTATCGATAATTTACATACGTAATATGTGTCGTGATTCTCTTAAATTGAACGTTCTAGCATTTGTGTCCATGTTGATGAAATAATTGAAAGTTTTTCTACGAAAAACTAGTGCAAGACGTTGTCTATTGAAATTATTTTACATACAAATATGTGTTACATAATACATTCTGATAATAAATTTGCAATTCTTCGCAAACGTGTCGTTAATGTATTCGTTTTTTATCTTGAATGCTAATATAGGTATACAGGATCTCTTTACTTCTATACATTCTGGAATATTCCATCCCTAGTCACTTGTATCAACCATATACGGTTAACGTTACTAAATCAAAAACGCACTCTTTCACCCGCTATTATCAACTCGATTCAAATGCATTATTCATCGTTCAAAACCACATGTATTTCTAATAATGACTTTCAATAATTTTCTTCTTAGTCAGTTATAAACTCCATACATTCTAACCTTTGAAACCAAACTTTTATTAATCTCTAGATTAACACCTTTCAAAGTAATCGTTACATAACAAACTCCTGGTATCGATGAACTGGAAAATGCCGATTATCATTCAAAACATCTTCATAACAAAATGGACTACCCGTATCATCATAAGAAATTCCTATTTCTTACGAACGAATATTCAAACATCATCCACTAATTCTCCCAGCATCGCGCCATCTTTCTTTCATCCCCCACGTATACAATCCTGCACCAATCCCACCGAAAAACACACCTAAACTTGGAGTCCATTCCTAGAAGACCCTGAAGCAATCTTCGAGCTGAACTTAGAAGACGTCTCACACAGAATCCAGCAGCGGCGAGTGAAGATATTACTGCGGAGACCGGTGAGTTCTACAGTCGGGGGTTTGGCGGTAGGCTTTGTGCGCATCTAACCAACCGGTACAACTTCCAGGCGGGGGGAATAGGAGAACGAGCCCGGTCCCCGATCTAATATCGAGCGTCGCGTCGCGACGCGGCGGGACGGAGCACATATCATACGGTTAATTTGAAAACCGCGTCTATAAGAATCCACTTAATGAAATTTCCGCCGTAACTGGACATGGTGAGGCCGACGATCGGCGAGTGGCGCGAGGGCGGCCGACCGCTCCCTCTTTGTCCCGTGCCTGCACGCCGCCGGCATTGTGGAGCAATTAATAATGTCATATCGCGCCCCTCGTGTCCCTGTTCCTGTCTCCCGCGCTGCTACTAGCTACGATCGCGGCAGGGCGAAGGTACGCGGCCACCGACACCGTAACGCCGCCATGACGACGGGAGTGAACGTCGTCGACGACGAAAACACCGATGGGATTCGTGTATTTTGATGTCTTTTCCGTGGACTCAGCAAGGGATAATTTTTCGCGCAGTTACAAATTGTAGAAGAAAACTAACCCCTTGCATGCGACAAGTTATGAGGTCACCCACGAGGTTCGTCAACCCTCTATAAGAAATATTAAATTCTGGACCTCTATGCAGCTGTCAACACGCTAAATGCAGTTAAGATTTTAATAAACTATATACATATATTACTGCTTGAGCATATGACGACGGTTTTAATAAAGTTCGAAGTAATTTCAAGTTTATGAAGGAGATACCATGCCCGTGGACAAGGAATAACAGATCGTTGTTAGCGTGCTTAGTTCCCTGATTACACCAGGCTAATGAAGACTCAGTCAGGGATATGAAACTGTATAACAATATAATTAGTTGAACAATGATTACCTCGAACAACAGAAACAATGAAACTCAGACTACAGTTAACAAAGTTCAATAGACATTCATTATTTCCATAGTTTGCTGTTTACGATAATTTATACACGAAAGGATAGATATTAGACGGAACCGGAAAGCAAAATTCTACAGTTTCAACCCTTATTCTTCAAGCAATAGACTATTCGATACGTAAAAGACACGCAGGCATTCTCGCGACTCGCAATCCCCTAACACGCGCCACCTCGAGCTCCATCGCGAAGCCGGCACACGGCGCGTTGCCCTCGCTGCGAACGAACCGCCTACGTATAGCGAGCGTGTTAACGGTGAAGCCGATGCAGAAACCCGGAGCGGCTGTGTCGGGGATGGACGGAAGGGGTTGTCGGCTACCCTGACTGCTAGCTCGAATATAGACTGTTGCGAATATTACATTCCCGGTGTATATAGACGCCGCGGGTCCTCCGCTACGCTTCGAGGCACGGGGCCAGAGTACAATAAGACGCCGGGCGCAATTAATTTTCGAGCTTTTGCTAATTAAATTTTTGCCCTACCGCCCCCCGCCTACCGGTTGTGCATTGTGCGTCGCGCGGGTTCTGTCGCGGCCCGTCGCGCTATTAGAAAGAGGATTGGCATTAGAATGCGCTGTCGCAGGATTTTATTGAGGAGTGCCGGAGCATGTATATTGCTTCCCGGTGCCGTGACGAAGAGGGCTGTTGACAGCTCGATAGTCAGGTAAATAGGTACCTTTCGAGATTTGTTTGCTGGATTCTATCGGTTAAGAGGCGTAAATAACAATTTTTCTTTCCTTTCGGTCGGACTTTACGTGTCCCCGAGTCCGCGTTTTCGTGTCCCCCGTTGTCCTTCAACCATTAATCGTAAATTAGGGAACAGTTAAGACTTTTGTCGACGATTGTTTACGGCGTAATCTGGCAAATTTACGATTTGGATGGTTAAAAAACGAATTGTATTGGTATGTTTACTGTTGGCATTGGTTGCTCGTTTGGGTGGGAAAGGGCTGACAGGCTATCGAAATAAATGGACTGTATTTTTGTCCAAGTTTATGTCTTGCAGGTACCTGGGGGTGCTGTGTTCATTAAAATGTCATTGTAAATGAAATATATTTGGTTGTTTTTTAAATTGAAATTAATTTGTCTTCTTCGAAAGTGTATGTCTTATTTAAACTGTTTTTCTTGCATAAGAATAGCAACGAAAGAGGAGAATCGCATAATTTGAACCTAAAAGATTAACAATCTTTTTCCAGTCAACCCCAGACGATACACCTATTAAGAATTGTTACTCGTTTGCAAACGCTACATCAATTATCGGTTCATTCAGATGGACACGGTCAAGTAGAAATAATTTTAAAGAACCTCAGAAATGGTAAATGTCCCTTATCGTTAAACTCGTTACAGACTCCAGTTGAAACTTTCGAAACTCCTCCGCCCGCTTAAAAACAATTATTCGTTTCCGGAGAAAAATAAAATCTTATTGGACCCAGCATTGTTAACTTCGTAATGGGAAAGTCCACGTTATTTCTTCTTTCGCGAAACGTTCGCAAAAGTTTCTTCTTCTAACCAAATTGCGGGCACGATCAACGGACGTAACGTTCCCGGTTATTCTCCCGGAGTACATTTTTCTCGTTTTTCCTCCCCTTTAACACGTTGACTGTCATCGATGACCGGCCTTTCTTTGCTTCAAAACTCCAGATAGTAAGACAAAGACTACGATATTTAATAATTAATAATTGTTTCCAGAATCAATTATCCCTATACAAAATCAATGTAAATCTTTACAAGACTGTCCAAAAACACACTCACAAATTTAGATCATTTAAACCATTTAAAACTATTATATTACAAATTTGAAAATATTTTTTTTAACCTTCGATCAGTGATGGTTAGATCTATTTACGCCCATATTATTAAAGACTTCATTTCACTTCAGCCCTATTTATATGCCTAAGCTATGCCAGTTGTCTATATCACACTAAAAAACAAAATTGACGTATTCCTTAGAAGTACTTTTGAAACAAACAGTTAGAAAGAGTACCAAGTAACAATTACATTATCTAACAATTTGGAATAACCCAAAATATCGCTGCTTATCAAGCTAGAGATAAATAAAATTACCAGTCAGGAAGGTGCTAACAGTGACACGTGTTCGGCGTTGCAGGGAATCGATCATCGGCAATGACCGCCATTAAAGAATCGGCCACGCGAAACGGGCTGATTGGACGATTTTCGTTTCCATCGTCGTGTCGTATGTTCCTGCAAGTGCCCCGAGGGGGGTTCCGCGCGGGATTCATAATGGGATTCCCCGAGGATCTCTAAAACTTCTTGAAACCGTGTGCTCTGGAGCGTGGATACGGTAACGAGGGAGTTCAAGGTTAAAAGTGATGGAGACGGAACTAAAAGAGAGACGGGGAGGCGCAAAAAGGATAGAGAGCCCGTGAACGTACCGCGAGACTGAGGGAGACGGAGCCACGACGCGGCCACGCTCGGATGCCCGTAGATTAGGATCATAATAACAGCATTAGAATAATAAGATTTATGCTGATAGACGATAACGTGATGCTTACAGCGGCCCTATTATCGTAACGCTGAAAGGAATTGCGATGGTAATTAAACGTCGGGGAACGTGGCCCCGCCAACGATACATTCTCGAATTCAGGCTATGTCGGCCGATGGATCGCGAGATACGTCGCGAATACATTTGTCGAAACGTTCTGGATAAATCTCATGTAGGACAAGTTGATCTTCGATCGTGCGCGTTTCCGATGAGATACGAGGGATTTTTAATGAAACGGATAGTCACGCCGCATGATGAACAGGATTAAGTGCAACTGGAATTATCTGTTGTAATCTTTTTAATTGGACCATCGCTGGCTTAAGAACTGCAGTAAAATTAGTTGCATTTAATCTTCTGTTCTGAGATTGATTCTTTTTTGTGGGTTCTTCCTTCCGGGAAGGTGTATAATGATGAGAAAAATTGTTTGTATGCAATATTGGTTTAGGATAGTATTACAATGAACTCCGTTAATATCCAGACACTGGATTCGTCGCATTTAAGGACGATAAACGAAAAGAATACTACAGAAAGCACGGTAGTACTATAAACTGTGGTGGATCAAACGTACATGGCCATCTGAGGCTAGTTCCTCTATCACGATTCTGACTCAACACAAATCCAACTTCTACTCTTCGTCTGACAGACGCGTGCTGTTGTATCTTATCAAATCGCTGCCACGGTCGGTTCGGGAAAAATGTTCTTCACAGGTCATGCTTTGATTTTTAAAGTTTTTCGAAATATATTTCTGACGAGGTATATATAAATATCTCTACACAATATTACAATCGACCTGGAGTTATTAATCTCAGCAATTAATCCAATTCTCGGCGTTCAAAACCAATTAAATCTCCGGAATCACGAAAATCAGATAGACCGTTCACACAGACTCTCAAAGGAAACATCTACGGCGCCCGAAAAAATACTTTCCACGGTTACGGCCGCCTTCTTAATCGAATTTACCAGTAATTAAACTTTCCGTTCCAAGAAAACAAGAAAGCGAAAGCACAGCCTGGCGCGGGGCAGGGAACCCGAGGCCGGGGGTGAGAATAGAGCGCAAGTCTCTGGTCCCGAAATAATTACGGACTCAGGTGTGCTGCGTAGTACTCGTGACTGCGTTACACCTGTACCCCGTCGCTTCTTACCTGAGCAAATATACTCGTTCGTATCGAAGACGAGAGGCAGGAGGTTGAGGGAGGTGGGGAAAGGGGATCGGTTAAAGAGAAAAAGAGAAAGAGAGAGGGCAGAAAAGTAGAGAGGAGGAAACAAGAGGAAAAGGAAAGAGACACACCGAGAGAGAGAAACGAATGAAGAGGTGGTTAAGGTCGAGGGGTGGGGTGGGATGAAAGGACGCGATGGAGGGGGCAAAGTACATTTGCTCGCGGAGGAAGCAGCGACAGAGGCAGTAAGATAATACGAAAGCTCTTAAAGGGGGCAAAAAGCGAATTGCCGTAAATCTTGACACAGGTGGGGAAGCCACGGGTGGCGCTCGAGCAGAGAGAGAAAGAAGGACAAGAGAATGAGGAGAGGGGTTGTGGAGGGGAGAGAAAGAAAGAGAGGGAAAGAGGGGTCATTTAAGCCACGGGCCCCGATTCTCTTCGGCTGTAAACGACTGCGTGCCTCCCCCTCACCTTCGGCCCTTCCATAGCCTCAAGGGCCCCACGATCCGTACCTCGAACTCTCGTAAAAACCTCACCTCGTCCTTCTGCTAATCGGCAACAAACACATTGTCTTTGTATTGTTGCGTGGCCGCAGTACCCTTTCTCTACCGGGCGGGCCTCGCGCTCATCCCCCATCCCGCCGGTTTCTTGCCTTCTTTCGCGCTTGCCTCGTCCCTTCGCGGCCTTATTCCGCCTCCTTCGGTTACCTTTTTCGGTAAATGAGCCCCGGTTGTTAGCGTCTCCCCCGTCCGATTTGATCGATCCCGGTTGAACGACCCCCGTTCCCTCGATTCCCAGCTAAAGAAGGTTTTCGGACGGTCTAGTTCGACGGTGATCCACAACTGACAGTTTGGGTAAGGATTTTTGATGGGGGGGATGCTGTGGAAGTTCCGTCTGGGTTAGATGATGCGGAAGTTCAATGTACGATAGGAACGAGTTTACGTTCGAAAGGTTTTCACTAGAAGTATTCAACACTCTCTAACGAGATGTAGAGGACATCCTTCTAAAAGTTAAAAGAAAAATTACACGCAAATTAGGTCAATAGATCAATAGATCAATAGATCAAAGTTATTTTATTTCAATGTCTCACATATTGATGCATGATACAGAGTTTAACATTAAATATCAAACTTCCTAACTGTGCTGCACTAAGCCAAGTGATGACCATGAGCGTCCTATCGAGTACAAATGATTAAGATTTCAATTACATTCCTAAGTTCCAACAACTGAAAACCGATACTTTACTTCTAACCACCTGCACCCAGCTTGTCTTCCACCTTATCACCCGGCCAGCCTCAGACACGTTGCTTTGTAGTTAATAATTCCGCCGCAAACAAGAACTACGTATTTATCAGAAAAGTAATTTACAACCAGCGTTTACCTCATTCCATTTCACACAACATGAAATCAGTAAACACAATCATCCGCCTCGGCAAACCGATCACCCGGTGAGTACAATCGAAATCAAACTCTAAAGACCCAGAACCCTAAACACCGCGATGCTACTGCATTCGCGCACGCATGCAAGCACGCACGCACGCACGCATCGGTTTCCCCAGCAGAGTATATGATAACTGTGAGCGCGGTGAAGGTAGAGGAACGGTGGCCTTGAACAATTCCCTTACTTTCGTTGTTTCGCGGCTAGAGACGTGCTGCCCGGTCGCCACGGCGAACTTTTAAACAAGGAATACCAAGAATCCGGGCCCGGTGTGCAGCTGGATCTCTCGGTGACCGTGTACCGGTGCGAAACTGCATCGCTTCCCGGATAACGGTGCGGTTCGACCGAGTCACGACGATAGCTGAATCTTCCCCCTTGTCCCGGCTGCTAGCCGAGGTTTCGACGTTTTATCGTCGCCGTGTATCTCCGCGGCTTGCGTGCGGGAAGAGGGAGCCGCGCGTCGCGTCGTGGGTTACGCGTTTGTGCGTACGCGAAGGACGGAGTGTCCGACGGGCACCTGGTGCGCTCGTCGAAGGTGTGGACGTGTCCCGGGTAGTTCGTGAACAGACGAGTACATGTGCACGTGTATTCAGGATCGGTGTGGGCGTGTATGTATATATGTGCGAGACGGAGCGGCGAAGCTAGCCCGGCACATGGTTTTCCACGACGAGGGAACGAGGGAACGAGGGAGGGACGAGAAGGTAGAAGCCCCAGCTAATTAAAACCGCGGATGGTAATTAATTAAGCAGACGTCAGAGGAGATCTTAGGATTCTACGTGCGGCCAGGGGTTCTCCGTGCCGCAGACATCGCCGGCGAGTCGAAGCTGACGAGCCACCGACGAAAACCGGGAATGATTTTTGGCGTAAACCGAGGTAGTGGGTGCCTTACTTGAATTTTGTTTGGCAGTTTGGAGTAGTGGGTGGTGCATTGAGGAGTTGTATGCGAATTCACGTGGATGTGCCAGCAGAAACAAAAATCGAAGAGAATTTTTAGTTCTTCCTGTTCATCTGTTGGTTTATCGTGGGGAAAAAATAGTTTCGTTAGGTTTATCGTATTTTTATATGTTTTAGAGGATGTTCGTGTCGTATAAGTGAAGAAGGATTTGTTGTATAGCGATCAGTGATTCTCAGTTATGGCCTCCTTCGCGTAGCTCAACGTATTATGGCTATTGTATTATATCGTTTTTATTACAAACTAATTAAAGCACAGCATGTTACAGCTTTATAGTTTTATATCGTAATAAAACCGACGAAACGACCGCTGAATCGCCTCTAGAGCTCTCCGCAGTCACTCAGCCAATCCCGAGGGATCTAGTTACAAACACCAAAATCCCGTATTTCATTAGAACCGCAGAATTTATACAGCACAAGTGTTAAAAAACACGCGAAACCCGCTACAGCTGCCTTTAATTGGAACCACAATCCGCCTAAAATCCACGAACCATCGCCCCCCGCGCATCCCGAGCCGCACGCGGGCGCACGGGCCGCATCGTTATTTGCAACAGCTTCTAAGCAATTAGTTCCATTCCAATCAATAGCGTCGACATGAAAATACGAGAAAACGAGAGAAAAAAAACCGTAACCACACGCTCGCGCACTCCCGTACACACGCGCGACAAAAAGAGAAGGGAAAACCGATCGGCGTCACGTGAAACGGAAGTTCCTCGGCTGGCGGGCGATTTCGAGCGATATGAAACAAAAAACTGAAAAAAAGGGGGAAAAAATAGGGAAAAAATGTATCAGTGATGGAGTGAGTGGGGGAAGTTACCCCTCCGCCGTTCCGTTTTCCGTGAAATCGGCGAAATGGCTCGAGTAGCCGGACGGAATCCGTGGCAATTGAAATTACGGCAATTAACGTTATTGCTCCGAGTGGCGTCACGCGTATCCGTCTTGTTCTTCCCCGCGTTTCAATCCACTTTCTCGCTTCTCCACCCACCCCCTTCAACCCTCTAGCCGCCGATAGCCGGAGCTTCTAAAGGGGATTGAGAGTGGCTCCGATAGCCAGCCCGGGCTTCGGTTGTAGCGATCGTGAATGCGGCTCGGGGGCGGAAGTATATTGTGTCCGATAAGGAACAAGGGATGGAAGGGGGCTGAAGTGTCGGATTCTTTCTCGCATTAACTCTCCGCCCCGATTCTTCGTGTTAACGCCGTCACGATATCGAGCTAATGCTCGTAATCGCTTCACGGGACGGGGTTGGTGGTAGAAGAATGGGGTTGGGACAGAGTGTAGGCTGAAACTGACGCGCTGGATGTATTGGGTCGTAATGTTCGACGTGTCCGCCTCGGGAAGAAGCTACGGAAATGTTTATGTACGAGAACGGTGGAAAATATTTATTACCGGGGGGGTGGGTTTCCCGTTTTCACAGGCAAGCCGCGGGAGCGAAATACACAGGCAAAAATAAGAAAGGAACATTATCGTACGAGAAATATTTTATTGTGACCGCTTCATCGGGAATGATGACAGAGGACAGATTTCGTTTTAGTTTCACGTGTCGCAGATATTTCAAACTGTTTTAGGAACATTTTTGATTTACGTTAAATTAAGGAAGCTTCTAAACGTATTCGATTCATAGTAGTATTTTAATTGAAATGGTAATACGCGGATTTCTTTGTAGATGATTAACTAAATGTCTAGATAGTTATTCGAATATCACGTATTCACGGTTACATCAAGTAACCGCGGATAAAGCAAATACTAGTGACCCCAAGTGAAAAACCCGCGCAGCTCCATTGTACATTTTTAAATCTCAAAAATCTATCATTCCTGCTTTCCAACGGACGTGTTCATATCTAAAATACACACGCCCGCTGTGCACTTTTCATGCTACAATAAAACAATCCTGAAACACGGCTGAGAACCGCCGTGATAATAAAGAAAATTAAAATCAACGGGATTCGTTCGAAAATCTTCTTAAAAGAGAAACACCGTTTTCAGTCGTACACTTCACGGCGAACTTCTCTTTCTGGAAGTAACAGCGATCGTTTAAATTGACCTGCATGAACGCACCAAAAACAAAATAAACCGCCTCCTTCCTTTCGAATCGGTTATAATTCAAGGACTAAGGTAATCCTAAATTAACGACTCCACGAACCAGCGTTACCAACCCAAATCTGTTTATCCGTGGCGCGGGGCGAACGAAAGAAATTTCCCGGATGGTGGTCGTCAACGCGATATCACCGGGGTCGAGCTTTCAGCATCTCCGCCCGAAAGCCGCATATTCCCGGTGGTCCGGTGGCGAAAAGAAAGGAAGAATAATAAGAACGCGGTTGGCTTTTAGACGTTCCCAGGGAATACACACGAACCGGTGCACGAAACCGTCCGCCGCCGGATACTGTCCACTATTCCCGGCTGCGAGCAGAGCCAGCACCGACGCTAAGAGGATCCTAATTTCGCCTGTAACCGTGCGATTGTTGTTTATTATTATGTATACTAATGGAGCTCTAAGGGGCCGGGGACCTCTCCGGCTACTCCGATTCGAGAGGATTTCGCTAATTCAGCGGTGCCTCCGGAGCCCAGCTTCTAACGATGGATCATAGCGCTAAATGGGAATATGGAGTTCGTAGATGGGAGAAGCTTTTCGAGCGGAGCGTAAGCAGAGATTATCTGACCGCAGCCTCGCGATACGTACGCGTTGATTCCTCTTAATGGGGCCCGAGCATCGTTACAGACGTGCCTGACTCTCACGTGACCGCGACCCTGGCTCCCCGACCGACTCTTACACGGGAGATCGAAAGAGCTTCGGCGTTTCGACTGGAATAGCCAAGTGTCATGTAAAAGGCGGCAAGTATTAACCGGGCTAAAAATATTGGAATTTTTGTGAGGTATGTTAGTGGAACAAGCGTACAGTATGATAATTTTGGAATTTAAATTAGGATATGGATGTTTGATGATTTGAAGATTTAATATTGTGCAGTTGTTATTAGATTGTACTTTTTAATGCTGTCGCAATTGTGGGAAAATCTTCAAACATTTGTAAAGTGTACGATTATTTGAAGGTTTATATATTTATAAAGTTTGTAACAGTCTTTGCGTGTATCTACCCTTCCGCCATCTCTGTTTGAGTTAGGCAATTACTGTTCTATGTAAACTATGATTACATTTTTGATTATATATATATTTATAAGCATTGCATAATAAAGACGATATAGTAATAGTCATTATAATTCTACTACGAGGTGAACGCAATTAGAATATTCTCTCTTTATAATCTCGCTTTGTGGACCTCTTTATAATGACGTCATCATCACCACTATATTATGCAGATAGCTAGCTCACGGTAGGTGAATCCTATTTCGACCTTGCCGAAAACATGGAAGCAGGATGTTGTTGAATAAAGTGTGCACCTGTACGTAAAGGTACGTTAATCCTCGGAAGGCGGATATTTTTAATGGCTTCACGAAATATGATGTTTAAGTCTACTCAGACTTTCTGATTTTTGGATTATTCTAGAAATATTTTCGGACACGCTTTTATATAATAGTGCATATTTTACTCTTCAGTGAAGTCAATATTAAGTATTAAAGGTTTCATCAAATTCCAATTAACCCTTTAATTTAGAACATCAAGAGAAACTCACGTTAAACGTATCAAACACAATTCTCCGTTCTTCAAGCATTGTTAACTTTCTTGCACTTGGAATGCATTACCATTTCGTAGTCATCGACACTCGATGTTCAAATTGAACGCAGAATTACAGTGAAAGTAGAATTCCATTCTCTTCCAATAAATACTTAACGACAAAATAATTTCAGTGCACGCGGTTACAAACAAACTCGTAAAGCAGGGGCTTTCAAAGCAAACCCAGTATTTCCTTGGACCGCACAATACTAAGAATTAATCAACCTAACACATTGCACACTCGAAAAATACACACAATCTTCAGTATCATTGCATCTTCAACCACGGAGCTAGCTGCAGTGATGGTGAAACGTTAGAGAAACTCTCCTATTAGACACGGCTTACTCCTGAAAACGTCAAATGATTACAACTGTGAACATCCATTGACCCTTTGTGAACGAGAATTTTATTAATCGTCAAAGCTGCCGTTCTAAATATAAGCAAACGAAATTAAATTACATATCCAATTCTTAAACACTAGAGAAGAAAGATATACATCAATCTCTTGTTACTTAAACAATTAAGTTATCGCAATTTATCCGTCCAAATATAAAAGTTTAATGTCCTCAAACTGACGGCATTCATCCGCAAAGAGTCAACCTTCTAAAATACTCAATTCTTTCCCAACAAAGGAAACCCAAGACAAAACTTCAAAACTCGCGACACACGAACAAACGATCAGCATTAAACGAACCAATCGAAGAACGATGTTTCCGAATCGTAGTGTAATCGGTGCGGCGTTCGCATTCGTAGGATCGGCCACCTGTCGCCGAGAGTCGGGTGTCGGGTCTCAATCCGGTCACCCTGTAGACCGTAGCTCCGGGATAAAGTAAGGTAACAGAACACCTAAGTAAGAGGTTCTGTCGTGTACGGTTGTACGGCGGTGGTAGTAGTGGCTCGCGCCCCCTCTATGCAGTCGAGAGGTATATTAGCGTGTGTTGTTTGCACGACGATGAGCGTAAAGACGAGAGGAAGAGAGAGAGTAGATGTCGGTGAGGGTTGAGGCGAGCAGGAGAGCGAAGTGAATGAAAGCGGAACGAAGAGGACAACCTGTCGGCTGGTCGCCGGACGAGGACAACGCGAACGGGGGTGGTATGAATGAGAAAGAGAGGGAATCCGTGTGTAGAAGAGAGACCGAGGTAACGTGCAGTCAGGAGAAGGGAGAGGGTGAAGAGGGGAACGGTCGTTGAAATAGAGATGAGAGAAAGGAGGAGGAATGAAGGGGGTGGTGGCGGTGGTACGGGAGCGAGCGAGGCGGAGAATAGTTGGGAGGATAGAGACAGACGTAGAGAAGCTAAGAGTATAGGAGGGAGAGCGCAGGCGCGCGTGAGTATGTTACGGGGATGGCCAGAGGGCAGCTAACGTTTATAATATTAACGCTAATGGACTACCTTATACCTTATATACCGGGTCCGACCCCTCACCGGCCTCCCCCGCCCACAGCCTCCACCAGACACCCTTCTCAGCCCTCACCAAAGTACGGGATAATATTCATGGATGTGTTCAAGCTAATGCACCAAGGCGTCCCGGCGAAAGAGAGCCCGCGAGAAGAATACCGGGAATCGAAGAGAGACGGCGCGAACGAGTCTCCGGGTAAACCCGTGTGTATAGTCTTCCAATATACTCATTCTAAATTGACTCCTGAATCGCGACAGGCTTCTCCACTCCGGTGGACAGAGTTTTTCAGACGGGAACATTCTCCATCGCTGATGCGAATCTTCGTTTTCCTTTTTCTTTTTATTGTTCGCTTGCTTGCTTCTGTTTCTTTTCGTTTTGTAGTGGAGATAATTTTGCAAATTATTTATCGGGTGTCGGGGTGCGCGGTTGGATGGAATTGGTGTTATAGGGGCCTTAGTAATTTTATAGGATCTTCGTTTGTTCTTGGTTGTGCTAAAATATGAAACTGTAATTGTACTATCTTTGGGTATATACTCGAGAGCGTGAACGTGTAAATATCTTTGAGATACTTATGGGGGATTAATGTCTCAAAGAATGTTAGAGATTATCTTTATCACAAATGTATTATTGTACAGTTTTGACACCGGTTTTGAAGACAGACGGTGATTCCCAATGATCGCAGAATTGTATTAGAATGTAATAAAAGTAACCTAGAAACTGAAGAAGATATTAAACTCGACCCGATACTTTGATACAACATCTGAGGCGACATTTATAAATAGTTTGCTGAACTTTATATTTTATTGCAAGTGCGCGAGAGATAATAAAAGTGAAAGCCTCGAGACGCTTTGAAGGAGACCTTATTTTCAATCTAGTAATAGTATTGGCAAAAGAAATAAATTGCCGTTTCCAAAATTGGCCTATCAAACCGTGAATTTGCATAAACATGCCCAGTTTAGCGATCGCGTTAACCATTTTGATCGAGCATTTTTTGCCGACGGTCGTATTACCGAGACGCGTCCCGAATGGATCCAATAAATCTCGCATCGGCTCCGTTAACACGGTAATTCGTAAATGGCGCGTCTGAAACGCAAGAAATAATAAAAGCCTGATGCGCCCCCAGGCCGCGGAGGCCCGGGATTCGCGCTCCTCATCGATATACGGGGGAGTAATATTCATAATGTAATGGAGGCGGCGTAATGTAAGCTAATGCATCCTGCAATTTCTTGAAAGCATTCGAATAACTCAGCCGCAGCCAGTGTATTCCTAATATACTTAAAAATTTCTGCCAAGTATCGAGCGGGAATAATCGACGGCGCGGGGCCGTGGCTTTATGAGATTGAAAACGCGTTCGAGTAGCTCCGGGGATCTTGTTTCAAAGCGGGATTTTCATTCGTCCGACGACCGACGCGGCTTACGTAACCGATGAAAGGAAACTATTCTTCCATTTTAAACATTTCCATAGAACGATTTAAAATACCGAACGCTACATCAACCGTATATGGGTTTCATTATCATAATTTTCGGTAATGCGATCGCAATATTAATTCGAAAAATGCATTATCATCGCAAGGAATTACTTTTTTCAATTTATATAAATTGACCTGTACCATCTGCGCTATAGAAAGGAAATCTTGTCTTATCGAAACTGTTATTGAAACAAGAACCTTCGTTTTGTTGTTGCAAGCATGCTTATAGATTAAATGTTGTAATTAATTCTTATTGGTAACGTACAACCTTGTCTGATCGAAACTAGCTTTAGATATTTTTCTTTTTCAATATGGCGCTCGAAGAACTGTACTTTCCAAACAGAAACTTGCACGTAGTTATCGATGTTCCTCGACGTTTCCCAAAAAACCTGCCGATCCGTCTCGCCGTGCTGCTCTTCTAGAGGCTTCATTAAAAATAATGGATATTCATTAAAAGTAATGAAACTCCAAACGAAGGGAAATACCGACTTGATTATTTGTTTCAATCGCGCTTAATGTGATTAAAAAGTGCCATTACGTTTTTTAATTGTACTCCCGCGACGGAACTGCGCTTCACTGTTTAAACTGGAATCTTATGATCGACAATGCGAGACCGTTGTTCCCGCATTTTATTGTTTTCTCTCTCCCCGAATTCGCGAAATAAAGGCTGGGAAAGGGAATTCATATTTATCATATAAATTTGTTCGGAACACAGATATTCCATTCCTTTGCCTTCAGGACGCGTATTTTTCACTTATTAAATCGGACATGTTATTTCGACCATTCTCGTTGCGAAACATTCAATTGGTTTAACATCGGCGGCGCAGCACATATTGAAAATACCTCGAGAAAACTATTTGTCCAAGCACCGTGTACACCTACACGGAAAAATTTATTCGCGTCCTCGCGCAACTGGGGACACCCTTTGTCGGGACGATCAAAGTTGAAGTCTTCAACTATTTTCTAATTACTTCGCGAATGTTATCAAGGTTTTCGCGGCGATCAGGGCGCATTGCAAAATTTGTTACACATATATCTCGTTTTCACTTGTTTTTATTAGCTGCTGTGGAACTATAACGGTCTCAATAACCACGTGTTTAATATCGCGCCACTTATTAAACGAAGGTTACCGAATTGCAGTCGCGGTCAATTAAGCCGGCCTACGTGAAAGCAACGAAACCGCTTGCGTGCGCGCGGTCTTGCGGTAAATCCGGAAAATGTGCGTTCCTCGCAACCTATTGACAACCAACGAATCATTTTCGAGACCTAAGTAATATTATTCCCAATACTTCGTTAGTAACAACAAGAATCACGCATTCTCCGCAGATGCACCTACAAACACCAAACAATTAAAATTCAATCTCAAATTAAACATCATTTTCTTTTACTCTCATTGAATTAAACAATACTCTTATTGATCGGATTACAAATAAAATCTTCGAGTGACTAAAAACTACCCAAAACACAAAGTATACGTTAATCAACAGATAAAACACTGCACATGTATCGATACAAAGCCCATCAACGCTAAGTATAGTTAATATTTGCCGCGGAGACATCCACATGGCCGATAAGTCTAGAATATCTCGCCGGGCATTGATCACGCACCCTCAATTACGCCTGGTATCGCCCGGCTCCCGTCACGGAGGAACGATGTTTGTCTCCCTCCAAGACGCGCTTAACTTTTAATTACTATCATATAACTAATTAGCCCCGGTGGCCAGGGGTTTTGTATATTAATTTAATTTTCAATCTCACGGGGTAATTCTTGGCGCAACGTTAGTTTTAATCAACCCTTCGCCCCTCGCGTCCCGACCTGCCTCGTTCCGCGAGGGCTGCGGGAGGAGAACGAGTTAGTAGGAGGGAAGGAGGAAGGGGTGAAGCGGGGGGTGAACCGAGAGGGTGGTTAGACATGAGCGGCGGAGAAGACGGAGGGGGTGCAGCAGAACCCCGTGGAAACGGTAGGGGTGGAATGGAGTACACCTACTCAGCTAATAAAAACCTGCAATAAAAACCACCCCTTAGGACCGTCGAGGTTCTCTCGTTCTCTTTTCATCCCCTCTTTTCTCCCTCATGCCTTCCCCCGGCCCTCGTCGCAGTCTCGCAACCCTCCTCATTCCCGTCGCCTTCCACCCACCCTTTTCCTCGCTATTTCTCTCTCCCCATTCTCTGTCTCTCGTACAGCAGGTTTATTCACCTGGCCGGGATTAACTTTAATCAAGTATTTACATTTTAATTCGCTGCCATGTACATTCAACCGACCTACAGGTCCTTTACGATAACATCGTCGTTTAATTGCAAACTGCCACTTTCGTACGACAAGACGTCTGCTCTAGCCCGCGCGGAAAGAGAGAGGAAGAGAATGAGAGAAAGGCGGTGTCGGAGAGAGAGAGAGAGAGAGAGAGAGAGACGAACAATCCTATCCGGGATAATAAGTCGGAGTCGCTGAAACGTGGCCAGTAAGACGCGGCCAGGGAAAAATATGCCTCATCCGAGGATGGAAATTGTTCGTTGTAAATTGATCGCCGTCCGGGGAGTCCACCGGAGCACTCGGCTCCTCTGTCCGGAATATGTGACGGCTGTCTTCCGTGTCGTTTGAGATATTCGCTGGAGAATTAACGAATCGGACGTAATTTTTATTGATAGACTACGGATAGAGTGTACGTGGACACAAGGATGTTTACACGAGTTTGTGTCTTTGTGTTTATATATTTAGCACAATCTATGCGTGTTTCTGAACAGTGAACATTGTTACAAAGGTTTGTAATTTTATTATATAAAGTTCAACTGCGTACTTTTACTGTAAATGCATTCAGTTTGTAGTTTGCCTGTTTCGATTTCATTAGTCTTCAAACTGAGTAACTTAATGTTGTCTTAGAGTCATTTGGATTATAAAAAAATTGCTACAAAGTTTCAAATAAATTTGGCGAATTTATTGTAATGATTAATTACATTTAATTATGTGAAAAGAATGGCTTATTCCGAATTTGTTAAGAATATTACTGAATTAGTTCAGCGAGGATTATGAAAGAGGAAAAGGAAATATTACTTTTAATTGGTATGTTTTGTGTAATAACATTTTTGTATACTGTTTGAATTGCATAATCCCTGACGGAATATAAAGCCTCCGAGGTGGTTCTATTTACTTCGGAGAATACGTAGCAGAGGACTAATGAATTTTCCGACGGGTATACAGAGCGCTCCGAATATTATCAAGTCGGAGCAATAATCACGCCTAATCTGACGCGACGCGAGGCTAGAGCTTATCTCGCGTGACAGCTGTTCTATGCCGCGATACGTTTCTAATTGGACTTAATTGGACCCATTGTTGAATTTCATTTGACGCGAACTCGTCCTACGAGATGGTAGATAACTCGAAATTAAATTGCAGCCACCCGAATGGCGGACGGGATTTAAAAACTGGTCGCCAACTTTGCACCGGTTTCCTATTAAGCCCCGAATACCCCGGTCGCCAACATTTTGTTTCGATATACGTTGCAGTATGAAATCAAATATACCTTGAATCGTAAAAAAAAATTTGTTCAAGGAAATACAGAAATGCAGAGTAAGGGTTAGTATTAAATGCAAAATAAAATCATTTGAGGTCGAGATGGTTTGGAAGATTCGAACGAAAATAATTAGAGAAATTTAAAGTGCTTAACCGGCATCTACGGACCCTTATTCTGGTATTTTTCGGAGCAGTGAGAAACCTCGAGGGCGTTCTGGGACAAAATCCCTGGTTTCCGAGGGCCAGCAGGTACCTGAACTCTATTCACGCTTCCAAAATATTTGGGTCGACCGTTTGACAGGTTGTAGGGACTGGTTATGGGTTTCGGGGTGGTCAAGGACCAAATTTATTATTTTACGACGGTCCCGTTCCCTCGCCCCAACCTGACGACTATTTTCGCGCCTTTTTTTCGACCGGCCCAGCTACATTTTTACGATCTCATTCAGGTGTCAAACTTTCCAATTAACGAATACGACGCGGGGAACAATGAGTCGGCAAATTCGTGTTTCTGCACGTTCACGCCCGCGTTCCATCACGAACGGAAGGAAACGGACCCCAAAAACCGTTTTTTCGTTGTTGGTTATTGAAAAATCTGTACTCCACGCTTTACTTGCCTAAACTATATGTTTAAAACGTTGAATAGTATTTTCTATAATGTACAATTACAGAATGAACTTTTTTTGTGTTCAAACGGATTCTATGTATAGTAATTTCTTACTGTATACACAAATTACTAAAGTTTTTTTTTAATATCCTGGTAGTGGATCAATGGGAAACGTACGATAAGTGCGATATTATGCTAGAGAATGAAAGAAGAATTTATGAAGTCTCCAAGGAACAATTTACATAATAATTTCTGAGGAAAGAAGGAAATGAATAAAATTTCAAGGAAGAACTTGAAGTTTTCAATTGACAAACTTTTATGGCGAACAACTTTCGAGAAACAGAGCCTTGTATCTCATTTACTTATTGTAATACATTTTCTGTGATAGATTTAGCTTTATACCCGGCATGTTAAACCGTGTAATTCATAACTTAAAGTTTGTTTAGGTGTGTGCAATTTATAACGTAATAGACTCAACCGATGTTTGTCTGTAACAACCTTCGGACGATTATTATTAGATTTCGGTGCTTCGTCAGTAATATAGAATGTGGCATAACATTGAACGATCAATAAAATAATAAACTGGCAACTAATATTAATACGCACATCGGAAACCTTAGATAATTCCTAAAAAAAAAAAGAAAATTAGATATTATATTGTAGAGTTTCGTGCATTTGTACGCTATACAAATTTTCAAATGGAATGAGATTTTTTTTATATCACTTTTAGAACAATCTTAAGAGAAGATACAAACTTCTATTTTATATAAATTCTACACTTGTCATATTGAATTAGAGATTACTAAAATTCGTTAGAAATTTAATACGTTAATATTTTTATGTTAGACGCACTAGATTCTGGATACTTTCTGAATATTCTTTATAAAAAGAAAATGAAGAAACGCAGAAGACACATGTACAAAAATAAAGAACAGAATTTATCATGTTAATGAAGTAACGATCTCGGCTAAACATTGCTCGTTAAGAAGCCTCGTTTACCAAAGCTCTGGACAAACGGATCGCTCTAAATTCGCGTGGATACTCGGCTACGACGAAACAACGCGGGTCAAAGCTGGCAAACCAAAATAACCCCCGAGACGAGATATTACAGCCGCGGGAATACTTTATTACACCGCGTTCACGCCAGAGCAAATTACGCTATCGATAGTGTCGCTAGGACAGCTACTCGTCAGAAATAGAGCAGAACCGTACAAGCATAGACTACCATGGTCAAACATCTGTAATATCGTGGAATATTCATGATCCCAGTGGTCGATACAAACCATGAGTATTATCGTTGAAATAATATTATACTGTAACATAAATGATTGTAACTCATAAGCCACTGGACACTAATGTCAAAGAATTTTAAATAAAAAGCAATATTATGATCTTATCGAATGTGACAGATTACGAAACAAAACGGAATATTGATAGGTTTTATTTTTATCAACATACTTAGCTGATCTAGTAATAAATAATACGACGCATTAGTGGCATCTGTAACTATGATTGTTATTCGAAAGGTTAGTTTACCACTATTGCGCTAATTTTCTATAACAATCTTCGAATTTGATATACAGCATTTTATTTCACTCCTACAATACTTTCTTTTCACTCCAATTGAAGTATCATAGTTCTATTACTAATATTTACGAGTTTTTGAAATATCTACGAAACTAACATATTGAAGTTCTCCAAACTTCCTGAAATACTACTATAAAATATTTCACATCTACTTGAAACCATCAGACCACAAGACAGGAAAATAAATTACTAAAATTACATCGGAAACTTCTATTTATACCTACGTCTACCAAAAAACATAGTCATCCGATTATTCACGCGTCGAGTGTACAGTCACACATCAATTATTAAAAGGATCAAAGTTTTTGCTAAAAATATCGATTTCCGCCGCACGGAACAGTCACCCGCTAATAAAGGTCACGCGAATCTAAGGCTTTCCGTGTTCTAAAATAAAACTATCCACCGTTTAATGTCAACAGTCAGAGAGACAGGAACACTTCTAAAAACCGTGGTTGCATCGTCGCTCTATCGTCGCTCTATCGACGCTCCATTATAGCGGCTCGGTCTGTGTCCTATATTCCGCGGCTCGGACGTTCCTGTTCCCCGGATCGCCCGGTTCAAGCGAGAATAGAAACAACGTTAAATAACCGTGCAAACAAACCCTCGATACATGAATTTAATACGGCCCTCTACACGAGCATCGCATCGAATCATCGATAACGTTCCGCGCTCTAGCCCTCGCCGGCTCTACCCTCTGCGAGATTAATGGTGGGGCCGATAGAGGCAATTTCGAGGCAGCGCTGACAAAGATCGCCTACGAATTTCCTGCGATTTTTCTCGCCCATGTTCGGGCATCTCAGAACCCATCCTGAGAGAAGAATCTTCGAGAAAGAAGGAGAAAGAGAGTCGGTGGATAGAAAACAAGCAGCAAACGATATCGAATCGGTTGCTTCTCGGTGTGCGGCACAGAAGACGATCGCGGGTCAGTCCAGAAACTGTAAGCTCGCCGCTCGATAAGGAGCCAATTACATTTTAGCCGATGCTATCTTTCCGCCACCAGCCGCGATAGCGCCGGCAAACTAATTGGCCGCGCCAGAAAGTAGATTCAGCGGCGATAGCCGTGCGAATTACAGAAAAGAAGAGAGACACAGAGCGCAAGGGAGGGAGGCCTAAGAGAGGTAGATGAAAAGTAGATCTCCGGGAAGAGGGGTTGCAAGGAATATCAGTTCTCTAGTTTCGTTGTCCTATCTCCGGCGCGCATAATCGCCGTCGAAAAGAAAGCCTAGCGAGCGCAATTTCAAAGTTCGAGGCTTGTTTGGCGGGTTGCCAGCGCTCACGTAACTAACTACTTGTTTTGCCAACGGTGCCTGCTGCCTCCCCCGCGTCCGTCCACCTAACCCGGCGCTCTCCGCTCTTCCTCTCCTACATCGCTCTTTCTCTTTCTCCCTCTTTCTCGCAGCGTGTCGCGGCTCGGTCAGCCGGCTGATCCCTCGATTTTCGAAAAAGGTTAACACCTCGGCCAACCGCGGATGGATCACCATTCGACCACGTGCACGGCGACGGACGCGCCTGCGTGCCCCCAGCCTCGAGACCTTACACGGAAATTTCTTCTCTCAGTCTTCCCGTGCCCACCAGTTGGCACGATACCACGGCGACCCATCTGCGAAACGCTTCGTTCACCTATCCGCGAATCGGACTGCCGATGATCTTCGACCTGATGCGGACGGGTTCGCGAACCTCGATTACCTAGACGCCGGGCTGACCGGTGGACACTTGTTAAGAAGGGGCTAAGCAATCGATAAAACCGCGATTCTTTCAGATGAAAGCTATCCTCGAGTTTTCTTCCGAGTTTCTTCATTCGGTACACTCGCTGGCAGCTATCAGGGAATGATCTAAGATATACCGATTTTTCACAGAGATAACGGGAAAGCGATAAACGGGGCCAGAGGATCACCGGTTAAGATAGCGGCGTAGGTCCCGAGTGATTCGAAAAATTGACTGTGGCAATGATCCCTTACCTGAATCCACGGCATGCGTAGGCTGTGCTCCAGGGACGACCGCTGCGTTTAATATTCCTTGGCGCCGCAGACAGAGGCTGCCCGCGGTCGCATAGGCAACAACAAAAAAACAAAATACACTATGCCGCACAATTCGGGTCGGTCACGACACTTATGATCCTACGATTCGAAGGTCACGTTTCCCGGCCGATCGCTGTTCGAGCGATCGGTTCGCACGCGTGAACCGGGGGTTAGTCGGGGAATGGTCCGGCGTTAGCGGTCAGCTGTCATCGGTGGTTCACTTCTCTGACCGCTTGTTCGAGTCCTGTCGACTGTCAGGAAGTCGCGATTCAGGCTCGGAGACTTTCGGTGACCGAAAGTCCCGCGTGCTCCTCCACGTCGAATTATTGATCTTAAGCTCTCCTCTCCGGCTTGGTATATCGCGAGAGTCTAACTGCCGCGACGCTGCAGGGCTGATCCAGACCGCCAGTCGGCGGCAGTCGGTCCGGTGCTCCGATAGCGGCAACAACGATCCGTACGCGCGCTATGTCCCATAGGTAGTATCCGGGCAGCTGGTCCGGCCGTTACAGTCAACAGTTCCATTCCACTTCGTCTCGATTCTGGCGAGCGAGCCGAGGGAGGAAGGTGGACGAGGACACACGAGAGAGTACGCACGTTAACCAACCTGTCACTATGTACGTTTCAGGGTACGACACTGAACGGATAGGGCTCTGTTAGTGGGAAGAACAATACGACGGGGTGAAGGGATAAACGAATATCGGAGCCCTTCGAGAGGGTTGAAAAAATCAGTCGCGAACGCGAGCACACCGCGCGACACTCGGAACTCGTACAAGCCACGACACGAACCGCACGGCACGACGGCAGACGAGCGAGTGGGGTTTTCAGGCTTTCCCCCACCATTCACTCGAACCGTGCAGCGGAGCAGATAGAGCGCAACGAGGGAGCGAGCGGATAGGTCGCAACTCACGACTCCAGAAGCGAAGTGAGGTGACAGGGGAGCGCCGCGGAAAGGTGAAAGAAGGGGTAAGTCCGTGGTCGGAGTGGGGTACGGGCGAGCGGAGAGGTCGTGGGTAGGGATGGCGCGGCACACCGATCCGTAGGAAGGGTGACGTCGGGGTGGGGGAAGGATAGATGGACGTCAGGGGCGTGAGTGAAGGAGGGGCATCGATATCGCCCCTCTTTCACCCTGACTCGGTAAGGGACTTGCGGGGAAGCGGCGGCGGACTCTCTGCACTCCACGCGACTTTGCGAGTGAAACATTTCGCGGGTTTCGCGGACGCTGGGCGTGGGATGGGGTTCCGCCGGTCGGAGGGGGAATGGAAGGGAAACGTAGTGAGGGAAGACAACAGTATTCCCGTTAATTGAACGACTCTCGTAGAGAACGAGAGGGGTGGCAGCAAGATGAGGCGGCCAGGGACGGGAGGGGGGCAGGATTACTCGCAGTAATTACTTATTTTTATTACGCTCCGCCTCTCTGCTTTCCCCCACCACACCTTCCACTCTCTCTCCCTCCCCCCCGGATTCAACTCTGTATCCGTGTTCTACGACGAGGACGACGAGGACGACGACGACGACGACGACGATGTCGGGAAAGAGGATGATGACGAAGACAGTTGAGCTAGTCTGAGCTTGTCGATGGTCAGTGTTATTAAGATGATTCCGGTATTTTCTTCTCCTTCCTTTTTTGCGACTGTATTCGCAAGACAGTACTTGTAGAGATCAAGGAATACTGGACGCAGGAAAGTGGACCGTAAAAAGTGTCCGTTCGAATCGGCAGGACCGAGGCAAGATTGAGGATTCGCGTGGGAGGATGTGTTAGAGGTGACCGGTTCGACCCGCGAATCACTCTCTCCCTCCCCGCGCCCTTCCTCGCGATACGAATTCCTGAATGTTCCGGGGGAACGGTCGCCGCGGTAACCGTGGAAGTGAAAGAACACTTTCAGCTAATTGAACGACCACGGTCCCCGGGAATCCAGAATGGTGGCCGATTACTCCGAGTAATTACTTATTTTTATTACTTTCAGCCTCTTTGCCCCACCCCCTTCACCCCCCGAAACCCCACCCCCGCGTCGGTCGCGCGACGTCACTTATCGCTGGCCAACCACGAGCCCCGACCACCTGTCTTCCGCGCCACCCTCTCCGTTCCGCGGGTCGGACCATATTTCGTCCCAGCTGTCTTTGATACGTATCAAGTCGTTCCTGCGACGTTTAAAAACGCGAATTTAAACGTGACAGCAACTAATTATCGCGCGCGATGAAATGGAACCACTTCGTTGTTCCGCGAGCGGATCCCGCGACCCTCTCCCTTCGTTCTTGTTGACTCTACCCGATGAAACACAAATCTCTGACGCGTGAATGTAACAACTTGTATTCGGGCGAAGTTGGACACGGATTAAATGCGCCTCGGATTCTTTAATATTATCTAGATCAGTGTGAAATTACATGTATGGATGCAGATAATTGGATCAATGGATCCAAAAATGGATCAATTTTAAGTGACTTTTACTTTGATGTTTTGAATCGTTGGTGAAAAATAAATCTTGGCTTTTGAAATTTATTTATGTAGGTTTGACGGAAATTATTTTAAGAATTGACGACTAAAAAGGCTTTCAGGAGAGAAGTAGTTCACGTAACTCCTCTAGATGCGATTAGGCTCTTCGTTTTTATTGGTGCGCCAGCGAACACTTTCAACATGTTAGTAGAACAGGATGTGGAAGATTGAAGTTAAGTAGAAAGAGGAATCTACAGATTAGAAAGCTGTTTCAAAATAGTCGTAGATTAAGGAGCAGATTGTAAAAGATTATAATTTCAAGGAATGACTTCACATTTCCATAATGCAAGTCGAATAAGACGTTCATAAACGCCCGTAAGTAGAGCAATTAATCACCGGATTAAGACAATTGCTTTAGACTGGATCAAACTATCTCAAGTACAGATATTAACTCGTGGGTTTTGTAGGACGGTATATTTTTGCTACAAAAGTTCTATTTCCATAATCTTATTAAAAATTGGAAATAGTTAGGGCGATTTAATTTTTGTCAATTTCGAGATATATTTGTTTTATACGTAATATATCTGTACCTATTTCCAAAAATTTCTGCTTACAATTCGCCAGCATGGAACAGTAAAATATGTATACTTATACAAAGATATTATTTTTCTTCTCAATTACTCTAAAATTTTTTATTCGCTATATTTTCGTAGATCCTAAACATTGTGGGTGAAGTTCCCAACTGTTGAAGCAGCCTTAGTTGTATCGCGGCATCTAGAAAATGACGTATATCATGTTGTACCACCCAACTACAAAATATCAGGGAGCAAATAAATACTTGAGCAATTCCTCAAGAGATTCCTGTTCTGGAGATCGAATCTGTCATTCCAACACGCAGGTTAAAAGTTGCTTTTAACGACGATTGGACCAACTTATCGGAATCGAGTGCGTCAAACCGTAGCCGGAGCAGCTCATACTTCTTCAAAGGTACAAGGTAACTGTGATTGCAGTCGACAAGTGTCACCGCTAAGGATCATCGATCAACAGTTCACGCGAATCAACGGTCTAGAAGCGGGACAACATTCTTCCATCCCCAATGAACGCTCGTTTCATGGAACGTCGAGCGTCAGTCAGCTCCCATTTAATCCAATTGCCCCGCGTCTTCGTTTTTCCTATCGCGAAACTTACTTTTACGACGCTCCTCGGCGGACTCCGAGCAACACGCTACCCGACTTCCGATTCGCTCGACACGCGGAATTCGTAGTTGCGCGTGTCCACGCGGAACTGTCGCTCATGCGTGTCTAGAATGGAAAATCGGCGACCTGTCTCTCACGTCTCCCAAATTTTCACGTCATCGGAATACTTGAAGTGAATTATAGAAGCACACATTCGGTTATAATTACCCGTGATTCGATTTTAGCGTATGTACTTGTTGCATCGTTAATTAAATCGCTCAAGGTTGTGCTGTTATTAACATTCGCTAAAAACGTTTCTTACGCAAGCTACGTTGTTCCATGTAATCTGATTTATAATAAAAATAGTTTGATATCGTTAAAGAGTACAATAGTACATATCACGATGTAATGACTGTACGAATGATTCAAAGGATTTTGAATCCTGATTTGAATTACTGAATACCATTAAAAAATTATTACTCTACTAGCGAACGTCCACGTGTCTATTTCAGGTTCCTTTAATACATAATTTTACTACATAATTGTTTAAACGTTACTTAAAATAAGTGTTTCAAAATCAGTCTATAATCACGCGTATATCAAATTGGAATTCGTTGCAGCGTAAATATAAACTATTTATAGTACTTCCGAGGCGAAATAATTTATTAATTTTCCGTTGGCATCATTTTTATAATAAACGTAGAAAGACAACGAGCGCGGTACACTTTTTTTCTCGTTTTTCAAAGGGAATTATTAACGATATAGTGGCTTCGATGAATGCAGCCGCGAAAAAAATCGTAAGGCAACGGGTTAAGATCGTCCGGATCGAAGCGTGTAACTCGTTACAGGTCGACGACCAATTACACTTCCCCTGGCTTGCGGCCACTTTTCATTTGCTCGTTTTGTTTGCGGGTAAACAAAGGAGAAGCGCAACGGAAATCGCGGCGCACGACAGACGGGGGAGAGCCCCGCGAGCAGAAGTGCTGCCGGACTCGTTTATCCCGTTTAATTCGTTTAATTATTCCATTATTAATTACTTCATTAATTGCGATCGCGCTCTACTTATTCCGCGGCAGCACGTAATACGGGGACTTCGGAGGAGCGTGGGGGGAACGACGGTCGCTGGATCGTCATAATGCACTTTTAATAATTAACGCGGTAAATAGTAACGTGAATGAATTATTTCGCCTGTGTTTGAAATGATTAAAATCGTCGACGAGCGCGTGCATACGTCGTTCCTCCGAATGTCCATCGATTGTTCCTCGATCCAGCGTCGAGCGAGCCGTTTGTTCGTCGAACGAATGGAATTGTATTCATTCCAAATTGCCTAAGAATCGTCTACTTGAAAAGCATTCGTGTAAAACGACCGTTATCGAATTTCAAATGAAATTTTTACTTTTGCAATTTTATGTTCATCGTGTAACAAAATTTTTGGAGAAAGAATCAGATGAACGTATTATTGTAAGAACTTCTGTGCGACTTGTGTACGTGCGTGGAATTGAATTATTAGTAATTAATTGCCGAACCGTACGTGATTTTCTTCTTCGCAGTTCAATCTAGAATTTGTGCATGCTTAAAGGCTGCACATTCCAGGAAATGTCCGCGAAGTTTGACTGTAACAACTTTTCATAATGCGGAAATAAAAACTTCAGTTTATGCGCGATTCGAACTTGGTTATACATACACTTTTCACGCATAAGTGTTGAGGAAAATGGATTATCACCCGACAACAAACGGAGTATTTCAGAATCCACTCGTACAGTCAGATTTCTTATTCAAAAATACACAATTTCCCCGCGTATTTGTTAAACTAATTGATTAAACATATTTTGCGGCTTGAGCTTCAAAGTCTGTTTTCGTACTCACGATACGAATAATAATCGATCGAACAAAAATATTTTCGCAAAAATCGCTTTCGATCAAAACTTCCACAAAATCACCGTGTATCTTATTGGTGTCAGAAAACCACTATGAAAACAACAATGGCAGAAAGATCGACGAGAAATGACAGCCGGCATCGGTAAACCGGGAATGAATGAAATATTTATCGCGGAGGAACGTCGCTGGAAGAGCGGAAAATATTTCGAATATGTTTTACAACGCGGCTGCGAAACAAAACGGGGCTTCTCGTTTTTTTTCCGCGTCGTTCGTCGAAATTCTAATTTCACGCCGTGGGATATTTTATGCTTCAACCCTTTTTTTCCCGTTCGATCCAGGAACTATAACGATCGGGCGCACGCTTCGGCGTTTCTTCCTCTCTTTCTCTCTCCCTGTTCGCCGCGTCTATTATTATTATCGTTTCTGGTCGCGTTTCAGCCCATAAACAACGCGGTTGCACAATGCCGGCGAACAATGCCGCGCGACTGATTGATCCTTAACTTTTAAAGTGACTTTCCGCGGCCGCGTGTACGCGCTGACATACGTGTGTATGTACGTGTATGCTATATATCCGAGAGCGAGTCCTCGATCGCGGGCGTATCGATCCCCACCGGCTTATCCGGATGCATTTTCAATTTGCATATCGTAGGAACCCGTGTCAATGAACACGGGTATCGAAGTTCGCGGCCATTGTCGTGTTCCGTCCGTGGGCGCACAATGAACGTTTATTCTGTAAACGTCTCTGTTATTTGCTCGCTGTAATTCACAGGTACAGATTTTATATTGTCGAGCACGGAGTTTATCGTGGGCCGAGAATTACGCTGGCCCGGCGACAGCTGTTTGCTGTCGCGATTTTCACCGCTTCAGGTTTCGACACTGTGTACCAGGCCTCCAGATCTTCGTGCGTGTGTTCTACGCGTAACATCCTCTTGCGCCGACCCCCTTAGCGTCTCGTGTCTATTCCTTATCGTCTATGTCTCGTAACGTTACTCGATGGTAAACAGGCGTCCGAGAAAGAGAAATGGAAGAAAACAAACGACACGGTACGCGAGTTTCGTTGTATGCGCTTGGCGAGAACTTATGGAGGGCGAGTGTTATCTCTCGTCACATTTGAAAGAAGAATTTGAATAATAACGAGAAACAAAGTACGCGACGTTATGTGTCCAGTCATTCAAGTAGATTGTGTATTTTTATATATTAATAGTGTAAAAACGTTTGAAACATTTATAAAATATAAACTTCATTGAAATTTAATAATATTTCGTTTTGCGTTTCATTTATATAGTTCATTTCGAGACGCCAATCAATGGAGATGAAGATAAACTAGCTTGCATTACACCTGAACGACTAGCTTGACTCGAGTTAGGCGACATTACGGGGGGGAAAATTGCAAGCGGAGTTTCTGCGGCTCGAAGTGAACCGCGTGAAAGCTAAGAGGTGCTTCGTTTTGTTCTGCGAAGGAGGACGGACGAGTTATTTACATGAATAATTAATCCTTTCGCTGCGGACATCTCTGCCGTGAGACGCGTATCTTGCACGCGTAGTTCGGAGCCATTTACTTCACACTCTTACAAAAACACTAAATTACAGCTGACCGTCTGTATAACATATTACTTGCCGCTATTATCGTCATGGCGATAAAAGGCGCATTAAACATAGCAGAAACAAGGCTTCTTGCGTGGTGAAGGAAAATCCAAGGGCTTCACCTGGAAAGATTGTAATCCTCCATAGTTACGCAAAGCGACCGTACATGTTTTGTATTCTACACCGCAGTTTATGGTTCCAAGTAACTATCTTCAGAATTTATTTATAATTTACTCCTACCGTTACAAATTACTTCATCGACCCGTCGAGAAATCAATACTGTCGAAAACGTTAGATCCATTATTTGTTAAATTACCATGCAAATAAACAGCACATCCAGTTGTACTGTAAACAATCATTAAAACGAAACAAACAAAATGAAATGCCGAAAACAAAAAAATGTCAGAAACAGTCGTAGGAAAAAGTGATCAAGTGTAAATAGTTGCGAGTACATGAATGTCTCGTATTTTAAACGAATTTTATGTACGACATTATTGGTAGGACGATCAAATCAAAAGAGAAAGAATAATGAAAGAGGAATGGTAATCGGTGAACTTGCAGACATCCGGCTATACCGGGAGAGGCTGATCGTGAAGTTCGAGGCAGCGAAGACAATCCGCTGCCCGGTCTCCACGGGGAATTTTATCCTTATTGGATTACGAAGAAACAATCCTAAGTCCTCCTAACGAGTCCTCCGGATCGCGGGATATCGGCCGTACTCGCGATAGATATCCTAATGCCTCCTGACAAGCGTGCCGGTCCTTAGCCGGTCGGCACCTTTTCGAGCTATCCGGTGCAATTATCCGAAACCACGGTGAGCCTGGTCGTGTTATTGTTTTTTTCTCTCTCCCCTAACCACGGCCCTCTGATCAAGATCCTTTCCAGGGATTCGCCTATTGTCTTCGGCGAAGGGACCGAGCCAACGGGATCCTTCGGGGCACCTCGCCGCCTGCTTTATTGTTTTCCTTGCTGGTTGATGCAAGTGCAGATAAAAGTTTTGACAAGTCGGGTCCCGATCGCGGTCGGCATCGACTTGCTGCATCCAAGGAAACTTGGCAAGAAGAACTGCAGGACGATTTCTTCTTCTTGGACAAGTGTTAATTATTTCATACCCATGGAAACTTTCGATCTCCTTCGTTAAACGTAAAACGTTGATTAGATTTCTTTTTATACAACATAGGAGATTATGTTGCTTACTAGTTTCGGTTAAGAGAATTTCAACAGTTATCAAATTTTGTATTTTAATTCTTCGAATGAGTAAATTAACGAGCAAACAAATTTTGATGGAGTAATGTCCTTTCCATTCTCTTCGAAAAACTATAACTCTACAACCAAGTTCAAAATCCCTGTAACTAAAATTGCTAGCGTATATTTATATTGGTCAAATTTGATAATGAATAATTCGATGTCGAATTTACCAAATTTAATGTAGCAATCAATTTGTATTGACGTAACATCGAATTGATTTGAAACGAAGCGAGTCGATACGACTGGGTGAAAAAAATGGTTCACTAGGTTTCAGTGACGAAAATGGCCGCCACCTGGCCGACGACGGAGCATCTTCGAGTCCTAGAACAGCACTAAACACGTGCGCGACGTCCGCCGCGAGGAATCGACTAGGCCATGGCATTCGCCAGCGACTTTTTTTCCGCAAACTTCCGAAGATCATTACGAAAGCCGCGAAGGGCTCGCGAGCCTCGTAAACTCGCCTCGTAAAAATCGCCAAAATACACGCACCTTACATGGTAGCGTCGCGTAGGCGGGTGTCATATCCCTGTAAAATCATTGCCACTAAAAATCACGGGTTCCCCTCGGAAATTTACAACGGTCATATCCGCGGTGTGTGCGACGCGCGTCGGTGAGAGATCCGCGGCGGGGTGTTAAATATATTTTCCTTTCTTTCTTTTCCTTTTTTTCCGCTTTTTCTTCTTCTTCCTCTTCTTTATCTCTTTTTTAAACGCCAACCGAACTGGCCAGCCCCCTTTTTTCACTGGAAACGAGTCCCCCGATACGCGGAAGACCATATTTTTTCCTTATTTGCATTCTGGTCACCAATAAACGCTACGGATACTCCTTGTGACTGCCCGCGGTGCTACCTTCGACTTTCGCGCGCAATTTATTTCGCAGAGTTTCGTTTTCTCCACACGTGAGTAGAAAAATACGTTTAAACACCTAGAAGAGAAAGAGAGAGCAAACAAGAGATAGGGACGATTGTGCGGCAAATGAGAGTAATTATCAGTAAGTGTTTTGAACAGAGATTTTCGGAAGTATATAGATTCCGATAACTATGGTACATTCTCGTTTTCATCTTTAATTATGCAGGGTGGACGAAATAAGGAATTACAAACTGATTTTATTATCTTTTTAATTAAATGCGAAGATTTTATTGTTATTGCTTTTAATTTTGGATCCGGTTATTTAGACTTAGAACTAGTATTGTAGGACGAGTGATTTCTTTAATTATTATCAAGGCAACGAACAGCGCGAAGGCCGTCACGGCCGTTCGACCCATATGAAAAACCACATGTCTTGTCCTGTACGATAAACATCGCAAGCGTTACGTTTTTGCAGTGGATCACCGGCCTAACAGCAAAACAGCTGGATAGGTGAGCGAGCGAGAACGCGAGTGCGAAAGTCATCTATATGTAAACAGGTGATAGGTGTTTGGCCTGAAGGACGAATAAAATAGAAATAATGATAAGGTGCGGTGACCTCAGAGTTTGTATATTTATGAATGTGTGTGTGTGTGTGAGTTTTTGACAATTGCTTATATACGCGAAATAGGTCGTTGGAACACGAGTATTAGAATCGGAATTTAGAGGGATTAGAGAGCAAAGAGAGATAGCGAGAAAGTACATATCGAAAGTTACCTTTGTAGTATATCATGAGAAAGAAAATCATTTACGCCAGGAATACGTGGGATTCTTATCCTAATAGATATAAATAATAAAATCCCTACTAATCTACGAGTACTCTTAGGAGATAAAGAGATCATGAAAAAGTCGTTAGAGATTTGAAAAAAATTTTAGAAAATTTCTTGAATTAAACAAACACGTTCTAACCTCGTTTCTACTGGTTTCCCAAGTAAACCACCTGTGATCAAACAAGTCTGTTCACCCTGTGCACCAGGCACGCGAGTAGCTTCTGATTTCGAAGTCTCCGGTAAGTGTATTGACTCCTGTAGCAGCAAGAATGCAAGCATACGGCGTAAGTTTCAATGTAAACAGCCGAACGGCGTCAGAACCGATTCGAATTCGCTATGAAACGAATACACGAAAGATCGATAAAGTAAAAGGAGATACTGATCCTTGTGTATTTTCCTTCGCCGCGCGAGCAGCTCGTTTTAAAGCGGCGAGGACGTCGAAATTATGCAGCATCAGTAAGCAAAATCCACGGTCTACTCGAGTCACCCGTGGACTGGCTGCTGAAAAATCGACACTGTGTAAGAGCGAGAGGGTTTCGCCACTTGTTCATGCTTTCTCCTCCTCTCTCCCTTTTCCTTCTCAGTTTCAAATTAGGGATGCTTTCCATTTGCCTGACGTTTGCCACGCCCCGTAGCAGCTCCTACGGTAGCAGCCTGTTCGAATTCCAAACTGACCTGTCCGCTGAACAACCAGCTGCCCTGGCGTGAGGTCCCGTTCACTTTTAAAAATCCTCCATCGAAGTCCGACTACGATCCATTGCTCCCTAACCCCAGAAATCAGACACTGTCATCGGCGAAATTAATATTAATTTTCGTATGGTCCTTGCTCGAAGCGAAATCTTTAACGATTTGTGAAAGACAGTTCTTAGTTTCTTACGTACAATGCGAGAAGCCAATGGTATAAGATGTATTTTCGACATAACAAGATTCAGAATATTTGTTACGTCTCGGACAGTGTTTGTAACAATCACAAAACAAAATAAATTACCATGAGCTGCCAAGAAAACTTAGCCTCCATATAAAAAATCTAATTCCCTACAGTACAGTATAATCCCCAGCAACTAACACATAATATTCCAAACCACTTTTCAAAATATACGAAAGTAAATATTTGTCGATTACAAATAGACAGTGCCAGCCAAACGAAGTTCCCAATGCAGTTCCATCCGTTAAAATGCGAAAGGGTCATCAACAGTACTCGAAGGATTACGGAATCGCACAAAAAGTCCTAAAGATAGGAAAATTGATCAGAATTAATGAATGCCGACGCGGTGGAGGGGTGAATGCGGTGGTTTGCGGAGAAAAGGCGTCGGGAGTGTGTAAGGCGGGTAGTACGGCGGAAGGAAGACGCGGACGCAAGGCACGGTGTAGGGAAAGGCCAACGAGAATATTGAAAGCGGTCCTACGAACGCGATCAAGAGGGCCAATTACCCTGGGGAGAGAGGGGCAGCCAGCGTCCCCCGCGCGGTACGTGCATCGAACGTATTTTATCTACGTGCCTTACGCGAAATACTCGAGGCGCACTCGAGCCACCCGCGAGTGCTCGCATACGGGCGGCGCATTCGAACGCTCGCCCCGTGAATTTACCTGCTCGTTCGTTCGTTCGTTCGTTCGTTCGTTCGTTCGTTCGTTCGAAGAGCCCAGATATACACATAATGCTCGCCTAGCTACCTACGTACGATCCGCAGCCCCATTGTACAGGACCGCGACCCCCTGCGATCAACGTCGCAGCGAACATTTATCCGATCAAATTTTCCCGGAGATCATTTTTACAGAGTCAAGGAAAGAGTACTTTTCATCCCCCTTTCGAAACCACCGTTCCAGCCCAGGTTTGTAACGACGAAAACGTTTTAACCACTCGACTACCTGCAGGGGGTGGTACACGTGGACGAAATTTTTCTGTATGCAAGAGTGTACGGCGGTTGAAATATTATTGGTGGGTTTTTTTCTTTTCTCGAGGAAAGCGAATATACTGGGCTTGTGGTCTAGTCAGGGAATCGAGACGGAAATCGTAATGGTACGGTTAACCAGTCGTGTTCAGCGGTAATTTTGAGTTTCGAGGATTTCTTTGGTGCGGTTTCAGAAATTCAATTTTTGAAAATTACGTTGTTGCTTGATAAAAAAAGCTGCTTGCTCGTAAAATCGGCGAATATTTTATTATTATTTATTATTTTATTATTATTATTATTAGCTCTTTATTGCAGATCAAAGCATCGCAATCCGACTTCCGGAAACACCAACATTTTCGTCTGAACACAATCAAGATTTTCTATTCACACTTCTCTAATCCGCAGTTCCGCGAGAGCGATAACCCGATCGTAATGGGCCGCGAAAAAATTTCATTATTCCAACTTGAATTTTCCATTCAAACGGAGTATAAGTCGTCCATTCTGAATAGCCCGCCTCGCACGCCCCACATTCAAAGAGAACCCGCCTCCCGCCCCGGCACAGACGCGATATACCTGAAAAGAAAACGTTAAACCGTGTTGACTGTGCATAAAGTTTTTTTCAGTCTGAATTCATCTGAGAGACACGTGCACCGGAAGACGTCAGCGTGGCGAGGGGTGGCTCCGGTTAATTAATCGACGGCCCATTCAGTCGATGTTTACGAGGGCCATTGTAATTTCCAGATGAAAACAAAATGGAGGCCCGGGGTGAAAAGGATCTGGCTCGTTGGAGATTAAATTGGCCAGTGGCGCAATCTTTACGGGGAACGGGGACCCGCTGAAATCTTAATTCAAGCTGCTCCGCCGTCGCGCGCCGTTCGAGACCCGTAGCCCGCCATTTCAAAAGCGGTCTCGTTTTCATGAGAACCTTACGATTGTTGTTCCTGCGCGCGCCACGACCGCTTACAAACACGTTACACACACAGTTAGGTAATTATATTTACCTTCGCAGTTTTATTATTTACGGGGGCCGTGAGCGGACCGCTTGTTCTCCCCGCCCCTCGCCATCCACCCACCCCTCGTCACGTTATAGTCGCTCCCTTAAATAGTCCGCGTCAACCCTACGCTGATCAATCACGCGGCTTCGTTCGCAGGTCGATGATTATCGAGCAAATATTGCCCGGCGACTGATAACGATCTACAGGTGCTTCTTGGACCTTCATACCTTTAACCATTGACGGGTGGATGGGAATTAATTTGTGGACACTGCAAGCTACGTTTTTAAACGAATAACTTATTTTAATTGGTCATTCAACTGTGGATACTTCTAAGTCGATTTGTAACTATTTTGTTTGAAATATGAATTTTTGGAAATACTCTGGTTGAAGAATATGGGATATTTTGCTGTCAGAAGAATTACTGGATCAATCCGAACCTGTAGGAAATCTGAGGATTATATAAAATCAAGAAACTAAATGGAGGAGAATACTGAATGATAGATAACAAAATGGTGACGTAGGAAATTATAGCTGTGCCCGTTGTTTTCAATAGATTAACTGTAAAAAATTCGAACCTGCGAGAAGGATTTATTAAATGAAAACGGCGCGTAGTGAAACTTAAAAATTGCCCAGCGGGAAATTTTTCGACGAGCGTAAACTGTCAGGGAATCGACAAGCCGGATTAATTCGAAAATGAACCCCGTAAAGGTTAAAGTGCTTAACGAAGTTTGGTATCAATGTAGCCCGTTAGCCGAGTGCGCGGCTGCCAGGCTGTTTTCAAGATCAAAGGATTAATTAAACGCTTTCTTTACGGGGGCCTCTGTTGCACCCGACCTCACCTGCTGAAATCCGTTTTGTGAAGTACCAAACACGGCGATGGCGAAGTACAAGGCCTCCTCACTCTTTCCGCGATCGATGCGTGGAAATTTGCTCCCGTTCGTATCTACACGGATTGGATTATAATTGGACTTTGCCACGGCCCGGCCGCGACCCTATATATCGTCTCAGAAATGGAATTTCCACGTTCAAAAATCTGGATGTAACTTTCTCTACCTCGATTTTCAAACCCATTTTTCTAACGGACGTTCCACAATGCGCGGGAATAATTTCACGAGCGTGCCGGACACACGAAACTAATTAAAAAAGTTCATTTAATTATACGTCTTCCGTGATTATATTCCTGGATTATAGATGTCTTTGTTTCGATAACTTTTTCGGTGCGGTGCATTAGCGAAGCTACATTTCGAAAATTGTTGCTAGAGTGAAATGTTCATAACGGAAAAATGTTATAATATAATTATACTATTATCTAAGTTAAAATATGGCAAAAAGAGTTAATATTTCACTGATGTAACATTCAGCTTCCGTAGTTATTCGTTTGAATTCTCATTCGATGTTACAAAGAAATCGGAGACAAAATGAAAACGTCGTAAAGGACGAACGAAAGGGGTTCTGCCGCCATTAAACCTACCCTAATCCAATGATTACAAGGCTCTGAAACAATTCGCATTGCCAAACGATCCGTTCTTTTTCAAGGGACAATGGGCGAAGCGACGAATGAAATTGTTATTCTACAATTGGCACTCAAGGATCGCGCGGGGATTGGCTGTATTAAAATATCGCACGATCTCAACGTGCAATCGTGTCGAAGGTTAGCACCCGCGGTTCTCGTTACAACGACGACAGAACGGCGGGCTATAGAAAAGTAACGCAACATATGCGTCGGGCATCGACGTTAAAACCGCGCCATGATGATGACGATAACGATAATAAAGAGGTGGAACCGGGAGGGGCCTGTGAAACGTAACACTCCCGCGAAACAACACCGAGGGTGTCGCGGATGAAACGCGGTTGTAGCGAAAAGAAGAAAAAGAGAAAAGAGTGCGCGACTGTGCTGATCGAGGCAGGGTTATTTCTTTTGTTCATGGAAAAAATAATTTAGAACTGAATAATCAAGGTGTTATCTTAATAGTCTGCGATCAATATTTTAGAAGAAACTTAGAACAGAATTTTAAAAAGAATAATTTTTTGGAAAGATATGAAATAATCAAGAATTAAAGGGTATTTTTTATGAGTAATGGAATACTTTTTATCAGTTGGAGCATTTATTTTTAAAATAATGAAAGAAATTCCTTGATGGAAGTACAATAAGATTCTTATTTTCTTGTAACTTCGCTGAATTCTTAATAGAAAAGGTAAGTTTTTAAATGACCACTATTTTAGAAATTAATATAAATAACTTTATGCTTATCTAGCTATTGAAAGTATTGAAAAATTAATGGTAAAATACAAGAGTTGCATTAATATTCGGTTGTACTCGAAGGAATAAGTGATATGATGAGAATAGCAGTGGTCCAAGGGGATGGCGGGAAAACGTGTCAGGCCATTCCGTGACGGAGAATGATAGCGGAACACGTCGGAAACAATGCTCTGACACCGCGTACGTAATACAATATTGCGAATGGTTACGCGTATCATTATCTGCTGGCCGTTATCACACCGGTACGGCACACTTCGCGCAAGAACTGAAAGAACGATTTCACGGTGCGATGCTCCGGCGTGTCTATCGATACCTGTACCTCAGTCCCTCCTGCGTATTATCACCGAACAGCTCGTAAAGAGGGTGAGATCTGTTAAAACCCAATGAAATTGGGGTAGTTCCAACAGAGGAAAAAATATGGACGCATTGAATCCCCGTGTCACGTTTTTGAGTTGTATCCTCTGTTCAAACATATTTTTCATTTTATGCATTCATTGTGGAAAATAAGGAACGCAGGCCGTTTCTGTAATGAAGTACTATTTTTCGTTGGAAATATTGTAAACTCAGTATGGCTGTTATTACTAGAAAAATACATATAAATATAGTTTATTATAGAACTTCGTTAAGTACAGAAAGCAGTTTTGTGATATTTGATTAGAAAATGTTGAAGCTATTATTTAATAATCCTAGTTCAGAATTAAGAGCTAGTATTATAGTGTTTATTCAAGATTTCATTGATCTGAATTGCTAACTCGACAGTTGCACGCGATTCCGTCATTGTTCATTTAAAATAATCAAGATTCCGTAATACACGTTTTTTATATTTCATAGTTCTACGATGAAAACAGTGATTGTGTCGAACAAACGAAACATTTTTTTCCAGTTGATTTTTTCACTAAAGAATCAGAGCACGGGAATGTGGCACAAACAAAGAAGTCAGTTAGGAAATAGAGACACAGAAGTTAGGAACGCTATTAAAAGATCTCTCACGGTGTCCACGATTTTCCCTGAAGAATGCGCGCTTTCCCATAGAAGGGAACACACCTGGTACCGATGAAAGAAAAGTTGTCACGGTCTTTAAGAGCATTATTCGGCGTTTTCGAGGTTTTTAGAGGGATCCAGTGCGGTCAGAGTTCTGCCTGTCAGCGATCGTTTGGCTCAAATTGACCGCGTTCCCTTTCAATACCGAAAGCTCCGATTGTCAAAGTTCATCGGACTGTGAAAGACATGGGGCGATATTGTATGGGAATTTCATTGGCCTCTACCCACCAATCACGATCCTGGCCGGTAATCGAATAAATAGCGCAAGCGGTCAGCCTTCGAATCAACGAAACGCTTCATTAATCCGCAGGAATACTGACTTTCGAAATGATTGTCCGCCTCGAGTATACCAGTTTTTCATCAGATTCCACGTTACGGAAGAACACTGTCCCTTATTATACCCCTGTGAACACGCTCATCGAATAACGCATCAATTTCTGGCGTGATGTCGAAAATTGTTTGAAATTAGACGATACACGGATAAAAATTAAACACAGAAGCTTCTTTTATATTTTATTATATTTTCACAGATTTAGAAATAAATGTTGTAATTTAGATAAAGAAATAAATAAAATATAGAATAACTGAAGTTACTACATAATGCATTCTTCTTAGTGTCGTGACTTTTTGAAGAATGAAACCACCCTTCAAAACGCAATTCTGCAACTATTAACATGGAAGCATACATAGAAAAAACAACTTCCGGGATACAAACAATCTCAGTGAAACGTTAATAAATTTTCCATTAGAAAAAAAGAAACAAGCTTACATTTTATGCACTACGATCAAACACCGGTAAAAATGATACAAATCATCTAATCATGACCTACTGACACGAAAGTACGACACTCAAAAGATCCCATTGCAATAAATCGAAACGATTGCTATCATTTTCTCGAAGAATGTCAAACCAATCGGCATTAGCCGTGGAAAATCTCGATCCTCCGAAAGATAAGAGAGATGAGCCGGAACTCGGCGGGCGGCAAAGGCCACGCGAGCCGAAACGCGGCGCGGAGCGGATCGGAGCGGAGCAGAGCCGCAGCCTGACGATTCCGCTTGTCCCTAGGACGGAAGTGACGTCGCAGGCACCGACGGAAATTCGTACTGGAAATTCCGATGGGTTCGAGAGGTCGAGGAAGGGAGAGAAGAGGGCAACAATCAGGGTAGACCCGGCATTACGCCCCATTCATCCCCTGCCGCCGCCCCCTTACCACTCTCGAACCGTATTTGGCTGACAATTCTTCATTTGCGTGCAGCAAACTCTACAGAGCGGCCACGGTATAGCGAAAGGTTTAAACGGCTCGCAAAAGCCCCGGCTAAATTTGACTCCAATTTGCCGGCTCATTCGTGCAACGATCGGAAACAAAATGCCTCGGCCGTTCAATTTTTTTCACCCCGCTCGCCGCCGGGTCCCCTCTTGTTCAACGTCTCTTTTTTTCCGTTGATACCTCTTGCGATCCGCTGACCGGACCGGCCCATCGATACGCGCTTTTCCAAATCAACCGAGCATTGTCTTCCATTGCGAATTTTTGATGCGACCTCGATGGCGACACTCACCCCCTCGATCCCTTCCTTTCTTTCCACGCTCGTTCCACAGGATTTTTTTTGTTCGCTATTTGATATAGAATTTATTAGGTTTCCGCGTAAATAGGCGCAAACCTGTTTTAATTCGAAGGATTTCGTTACGACTCGTTACAAACACGTGTGATTAACGAGAAGCCATTTGTGATCAGTTTGAAGGTAGCAGCACTAACTCACTGTTTCGTGTAATTAATTATGTAAAAGAAATATTGATTGTGACTTACTTTTTTATATTACGCGCCAATATTGTAGGATGTGTTTGTGACTTTGTGATTGTTGATTCTTAGAATTCTTGATTGATTTCCTCGCGCAGGCTTGAAGACATTGCTACGGCAGGGTCAGGTGGACATTTCGTACGGCACAGTTAGGTGTACATACCGCATACACACACGACGACGTCACTTGGGCGGTATTGTCAGAAGCTGACTAGCCTACCATCCGGGAATACGAAATTCGGTGGTTCCGCGATATTCCTGCGCCACCGACTTACCGGCGGCACTCGTCGCGTGCAATCTCCGTGGGTGCGTGACGCGGTCCCCAAATATTTTCTTTCCCCACGCCCGGCTACGGCCAATCCGACTCGGCGAACGGACCCCCGCGGATTGTTTCTTATTTGGCCGGCATTCCGCGACGATTGTCCGTGAACGCGTGCGTCTTTGAATGGCTTTTTTCTATTGCTTGAAGGTTTTTTATGTGAATTAATTTCTTCTGGATTGTGTCTCTTGTTTTTGGTGTGTACATTTTATATTGTTACGATAGATTCGAAGGAAGCATAGTAATTTAGATTAATTTAAATTTAAGTGCATAAGCGTAAGATGTAATCTCTTCTAGATGGTATTGACATATTTATGATTTTGGACTTTCTATATTAACTCATTTTTATTGAATTTTTAATGCAACATTTCTTATTTTACGTTAAATAAATGATTCCCTTACTACAAATCTTCGAAATTCGAGTTCCGTACGTAAATATTCATTCGACAATTATGACCTATTTTTCCAAGAGCGTTCATTTCTCTTCAAGTTCCATAATATACATCGCAAGAATATGAATACTTTTAATGAATGAAATAAATGATAAATCTGCGTCTGATTCGAATAAATTTTAAATGGTAGTAAATGAGGACACGATTTTGCGAGAGAGAATTACTGATAAATATTAACTCGTCGATGACTTCTTGCAGATAATGAAAAATTCATTAAAATACTTTATGAAACCTTCATAATAATTCGCGGAAAAAATATCTCATTATTTCTAATACTTAAGTATTTAAACAGCTTTTTTAATGATCATAAAATTTGACTTTAATATTTCTCAATGAATGCTTAATGTAGTAAATATTTTATGTATTTCATTAACTTGCTTAATATTTCTATTTAACAACAATTTATCGGGAATAAGCTCACCCTTAGTCTCCTGAAGAGCTAATATCCCAAGTTTGGAAAGTCGGGTGCTGATTCTCGTAAAAGCAGTACCCCATTGAACGCAGCATATCTGGAAAAAAGAGAATAACGGTAAAAAAGAATGTTCAACTAATATCAAGAATTAAAAGGAAGATTGTGTCATTTAATAAACTTCGTTTATCACCACTATAGATCGCGAATGAATTTCCTTTGGAAGTGCAAAATACCTTGATTAAGTTCGTAAAGACGGAATTACAGAATAATGTATAGTGAACAAGCCATACCGCGATCGAACTTAAATTTCCCTAACTTTCGGCATTGGGCCCTTTTGCACGGATCTCCGTAATGATATTTAATGGGCACACAAACTGCGATCCATGTTGCAATTAAGGGCATCCCAAGACTTCAAAGTTCTTCTTATATAATGCATCCACATTAAGGGTTCTATTGTTGAAGTGGCGAAATTGGTTCATGGTGGCTGGTTAATTAGTTCATTTTAATTAACTTTCGGCAACGGGGAATTTAACCGCAACTAGTTTCCTACATCAAAAATATGATTACGCTCGGTGGAGAATGAATTCTTCATACACCATTATTTATGCATTCATTTTCGTTCATCTCACGACGAAAATATATAAAATTCACAGTTGTGCCATTTTTAGAAGTATAAAATATTCAACAGATTACTTGTATTTCCTATTATCAGAATCCTACAATATATTTATAAATCAAAATAAATTACAAAAATAAATACTAAAATAAAAAAACGAACAATTACAAGTCATGTATATCTAAGATTGATGCTCGCTCGAAATATCTGCTTTGTAATTAGTCAGAAAAAATGTCGACACTTCGGCGAGATCAGATGCTCATATTTCGAAGACTAAGTCGCGAATAAATGATTGAATCACTCAAACCGCAAGAGATCAGCGCGTAGTTTCCTTTTAATTAAGCAATCAATATATAATTTAACTTCATCTGCTGAAGGTGTCGTACATTTCAGAGAATCTTCGTCCATAAAGGGTTAAGGGATGATTATTTTCGATTACCAGTTTACAGAACGCATTGCAAAAGCAAACAGTATTAAACCTATACAAGAATTAACAAACATTTAACAATTAACGTTACAAACATACAAGAATCCGTTGAAAAAAGGAATTCAATAATTTTTCAAATACTTCCTACGACGGAGTCAAGAAAGCACTCGTTATCCAGCAGCCAGACATCGTTCACAACCAGAGAGCATCTCGTCGCTCAGGTGGTCCAATTTGAGGCGACGCAAAGGAGATAAAGGAGGAACAAGCGACGGGTACGAGACACGAATCGGACAGTGTAGAACGAGGAGGGCGGCTAAGGGGGGTCGGTGAGGAGAGACGCACGTAAAATTGATCCATATTAATAAGAACGGGCGGTTCGCGTTGCCGGATTTTTGCATAAATTTGAATCGGTGCCTCGCCGCGGCTCGCGGCAAGGGTTGCGAATTTGAATAATCGAGAATAATTCCGAAGTTTTCTCGCCGTGTAAACGCGGTCCGGGCGTAATCAGCGCGGGCTTCGAAACATTTCATGATGTAACGTTTCCCGCGGCACGGATGTGCAGCTAATTAAGCACTCCCCGGCCGGCCACCGGGCATCGGAAAAAAATACGGTTGGCTCTACGAATTTCCTTCCAACCCCGGCCGTCCTACCCCCGTTTTCTTCGTTTTGTTCGTGCGCTTCCACCCTTTTCGGTTTGGTGCCGGGCGCTGGCTGAACGGGGATCCGTCGTGTTTGCGATTTTAATGAATCTTAACCACGTGATGTCTCGCTTTCTGTTTCGACCGTACGCCGTGTCCGAGGTGAACACGCCTCTGCCGATGTTTTTGTCTACGAGTGATGGCAATTTGCTGCTGTAGCAATAATTTACGAATAATTGTGTATTAATCCTGAAGAATATTGTATCCCCTGTGGCAATCGTGACTCCGAGGAAAGAAGAAAATGAAAGGCATTACAGTGTTTATATTATTACGTGATTACTAATTCACCATTTTCCATTTAACAATACATCTGTTCCAATATTCATAGGAACTCGAGCATTATGTCTTTTTACTATTTTTTGATTCTTCGAAATGAAAATAACCTTAAAACGTTACTCTATCTCGAATAGAATTCTCTGCTATAAGTAGCGTATAATCTAATGAGATTATATTAATCTAATTGATAAGAATGTTACAAGTTCTTGAAGTTTCCAAGGATCGCAGGGTTCTAAACGCACACTGGTCCCTCGGATGCAGCATCGGTGGTTGCGCGTTCGCGAGTTGCGAGAACACGCAGAACGATCGCAGCCTGATTCCCTATCGCAAGAAGGAATGTGCCACACTGTTGCATCAGAGAAATAATATGCGGCCGTGTACGGGGAACGATGCTTAACAGTTTTTATCTCGGTATGCGGTAATCTGCGAGAGCGCGGCGAGGCGAGTCGAAGCGTGGTGAGGCGAGGCGCGGCGGAGCGGGCGGCACTCGGCATCGTTCCTTCGCCCGGCAGATTAAAGCGAATCTTATTATATCGAATGACGAGATCACGTGATCAATCACAAAAACACACAACGGAACTGTCGTGTCTCTAATATGAAGCGGAGGAAGACAGCGATACTCGGGGAGCGGGCCACCCGTCGAGAACGAGGAATGTGGAACTGTACCGACAGGGCCGGCAATGCTCCTCTCTTCGCCCCTTATCGATCATTCCCTCCATCCACGATTAAACTTTCTTAAAATCCGTTTCTGAACCATGATCATATTTACATGATAATCACTTAGAAATTTTCATTCCAATCTATTCAGCCGAAGAAGACGAGTTATCTCATCTTTTGTATTGCACCTCGTTCTTCGTTAACTCTTCGATGTTCTCAGCATCCTTAATAAGTGATGCCCTTATAAACATTATCCCAAATTCTCCTCTACAACATTTTGCAAACTAGAATTTCTGAAACTACCGAAAATGCTTTCCATAAAAAACTGTAATCTTCTATCGAAGTTTTTAATATTGAAAAAGATAAACGCCACATATCAATGTTCTATCGTTTGAATAATTAAATTACTCGTTCACAGCTGTCGACTGTATACATCGAAGCTTGAAGTCGCTATTACTATGTTCAACCGCAAAGGGCTGATAATCTTGAAACAATTTAGCAGCGCCAGTCACCGGTAACCAACGTGTCAAACGAAAATCCAATTACACGGGCCCGGTAAAAAGAAGCATCAACGATATTCCCAGCAAAGATTGAAACCAATTTCTCCGCAGCCCGATGGTCGGTGCTCAAACTTTCACGAAGAGACAGATGTAAAAATCCTCCGGAAAGAACTCCTCGCTACAAAATTCACCCGTGACCCGTCCGCCAACATTCGCTCGCGCGTTGTCCCCCGGCCGGTCAAACGTTTAATTTTTTACGCGGTTCACTCAGTTCCGATCGAGATCGATGCCGGGACCTGTTATTACTCCCCGTAACGGCCTATTTACGACACCGTGGACGCCTCTCCCGCGCCGTCACCCCTTTCCACGGCGAAATGAAATTTTTTCTTTCACGAAATCCTGTTACCACTGGGACTACTAGCCCGGTCTCCCTTTCGATCTCTCTCTTTCTCTCGCCCCCTCTTGTCCTGTTATGGTCTATCCCATTATAATTCCGGGCATGCACGCTCGTCGTCCGTACGTCCTCCCCAGAGATGGGAAGAGTGTAAAACGTCGGACACCTGGGCAGAGAGTTTAGCCGGGTATTGTCAAGAGACAAATATGAGTTAATACGTCATCCAGGGACCTATTCAGGGCCCAGCGCCGACAAGAATGGTGATCACGAATTGGCCGGCGTATAAATGTGTTTTAATTGTTCCCCCTGCCCTCCCTCCACCCTTCCTTTCCTCCCTCGTCCCTTTCCCTACGCCCGAAACCCCGTCCCGCTCTTTCACCACGGCTCGTTTGGCTCTCTCGGCTCTCTAGCCGTGGACCCGTTTGAGGAATGCCACTGACGAGCCGAGGATGTGGAACATAATAAGAGACGGCGTTAAAGAATTTTCTATTATCTTATTGTTGCTGCATGGCCTTTTGTCCGATGATACGTGCCAGCTTCTAAAGAGGTATTCGGTTGAACCCTGTTTTCCTTCGCGATGATTTCGCCGAGATTGCCCCGGGGGCCATTGTAGTCCGAAAGGTCATGCTTTTCGATTGTTCGGGACTGCGATGGTAATGCTGGGAGTTTGGGTAATTCGACGCCAGACGGCAGGAAGTATTCGCTGTTTCTACGTGTTACTGCGTTCTTTGGACGAATTGTATTATTATATTAACCCATTTGCATCATTTGTGTATATATACGCTCAATTTTCCTGGTCGCTATTATTTTTTTCATATTTTCTTATCATGCAAATGGGTTAATGACACATTCGTAGTAGCTATAATTTTTCTATGTATATACTAGTTAGTACAGTGTCATTAATTCAGTGAAGATACTATTGTTAATAGCCGTGAAGAATTTCCTTAACGAAGATTTATGTGTATAATGATTTATGTAATGAAAGAGTATGATTTGTTAAGATGATTACTTAAATGGTTACAATTATTTAATTACGGTTGTAGTTCATAGAAAAATTCAGGAAACAGTGACATGTGACACTTTTGAAATTCGTTTATGAAAATGAACATTTGCTGAAATGTGCGTATTTCAGAAATTATACATAATCCTTTTCAGCAGCTATTAAGTTGTACGAAGTAGCGATATAATCTTCATTTAGAAATATATGCAATTCTGATGTTGATAGATCGATGAAATTTCGAGCGAATGTCTTCATAAAATTCCCGGGCTGTTGCGGGAGAACAGACAGCAGGGATTTATATACCTCGAACATCATTTTCGGACGTCAGTGCTCATTTAAAGTGGCATTATTTCAACCTCTACACTTCAGTTATGAGCATCGACCGTTTAAGCACTTTCATCTCGAGCATCGTTCCTGTTTATCACGGGACGATACCTCGGGGCATCGACGATCATCTTGGGGGAAGAAGAAAAAGCGATTCGCAGAATCCTTTGGGGAGGAGGAACGAAAATAAAATGAAGAGCGCCGCTATTGATGCGACTCGATTCACTAAATAACTATTTCCGATGGAACGTTCGTTCTAAGAAACACCGGTTTGGATCATGTTTCGCGGAAACATTGAATATTTCAAACCGCAGTCCTCATGTTGAATCAATTGCGATTACACTGAACACGACGCAGTCGATGCAATGAAGCGAGAAATTTATGATAAAATCTACTTCAATATCCTAAGAAGAATCACACGTCAACATGATATATCGCAATCACTATTTCACAATCTTCAATTTCTTACTCTTTCAAACACCTTCGTATACTCAACAGCTCAACGACGTCCAATACAACCATAACAAATTATAAAAAGAACAGTACATCAAAATAGAAGGATTACAAAACTCCCCACACAAATTCAAGCAAAGACGCATACCAAAATCCTGTCTACGTTCATTTAACTGAATATATGCCCATTCACGTGCACGTGCATATCCAGGACTGCATGTCCACGATCCACAGACACAAGGACGCGCCTTGGAACGCTTAGCGTCGTATCTTTGCATTGACATGATGGACGGCCGACGTGGAATTAACAATCTTATCCGGTCATTAATCCCGACGTGGGCATATAATGGCCGGCTACGCGGACCCTATTAATTAAATTAGGTTTATCTAGGTTCTTTCGCATCGGTCTCCTATCTCTTGGGACCGTTCCACCAATTTCCGTCCTGTGAAATCAGTCGATCTCCGTCGCCAACCCCGCGACCAGCCACGAGGAACCAAAAAGTCATCAATTTTTGACGTGGATAAATACAAACTGGGTCGTGTCCGGTTGCACCCGAGATTCGAGATTCTTTCGACCGGCGGACGAAATCGGTCCGACCTAGAATCGGGCCACGAACGGGGCGCGTACGCCTTGTGAAACGAGAATGTGGCTGGTGAACAAGAGAGATATAAATTGTCCGTTTATATCGCATGCTCTCCTATCCTCTGGGCCGGCTGATCGATTAGCCTGCTGGTCACCGCCTCCTTTTAATATCGACGGTATGATACGCGGCCTAGGACACGATATGGAAATTTAATTACGGGATTGTCGTGTTCCGAGGATCATGCGTAGCTAGTCGCGTAGGTGGACATGGATTTCAATCCCAGACACCACGGTTGTTCGGGCTCTTTGTCTCGTACTCATTCGGAATAATAATCTGGGGTAAACAAGACCATGTGACTGTTACGTGGAGTTTACGTTCGAAGCATTTGTCGAAAGTCTAATTATTTCGAATGCGAAATTAGCGCATTTGTAGTTTTTGTATGGTGTTCGTAGGTATGCATTATAGTAGTAATTACAGTGATGGTTGGTATCAATTAATCTGAATTTATAACAATGATTGCATATGGATTTTATATACTTACAAATTGTAAAATAAGAAAAATGGATTTAGTAAGTGGGTAATTTGATAAATTCTGTAATTGAGTAGATTTCTTTTTGATAGTTATTTGTAGAAATTTGTCGACGATAATGGGATTCGCATTAGTATCTGTTGATTCCTAGTAATGACAATAATGACGTGCTTTCGACGGACACAAAGTTATTAAAATCATAAGGGAACGACATAAGAGTGATATTAATACCTGCAAAATGTCGAGTACGATAATGATAGTAATGATGATATCAACAGTCGAGACGCGACGAGTTTTAAACTGCGTTATTATTCGATTATTATCGTTATCGTTGTTATTATAATATCATCATCGCCATCCTCGTCATAATTATTATTATATTACCTTTATTATATAGTGCTCATAAATGTAATCGGGGGTTCCTACCCAGTTTATGCAAAACAAAGAATTTAATCCTAACGAGCAACTGACACAGAATAAAAGAAGAGTTTACTACAACATCGAACTGTCCCGTTACATGACAACGAAGTTTCTGCATCTGTTTACCATGGAAACCTAGTAACCTGATACGAACTGTATTCAAATGGAAAAAACAATCACTCAGAAGCCTTGTGTGTAATAGGTCAGTTTCCGTTTTCTCGATTAATTATCAATAATAATTCGTCATTGCGCGTAACTGATCATAACTATAAACAAAAAACATAGCGACCCCTATCGCCCCTGTGCTGGTCTGAAGTTCTTCTAGCGTGCAACGCAGAGTACGTAATTCCGTGCTCCGCTCCGCTGCGTCAGATCACGAAGTTCGATTCCGACGGGGATTAACAGGCAGAGGAGACGGATAAAAAAAAGAGTACGATAATAATGCGGCGTAAGAGGTGGTAATGGGCAGGAAACTCGTGTCCTCGAGAAAATAATCTCGGGGAGATTAGGCGAGTCGTTTAGTGGAACGGCACGCTCCATTCAGATGCAAATGTCTGTCAACAGGTACCCGGGCTCTGTTCTGTGCTTACGCGAGATGCGCTCTTTTGAAGCCCCCCCGGGTCATCCCACTTCTTCTCCCTTTCACGTGTCGGAAATTTTAAAAACGATTAACCCTTCCGACGCTAAGAGGCTTTTTACCCGGGAAGAATACTGATTCGTCGGACCTGAAACCACTCCGAACTCTCCGTCAAGGTGTTTAACATTGTTTCGACGTGCGGGCGCACGGATAGCGTCCGTTTCGACGAAATTGTTCGTCCAATCGAACGATCGGGAATATCTTGAGCACGGATCGTTGCATTCGATTTTCTCTTAACGGAGAATTCATTCTGTTTGTTTCTTTTGCAGTTTTCAAATATAGCCAAATGAATGAATCAAGTAAATCAAATAAATTCAGAAATGTTAATTTGACTTTGAAGTGGCTAGAAATTCGATGAATATAATCTACAGTTCATTTGAAGTGAACAATAAAGAATAAAAGTCTTGTTCTACTCATTTCGGGGATGAAAAGTACATCCAAATCAGAACATTCGATAAAACTAAAAATCTCATAAGCACGTCTGCATTCAAAATAATGCATTTGGCATAATCCCTAAAAATCACCTTTACAGGCTCATCAAGAATAGAATATCCTTCCGAACCTTACACATATCATTAATAATCCACAAACCGACTAAACCTACATCTTCACGCAGATGCACAATTCTACTAGAATATTGTACAGTGTTGAAAATTCCATTTTCACGGACACTTTCGCGATATTCACCAACTAAGAACATCGAAAGACTCCCTTGTCGGTTCGAACGCTATCAATCGTCCTTCTCGTCTTGCTTAAGGACCCTCGAAGACTCCGCGACACCGTCTCATCCCCCCTTTCCACGATTATACGCCAGAATTTCCGAGAAAACAGATGAAAATCTCGCACACGAACGCGAAGGCGAAACCAGTCGCGTTTGCCGCGTTCCTTGTTTCGCTCACCGCGCCCCTGTTCCGTTCCGTTCCGTTCGGTCGACTTTCGAAGATCGTATCTGCGTATACGTGGCCGCGCTGGTAACGGGCTAAAGGGGCGACTAATGCGTCCCGACGACTTCTAACGAATCTGCCGTGCGATTTAAAGGAGAGCCTGTTGATGCTGCAGCCGAGCGAGCCAAGTGTTTGCAAAGCAGGGGGGAGAGAACGGCCGCCTCCAGTCATTGGAATAAGATTAACAAGAAATCGTATTTTGCACCTGCGCGCACCGCGTCGGCCTACCTCGCCGATGTTTCTACTCTACGCCTACAATTACACTATTAATCTCGATTTATTGTGCCGGATAATAAACACTCCCGTGTCGAATCCGTCTACTCGGAACACGGGACCGGAAAGGACTGTTCGATCACTGTAAAAGATTTGTTACTCGTTGTCTTCGATGGATACAGGTGCCAGGAAATAAAGAATTTCTTTGTTTCCTTCGCTCTTGTACCGTGGGTAATTACCATGTATCTTAGAATATTATGAAGAAGTAATTGAAGGTATTGTTAAAAAATATTATTACCTTTGAATATATAGATCCTCGATAAGTTGAACATAGGAACTTTGTACTTCGACGATTATAGAGCGCAATCAGTTACAAAATAGAAAATATATTATCTTTCTTGTCCAGAATAATTAGAAAATCTCATTTATTGCCACGGATACTGTCGAAGAATCTTCAACCACAGCAGTGAATAAACATCTTTATTATTCATTTCTCAATAAGAGTAGTTCATACAATGAGATTTCTAATTAATCGTTAACAAACGAATAACAGGCAGATACAAATTCTCAAAATATGTTTAACTCATAGAATCCCCAAAAGCCAGACTCACCGTCACACGCGAATCAATAAATTCCTTTTGATTTCCACGGGAACGTCTCCACATCGACATACCAGCGGTACATTTGTTTGTAAATAAACCCCGCGTAAATTCGTGCACGGTGCCAGGCGGATCCCGATGGAAGATCGCCGACACCCAGGGCCTTGGTGAACCGTGGAAGCATAATTTTTACGGTGACCTCGCTCAACCGAGAAGAGACGCAGGTATTTACGATGGCACTCGACCGGTGACATGGGTTTCTGAGACCAATGAATTTTAATTCCTCCTTGGCCCCGGAGCCTCATTCTTCGGGTACCCGGGGCCCCGTGGCAGCCCCGCTGCGACACCAGAACGATGATTTAATATTTTAAGAAAATGAGGGGTCCACCCTTAATTTAAGCTCGCCGTAGATGGGACCGTGTTCCTGGCAGCGGGAGACCCAGAAAGCCATTACCCAGATATTCGATTCGACAGTTCAGAGGATGCTTTCGTATATAGCATCCCGCACATCCCCTCCCACCTCCCCAGAACCCACCATTCGATCCTCCATTGGTCCTCGTCTTCTTTCCTTTTCAATAATCCCTCTTCACGAGGCTCACGATGCACCGGACACGCGATCAAGATTCGTAGATTTCGTGTATAACGACGGAGATGGACGCCATTGCCCAAGGAAGTTGACCGTTATCGGGGGAAACGGCGGCACTCGAAAACTGATCGGTTTATGCGGGCCGGATTTACGTTTCCCCCGGACTTTTAAGAAAATATTACGGGCCATTGAATTACCGGTACACAGCGAAGTGCTTCACATTTGGACGGAACTGTGGCGGTACGCGAGCGCTTCGCTGTGTCTGCCACCGAGTTTCGTCGAATGTCAATTTATAGTAGCTTATATTTATTTTTGACCGTATGGGAACTGCTCGGAGAAATTCTTCGCGAAGGAATGTATGCTTGTGATTTATTAGTGTCGTTTTGCAGGATGAACCTCTTTGGAACTCTGATGCTAAGTCGAATTGGAGAAACATTCGTGCGATATGCTTTACTGGATTTCGTACGGGGTGAGTCATGAGGAATAGTATATTTAATTATCTTATCGATAGAAACGTTCGAATTAAATGTTATATCGCTTTAAATTGTAAATGTGGCAATAGAAATGAATTTTCTGGTTCGTGTTATTTCTTTTGGGAGTCGTCAAAGTCCTTTGAAAGTCGAGATCATTTCAAGGTCATAGCACACTGGGTCACCAATTTCACATTCGTATATTGAGAGTAAAAACTTAATTCATATCGTTGTATCATTATAATATCGAATGTAAGGAGGCCATTCATTTTCCAAAGTAATCAACACCGCAAAATAAAAAATTCAATATTTTAATGAAATTACGTACGTAAAAAATTCGTAACGTTACAATTTGAAAGAGGTTTAGAAAGTAAGGGTAATAAGTTTAACCTATGATGACTCAGATATGGAATTGATTATAGGGAGAAATTGAATGCACACACGGAGAGGGAAAAATGCAGTGATGGCTACAACGACGGTCCGTAGGAGCACGCATTCCACGCACGTGAAGGGCCTCGAACACGGGGCCTTAGGACTCGACTCGACGTTGTGGAGAGGGTGGACGGTCGCGGCGGAAGGGGGAGGGGACCGCGACAAAGGACATTCTAGGGGGCGATTCCTCCCTCCCCTGCATGCTTTTTTCTCCCTTTTTCTCCTTACCTGAGAGACCGCGGGACCACAGCGTCTCGACGTTGCCGGTTCGACGACTCCGGGGTCTTGTGCCCTGCACCTACAGGCCTCGAGGGACCTTATCTCGGGCCCACGCAACGGCACGTCATGCTACGCTATTTTTTCCCTCTCTCTTTCGATTGATCGAAGTTTATGAAAAACGGATGTCATCACGGTGCTTTGACTTCTTTCCAATCAACGTATTCTCCTTTCTTTGATCTTTCGCTTGATAGATATTTTACACAGCGTGTTGATACTAATTGAACATTTTATGAAAGTTCTTGATACAACACGTAACGATTTAATCTTTCACGCCTTCTATTATGTTATTATTACCGTTCACTGACATCTTTATACTAAGCACATATATTTTTGGTTTCTTTCATAATTTACTGCAACCCGACCTAAAAGGAAAACGAATTTTAGCATATTTGGTTATTAGCAGAATTGTACTTCGAAGTACCTTCAAAACTACGTTCTTAAAACAAAAATCAAATCAAACATTTCAATGTCCATTCCAAAATCTCGCAAAGAAAGGCGTCAGCATGGCCGATCGGACGCAATCGAGCAGCTCCGGACTTGTCCCTTAAACGGCACTAATTCGTTAGCGAAGTCAAAGAGCGGGTTTGTCTAAGGCGACTCTAACGATCAGCGGCCGTGAGCAGGACGGCCCTAGCCAGCCGGCCGGACAACCGGTATTGCAGCCGAGGGTCGGCGGATACACCCAATTCCTCGTCGATGTAATTGAAACGTAACCCCATTGTTAAGGCGTAATTGACTGACACCGTGCAGCCTCTGGCTTGCCTTAGCCGTGCTGACTCGATCCGATCGAGCCCGCGGCAAAAACACCAATCAGGATGCCGCGGGCAAAAAACCGGCCCGGTAAAACGACTAGCTTCGCTCTCTAACTTCCCTCTCGGCGTCCCTGTCGCTCGTCCGCGCGCGTGGTCTACGGAGCGCTGATCTCGGACGGCCGCTTCCAGAAAGGGAGAACGAACGATCAGCTCTCGTCACCGCGACAAAACCGTTTCCTATTCCATCCCCTGCCTCGAGGAACCAGGAGATCGCCCCGACCTTTTCGATCAACGCCGCGAAACGATTCCGCTACTGTAATTCCGTTTATTGACACTGCATCATAGCCAACAGTTCATCATTCCTAGTGATATTGGATGACCAACTTATTTTATTTATGACTCTCTGCATATGTACAGTGATTCGCTGTTTTTAGGTGTCTCACTGTAGATCTATCTTCGGTCTTTGATTTACTCTGCTCTGAGTGTTTCTCCCTTGCCCTCTGTAGGTACCTAATGTATAAATTCCCAAACATTATGAAATTCAGCAGCATTCTAGATCCAACTTCTAACTTTACGAAATCTCGCCACACTTCGCTGGATTTTTTAAATTAGGCCAGTAGATGCGTCCCATTGTTTTCGACTGGGCAATGAACAAAACCCTCCGCTATCAGGCCGATCGGTGGAAAAGTTGCGTTACCGTTAGGACGAGGCGGCGAGGTGGTCAGGTTTCACACGTGAAATCGTCGCAGATGGTAAACACCGATAACCGGCACCGCGGCAAGAAAGTGTCGTCTTTATGCGTCGAAGAGAACGTTTCGCTTGGCGATTATTGTCCGCGGAGCACCGGCACCGCGATCCAGATCGCAAAAAGTTAATAAAGATCTTGGGAACCGCGTTCGCTCGCCGCGCGATCACCGTGCCGTGAACGGTCCCTCCCTCTTTTTCTCTGCAGACATCCCCAGCAACGTATGTCGGCGCGCGGTATGTAAACCTACATCGTTGTGATCGTTAGAATTTTTTAGCTCTCGTGGTGCGATCGTATAGGATTCGCCATTTTCGAGATAAGTTCGTGCTCGTGGAATGCGGTTTTCGGTTTATGAACGCAGTTACGTTGAATTGTTGGAGTTAATCGAATGGAAATGAAGGTTGCAACAGTTGGGCTTGTAGTCCCTTTAGATTGGGCTCCTTCGCTTTTTCGGAACGTTTCAGAAAATTCTGATCTTACATGAAGATTTGCAATTTATTAACAATATATGTGTAAGATAACGTGTTAAATATTAAAATATACTAGTTGATTATAGAATAATTAGAAATGTTATATTGCCGCAAAAGGAATTCATGTTACGAATAATATGAGAAATTATGTTACTGGTTAAATGAATCCTTCCAATTTCTAATTCCTTCTATTGTTTGGATTCATCTCAAAATAGACCTGAAACCATAAGTACCAATACCTCTTTGTCACTTTCTCAGTCCACACTGTTCATTTTCACACAGATTGTTTAGTACTTTATCTGAATGAAAAACGGAAGATCATATCGGGACGAAGTTGTACAACTATGTTAAAAAGTTTCAGGTCAAATTCAGAGGGCAAGGGTTGAAGGATGTGTTCGAGCATGCAGCACATATCCCCCATGGTATGCAAGGTTAGAAAGGGGCTATAGAAGCTATCTTAGATCGAACGGAGTCCAATTACCGACGTTATTAATTAATCCCCTACCCTAGCTAGCCGGTCCATCGTCTCTCGCTTCCATTCTCAACCCCATCGTCGTCCGTCTGTCCGCCAGAGATACCTACTACGGATATCCCCTCCAGCGTAGCCCCGTACTCCATTACCGTACTCGGTCTTCGAAAGCTCCGGAGGTCCTTTAAACACGTGCTCCACGACCGGTGATCTCGGACCATTATCTCGTCGATGAATTTTCTGCGATTGAATGTTATGAAGACGTGCGGGGGCATATCCGGCGAATATACGAGGCACGTACGGCTTCGTCGCGACTAATGGCCGGAATCAGATTCTACAGGCTTGTCTAGGAACATTTTCTTCAATTTATTTATTTTTTCTTCGATGAACCGTATATTTCCACGCGATAAATAATCTACGGATGTTTTTATATACTTATACTTATCTCACACTGGACACTAACTAAAATACAGATCGTTATACATAAATGGATCCAATAGATTAGGAACTCTATGAAGACAAAATTTTACTTAAATTTCCTTCCATCCCGCAAATATGAATTTCACAGACGCTTCTAAAAATCTTCAACACTTCGTTAATCTCATTTCGTCCGTGATTAACAAAATTCTCCTTTAAATCACTGCAACGGCCGAGGTGAATGGTTTGCGTTGACATCCGGCATTCTTTGGAAGGCAGAGGTTACGATAATGAAACAAAATGGGATTGCCGGCGGGCACCATAATAGAAGCCCAAAAAACGTAGACCGTTCAGTCATAACACCCTGAAGACGGTCGTCCGCGAGTGCAAAAGCGTGGACATTCATGTGAGCAATTTCCCGATGACCGCCGCGAGCTGTCCAGCGAGAATCGTGGTGAGTTGAGTCACTAAGCCGGTCGGTTCGAAATTTCCGCGAGAACGCGGGAAAACAAGGTGCCGGCGACCGATTATCATCTTAACGGCCGGTAATTATATTCGAGGCGTGTATCAATCGCTCTAGGGGGCGTGGAAAAACCGATCCCCGGGCCGGATAACGACCACCGCGGGACCGTTCGGTGCCATTTTCTCGCTGTCCTCGTCTTGTCATCGTCATTAGCGTCGCTCCGCGCCGGTATATATAAGGGAGTCGGGTGCGTTTATACGAGGTAAACAGTGCGTGGACGTGATTTAATTGAAACCCGAGGTGGCTCGGTCGGTGTGGCGCGCACCTCTCGGCTCGGGGACTTGTTGTATGACTCACAGAGCGCTCAGTCAAGAAGTCCATTGACTTGCCGAGTGACGTAAGCAATTAGTGCGCTGTTTTGTTTGCGCGAGTACACACGGCTTAAAGTTGTTTGAGTTCGAGTTCGAGTGGTGCACGGTTAGGCTCGGTGACTCGCCTCAAACCCTTCTTCCAACAACTTACTCCCCCACCCAGGTCAGAGGAAACCTTCACTCTTTTCTTCTTCTTCATCTTCTTCTTCGTCTTCTTCTTCATCTTCTTCTTCGTCTTTTTCTTCGTCTTTTTCTTCGTCTTCTTCTTCGTCTTCTTCTTCGTCTTCTTCTTCGTCTTCTTCGGCTTCTTCTTCTACGTCTTCTTCTTCTTCATCTTCTGTCTTCTTTATCCTCTTGTTCCTCCACCTCTTTCCGCTTACTCTTCTTCTATTCTTGTCCCCTACGTTTCGTTTTCTTCTGCTTTTTCTTCTCTCGATCAGGCCATCTAACTTCTCTCACGATTCTCCCTCGCCTCCACCTCGCCTCTAGCCGCTTTGTCTTTACCAAGCTCGTTTCCCCGGGACCCGTTTTCCTAAATCTCGAAGGTCGTCTACCAGGCTGGTCGCCTCTGTCACTCGGATATGACTCGTGTAATTACAGTGAATTGTTGCGCTGATTTTGTAAGCGGATTCGAGTAATTGCTCTTGCAATCGGAGCCATCCCGCGGAAGAACTTACGCGCGATCAAGGAAAGTTGTTGCCGCAGCTGTTGTTTCTTCGTATCCGAGCCCGGCTCGATTCTCCTTTTGATCGTTCTGTGAACACTGTTGCGCGCCGCGATAATCATTGCCAGTTAACGATCACCTTGAACTGATCACCGGAGCGATGTTCCTTTTGGGGTGACTGGGTAACTTGTCGAGGGAAGCGAGCTTCATTTTTCTTTTCTTCTTGTCCTTTTGGTGGAAACTTCATTATCTGCTTCGTGCACCTGCATTTATATTCGCCTGTCTTGTTTGAAGTTTCTTTCTTTTTAGCAGTGTCGTTTCGATGAATGCTGTTGGATTGTAGGGTTAACGCAAATTTGTAGGTGTATATTTCAATACAGTGGATGCCATCTTAGAAATGTGCATGATTAAATGGAATTTTAAAAAATGGTGGCTCAAAAATGCTCATGTAAGTCAGTTTGAAAAAAGAGTAGGTACTACTATTGACATAGTTGCAAATATATATAAATGTTAGCTTGATAGTCAATATGATCGAATCATTCGAGACTGTGTTTAAACGAGAATTTATTTGCTACATCAAATTGAAAATCAAAAAATTTTGCCGTGTACACAGGATCACTTGAGCCTGAAAACAAATTACATTCCATTTATCACCTTCGTACAAGTATCTTTTCAATCTTTTAATATTTCGAAACATGATTAAGAATGACGCGGCAAGGACAGTTCCAGCTGACAGTGTATCGTTAAATCTCAATTCAAGATGACGAGGAAATAACCAATATTCCAGAAAACCCCGATGTAAATTTGTATGCCGTAAAACTTCAGAAATATTTTTAACCCCAGTCACATCAAGATTAACCTGAACACTGTCCTTAAACGAAATTATTCAAGCTAAAAGCCTTATCATCAGCAAATTTTGAAGCAAACAGAAACTTCTCTACAGCATTTTCTTAAAACCGCAATTAAACAAGTAATCGCATTCCTCGTCGAAAAGTAAAAAAAAATCCAAACCGCGGAAACCATTTTATCATAACGTTCACTCTTCATAACTAAGAATACTTAAACCAAAAAATAAAACAAAATAATTATTTCCCGTGGCTAAGGATCCAGCGTCGATATCCCAAGCAAGGTCCAATATCGCATATTTCACGACGCCCGTCCGCGGAGGATTAAAGTTTCGCTAATTCCCAGCCAATTTCCCGCATTTACTTAATCTTCCATAACTCCCGGCCATTCTCTTAACTCTCACGGACACCGGTCGTACGGCGGTCGCGGCCATATTCGCCGCGTATCGCGGCCGTTATCACCGGTAATACCGGATTTCACTGGCGGAGGAACGGCGCGGCTAGCAAGAATCCAAGGTAGCACGGAACGACAGTCCGATCAATCAAGAGTAACGATGATCGTCAACGGCGAGGACAGCGAGCGGACCGATAACCGACAATAGGGACCTGTTGAGTCACGTGAAGCGTCGCGTCCCGTGTCGAGAGCGGGTCGGGCCGTGTGCGCAGCCAACGGTCAGCTCGGTTACCTGCCGCGTAACGGGCCTAACACGGTTCTTTCGTGCGCGTTATCGGCGTTGCCTTCGCGGCGTGTTTTGAAGCCGGCGGGATTTCGGGACCGCGACTTTTCACGTTTCCGAGAAGAAGTTTGCACGTTAAACAGGCCCTGGGGCTTAAACGGGCTGCCCCGGCGTCCTGCTTGACAACTTCCTGAGATAAGCCGCGCCGATAGAGGCATAAACTCCGCTCCTTCACGCCTCAGCCTGCTCTCTCCGCTCCGCTTCGTTCTCGGCCGCCTCATCGAGGACCCTATCTTATCTACTACAAACAAGAATTACGTTTGCCGCGTAATCTCCGGCCGGCTCGCGATTTATTGCACGAACGCTGCCCGGTCTCTCGCGAAATCGGGAGATCGCACACGCGTCGCGATCCTTTCTTTCTCTTCTTCTTTTCTTGCCCCCTTTTGCCACTTTTTTGAAAGAAAAAATATGTATATATTTCTTGATTTCCAGAATGCCAGTCGACGAGGACTGTTCTTACATAAGGATGATTTAACTGACTTGTTCCTTGGAACTCTGTCACCCCCACCTGATCTTTTTCGGCTGCACCTTTTTTGTTCTTAGAATTAATTTCTCCTTGTTGGTCGTGTTTGCTGTCGCCTGTCGTGATGGATTATTTGCAGGTATAATTAACGCGACGACGTGTCAAATTAGTTCCGCGTGAAATGAATTTGAGGTATTGATAATGTGGCTTTTCGTGTTTGTTTAAGGGGTCGAGAGATGGAGGATGCGTTCGGATGGTTTTTCAGGGAACAGGGAAATAGTGTGGGAAGGGATTGTGTGTGGATGTGAATGTATTGTTTGAGGAGTGTCGGAGATGTATTAAGTGGATAATGTGGTTTCGTGTTTGTTAATGGAAGTATTGAGTGGAATGCACTCGCAGTAATGATGCTGGCAAGACGCGTCGTGCCATTCGTGTATGTAACTTGTAAGTTGCGAATTATATTGGGATGTAAATTGAATATGTGCATTTAACACTGCGACTGGTAAGTGGCTGGGAAAGGATTGTGTGCAGCAATGACTAATGTGTAATCGATTAGTCAATTGAATGGCGTTAACTGTTAGACAATTGTCTGTGAAAGACAGTCTTTTCATTTTGCTTGAGTAATATTGTCATTGTAATTTAAAAAGAATTACACTTTCCCTATTAATAAGCTTTTCGTAGAAATTGGTAATTCGTAAAAACAAGTAATAATACACTTTTAATCAATATCTCTTATTAATATTCTAATATAGAATAGAATATTATTAATATTCTAACCTTCTCAGTTCAGTAAAATTCAAAGATCCCTCATTTCATTTTACGAGCATAAATATTGCTCAATTCGGATCGCAAACAAAACATAATTCAGTTTCCTCCTAAAAGACATTGAGTTAAACAATAATTTAAACTTGCTACAGTAATGAATTATAAAGCAAGATATTAATTCTCACCCACCTTCCCCACATAACAAGCGTATCCACGAAGCAACTCCCAAAATAACATCAAACGTTCCTTACCGAACCACGCAAAACACTTTAATTTCCCTCCGAACCCTGAAGTCACCGCACGTTCTCCAAAATGGCCGCCGCGCGTCTAATTAGACCCGCGAAATTTAAATCCCTTGCAACGACAATTCACAATGGAATCCGGCCGCGTCGCCCGGGGCGGTCGTGGGGCTTGATTATAATACTCGCGACGGTAATTCGCAATTTATTTGTCCGTTCTGACACGCCACCAGAGGATACTCGTAAAAAATCCGGCGGGACGTTAGCGCGACGGCAAGGAGATCGTTGAAAAGGCCGGCGAGCCAGTTCTTTTTCCTGCGGTGCCCTCCACCCCCCCGGACCCCTGCCGGCCACCGATCCCCCTCGCCCTCCACCCTTCCTCCCTCCTTCGGCGACCAGGCCACGGTAATTCCCATTCCGCCTCATTCCCCAAGGGGTTAGTTTTCACGCGGGTTAGGCGAGTAATATGAGCTGCCACTCAAGGGCCGTTCTGTATTACCGGTCGAGTAATTATGGCAAAACCTGCACACGCACATGCACACACACAGAGACACAGACATACTCGCGTACACATGCCACGGTGCCGTCGAAAGCGACGCGGCTACATTGTAACGTTATGTGTTCGAATTGTTGCGAAAACGAGCGACTGTACCCGGCGAGGGTGGAACTGGAAAGCAGGAGTGAAGTCGACACCGTCGTTTCTGTCACGGACTGCCACGCCGCCGAGTAATTAAGGTACCCGTTCACTTCCGGCCGAAGTCATCGGAGAATTCGAAACGAAATTTTAGATCGGAGTTACTCTTTGTAATAACGAAACGGTTTAGGAAGTTGTACGCGAAAAACCCAGTCGGTGGATAAATATATTAGAATATTTTATTGTCAACGATTCAATGAATTATTCGATACACGATTATACGTGACGATAATAGAAGTTGGTGATAGAAGCTTCATTCTAACAAACAAAATACATAATTTCTTAGTTCTACGTGCAATGTTCTCGTGTACCGTTTCATTTGATAAACATTAGAGTACGTTGTTCCTGTCGTGTGACGCGACTTTCAAATTATTTTTCACTTGAAGATACTGGAATCGAGCGAAGGAAACAACAAGAGATTCGTGGCGATAAAGTTGAATAAGACCGGCGTATTTCGAATATCCTTTCGAACGGTAAACGCGAGTGCGTTTATCGGGGATTAACGAAACTTCTCTTCGGCCAATGAGAGTGTATCCGATAGCGTCGACCGTACTTTATTGCATCGCACGACGAAAGTGAGGGCATGAGTGCTCGCGGCGTGTAGCGGGATCGGCCGCGTCACGTGCTATCCGCGCGGCGATACCCGCTCGACTTACACCGTATCGCGGATTTAATTTGGGCCCCGGCCTCCTTTGCCGCGGTGCTTATCCAATTAGGGGCCGGGATACTCGTCACTTTAACGACGTTCACTTTTACACGGAACCGTTGTGAAACGAACTATTTCCATCGCGTTTTTATTCCGGTCGTCTTCATTCGATCCCCACTTTTTCACTCTCCCAGGGCCGGCGGTTCTTATTAAAAGTAACGAATCGCGAGTGGAGGTAATAAACATTTACGAGATACGGCGAAGTGGCTGAAATATTTAATTAACGGAACAATCGCTATTAATTAAATGGGAATGAATAATTATTCCGCCGGTTATTAAAATTCTCGGCTACAAGCTTTCGATATCACGGTCGTTAGAATGGAACACCGCTGCAAATATCGTTTAAATTTTATATCCGCTCGCCGGTATTTGTATTAATTACCGGCTATATTAGCCTAATTAGGCTAATTAGACCCAGGATATATATTTGCGCAATGCGGGATGCAAAGCCCAAAGGACCGGCGCGTGTTTGCGTGCTGTGATCACTGTGATCTAGAATCTAAATCCCGGAGCTAGAGAGTTAGAGATTTCTCGTTGGAAGCGAATTTGAAAATTCTTGAATGATCTTCGAAGAATTATAGATAAGTGCCTCATAGGATCACCCTATAAAAAATATTCTATACGCGCGTTCAATTCTTCAGCAGATCCATGAAAAATATTGTAGACAGCATATATTAGGAAACTATCGAAAAATTAATAACACAAAGTACATTAAGTGTTACTAAATGCGACGAAGAATAATTGAAATACAGCTATCGTTAAGAATGCCTAAAAATGATTAATTAACCTACATACACGCTTCCTACTTAATGCAGTTACAAACTCGCATAAAAACCGATCGAAATCAATTTCCCAAAAGCAAATACGCACACTGAGAAAACCAATACCGTGTTCCTTCAACTCGTCGGCTCATCGCACAATCATTTTTTCCCTCGTACAAATTACACGACACCCTGCATTAGTATTCCTCGGAATATCCGCGCCATCTAATTCCGCCAATCAAAAGCGCAGCACGACAGCCGAAAAGTATAATCCCAACAGAGGCTTAATAAAGCAAATAATTAAATGTACCATCCTGATTGCAACGAATCTAATTATGGAAGAGGAGGGGTGATGGTCGTTTCTCGGGAATGGTCCCTCCGGCTCTTCGAAATCGTCTAATTTGCCTGATGAAAAGGGTGTCGGGCTCGGGCGTGAACCGTTGGGGGCCATTGGCGTCGCGACGCGATTATCATCGTCGGGGCATGCTGCTCTGCGGTGTTCCCTTCGTTTCCATTATCCCTTGTTCCTTCGTTTTTTTTCTCTCTTGCGGCCCTATCGAATCCGCGGAAGCGCGACTTGACGCCCGACGGATCCGCGTACGCTCGTCGAACCCTTTCGACGTCCTCCCACACGCCCTCTCGCCGCCGCGTCGCGCCGCCCGTCTCTTTATCACTCCACCCTTGGCGGCACGAACGACGTTACGAGGGCGATACCGGGCAACGTGGCGATACCTGCACGAGCGCCTCTTTGTTCCAGCGTGTCCGCCATTGTGCCGCTTCCCGTTTGCTAGACTATCGCGATAAACAGCCGGAAAAGCCACAATGAATGACGCGCCGCGGCTGTAACCGTTGCGCCTCGCGACTCTCGCGCGTCGATATTCGCGGACACCGAGAGTTTTCGTGGGTACAGTATCGTTGATGGCGTATCTTGCGATTGGTTGCTTGTTAGAAATTGTGGGACGTTGGGGAGAGGATTTAATGTGATCTGTTGGGAACGTTACAAAATAATTGCGCGGATGTTTTCTTGATCTTGTAAATGAAATTGTTCTGTTTTGGAATTCTTGATCTTGTAAATTTAATTATTCTAATGTTGGTTTGGAATATTTCATTTGAGGCAACGCTGATGTTGACACATTTATTAGATTATGAATTGAAGGAGTACGATTAGCTTCAATTATTCGTTTTAGTTATCTTTATGAATGATAGCTTACGTAATAAGGGCATTGTGCTTTGAAAGTTTAGTCATGCCATAAGCTTAGTAGTGGCTAGTTATAAAAGTTGAGGAACGTTGTTACAGAGGAAAAAACGTGTGTAAGTTATTAAGTTTCTTTGGAAGTAATGTTGAAAATTTGCAGTCTTTTGTATATACTATCACTTCGTGTATAATTACGAAATGGATTCATTTTATTCCTAACAAAAGTATTTATAGGAGGCTGTAAATTATCCAAAAATATCATCGGTTCGAATAACAAGTATTCACAATGCCACTCCATATTTCTAACATGTAAAACGATATAGCAAATCTATATTGATAAAGATGGTGACAATTCCAAAGAGAACACATAAAGGCTGACATAATAACGTCTGGAGTGATAGTCTGGAAAGTGTTTCGGCCTCATTTGACCGTAGTATCTTTAATCGTCTAGATCGATACGATGGCGAACAGGCAGCGTGGGCGATTTACAATCGGCCGGGAACGAGATCGCCGGCAAAACCGAAATTTATTGGTCGCGGCGCATTCGTTCCGTTAGTCGATTAGGCTTTGCGCCTTAGAATCGGCCGATAAATAATAATTTGCCATCGCGGCGACGTGGAATCGCGTGTTTACGAACCCCGATACGAAATAATCGTGGCGCGCAGTTCGGCCAGCTGCCAGGAAATGAATTCCGCGAATACCTCGTCCCACATGTGCGTGCGATTTCTAATAATTTTCTCATAGATGCGCACTTTACACGAACAATTTACTGAAACGCGCTCTCGCGAAAGATTTACAAAATATTTTCATAATTTCCATACGAAAAATTTTTCTTCCATTCACGCCCACGCGACTTCATACGCTACGCATATTGTAAACAGAAATTAGCGCTTGCGCTCCTTGTTCTTAATTAAATTCTCCAGAGTAAAATGTAGGTGATCTCTGCGAAACGTATAACGTATCCCATTCATGTTTGATACAGAAAATTTCGCCACCTTCGAGTTTCCTATTTCAGTAGTTCTTAAAAACGTCTTAACTATATATTCTCGTTACTCGAAACAGTATTCTCGGTCTCAAGGTTCCCATCCAACCTTCTCACGAGCTTTTCATTCTTTGGTCAACAACTCAGAAACATATATATCCCATTTCTATCCAAATCCTACTACTCCCGCCAGCCTAATACACGACACTGACATTCAAACTTTAAAATCTTCGTTTCGCAACGCTATCCGGCCGACAGCCATCGACAACTGTCTCGGCAAGGACAAAAGAACATGGCCAATCGTTGCAATCTCGCAAATGGCGCCAGGATCAGCTTAACCCTCCCTCGGTCACTCGATCCGGTGCGCTCGCGAGCGCGAATTCCGTTTCGATTTTCGATTGAGCACCGTCACGGGATCCGCATCACCGGCACACGTAGGTACAGTATCCAGGCCTGCTCGCCCACGTACACATGCATATGTATAATAATAATGGCGGCCGTGTGCTTGCGCGCCGCGAGAAAATAATGTGAGAACGATTTCTTCCTGGGCGCATCATTATCTCCCTCTTTTCTCTTCGCAGCGATCGATCTGTCGAGCCGATTCCGAGCCGGACCGGACAACCCTGCAATTACTATCTATTATCTTCTGGCGTGGGTGTAGGTATAATCTCGCGATCGTGTCGAGAGCCACTCCGTCCCCTACCCTCTCCCGTCGTCCTCGTCCGGGCAACACACCCTCCCCGCACCCCGTTGTTCTGTCCACGGCTTTCGCCTGCCTCGGCTCTCCTCGAAACACTAACCTCCGTTAACGGAAAGCAGAGCAAATAGAGAGAGGCAGAGGCCCCGGAGCTGGAGGGAACGGAGCTAAGACACTGTCCAAGGAGATGAAGAGAACGAGGATGGTTACAATGGCAGTGTCGTGCGCCGACAAGGAACCGGTCTTTTTGCGAGTCAGCTGAAAATCTTTCGAGTTTTCTGGCCCCCGACGCGACGCTTCGTGATTATTCTTCTGTATGTACATTCTTCGCGCGATACCTGGCGCCCATGAAGCCTGGCGGCTGGTATGCTTGTGTTGCATAGGTGATTCGATATTTCGAGCGTTGCGAATAATAGTTTCTTTGTTTTGTTATGTTTTCTAGGTGGTTCTTGTTTGCACGGTATTTCGGGGCTTTTATTGATTTGTTTTATTGTTGTTTATACGTGTTATTTATATCCAAGGTGTTGTTCTTTGCGAGTTGTTTTGTTGATTTTAATAGAGAAACTGCAGGAATGTTTTGGTATAACAGTTGTGACGTGAAGATTTGAGTATGTTTGTTGTTTCATATGAAATCTTTGTAGCATTTAATTGGGAGGAAGATTTATGGAATTACTAATTGATGTAGCTCGCGTGCAGATATACATTGTACCTGGGGGATTAGTAGTTCACAGGTGTTTCGGTCTCTAGCATTAAATGGTTGATCGAATTAATCGTGATTGGTAGAAATTTGGATCACCTGGGTAACTGATACTCTTGTATTTCTCTGTATCTAATGTTTTGTAACGTTGATGTTATAAAATACTACTTACATAGTAGACGTTGTATTGAATTACTTACTGTACTTGATCAGAAATGGTTATCAATCAGATTGAAGTCAATTAGACGGATCTAAGCAGTGCAGGTTGAATGATCGCGCGATAAAGAGTTTGGACGGTGCTGAGAACTAGTTGTCACTGTTTAAACCTAGCGCCGCTGATCATCAAAATAAATTCTCGATAAATTAAAAGTGTATTCAATGTTTAACGCGAGGACATTAACAGACGGTAAGCACTCGTCGGCGAAAACACCGGAATCAATGGAAAGTAGTCCGTTTTCGAGCTTTCAGTCCGCTCCTCGAGCGTTCGCTGTATTAGCATATGCAAATACGCTGGTAAAAGGGGGTCAAGCTTATTTATGTATTTCGTTGCCGATGCTTTTTCCTCCCGGCCACGGATCCGAGGAGATTTGCTCCCGTTTGAACGCATTTTTACGAGTATCTGTTGCACACTGATTTACGTTCCCTTAATGAATTTATAATTTCCGGGGGACACGGCCCGGCTGAATGAAAAAGCGCGAGCGAACTCCGAAACGGATCGCTGGAACGGGTGAATAAACATTTTTCGAAGGTGAATATTTATGTTAAATGAATGTCATCATTCTTCCCTTTAAATTTAAAGCATTTTAAGAACAACGCCAGAGATTATTTAGATAAGTTTAAGCGCTTGTGGCCTAAAGTGGTTTTTGTTTTTCGTTTCAGAACGTTTAACGTAATTACTTCGTTCTATTAAATTTGAAGACATTATATTATTAATTTATTTATACCGTTTAGAATGACTGAAATTACATTTACGTAACTACTAATTGCGACGTTCCAAATGAATGTAACATAAATCAGTAAAGTTACGATTAGTTTACCGGTGACATTAATACGAAAAGTAAATGTCTACGTAATTTTAGTTGCTCTAAACTGATGCATAAACTTCAATATTTGCATGAGCATTCGCAATCTAAATGAGAACTAAGTGTACCAATGACCAATCAATTATCCATTGGTACATAATGGCACCAATTTGGGTCAGACATTGCTGCAGTCCCTAACTGCATCTCATTCTTATGCAATATTCTACAAACTCTATACGCATTAATTTGTTTACGCTCAATTATCGTGTAACAAACAGGACGTAATTACAATAACAACGTCAACAACAACAATCAGACTATCAAATTCGATATCCAGAATCATTATCAAAACATCCCAAACCTCTCTTCCATTGAAACACTAAATTTGACAAATATCAGTGCATTACTCACAAATGCATCCATCATCCCCATTTTCCAAACTACTTACAAACCACTTGCAATGATCAATCCCCCGAATACGCCCCAACCAAGTGATTAAAATTTTCAGTTAGACCATTTTCAAGCAACATTCGTTCTAAAATATGATTCAAAAGTCGAGAAATTTGAAAAGGTTCAGCGAATACTTTTCCAGAAATGATTCAGCGCTTCATACACGTAGAATTCCCACAGTTGTTCGCCAGTAATCGCGAGTTCTTCGTCTTCTTCTTCTTCTTTCTCGTCCTCTGTCCTCCGCCTCGTCTCCTTCCTGTTGTCCTTCGCCCCCTCCGCCCTACCGTGGATCCCCCACCAGCCATTCCACTTTTAAAGACTCGCGCGGAGGACCCGTGAGTACTCCAGATGGTCGTTTTCTATGGATTTACATTATTTACAAACTGGTTTCTCGCGATGTGAAATAAAAATCGTTGTCTCCCACCCCGCCACCTTCGGGCCCGTCAGAAGCGCGACGAAAAAACCGTTGGACAGTGGGGGACGTCTCCCTTCGAAAGACGTACGAGTCGCGCGGCGATCCGCGACGTATATGTACGTCGCCGTGTCCCCGCGGTTCCTAAGTACCACGCCGTGACGTTCGACGGGCCCGGGACACCACGAAAAAATTGATATCCCGTGGATGGTCCCCCCGGTGGAAAAAAAGACACGCGAATTGTCCAATTCCGCGATCGTCGTGCCTCGATTTGTCCATTGTTTTTCGGCTCGTCTCCGCTTTTTCACGTGACCGTGGAGAAAAAGCTTCCGGTGACGCTTCGCGGGTGGCTCGCTCGTCTTCGATCTCACCTCCCGTCCGCCTTCCTTTCGTCGTGCGTGCGGATAATTAAGGCAATTTTCGTAATTATTAGCTTGCCCGGGAAATGAATAGCTTGGCCGAACGATTAAAACACCATTACCCCCGCCGTGAGGCTATAAAGCGTGTAGAAAACACTACCAGTTGGTTTTTTTTTCTTTTCTTTCTTATGGAAATGGATTACGTCTTCTATTATTAAAATTAATTACTTTAATGGAGACACGATTATAATGGGATTATAACACTTCGCTTGTATTAACGACGATTACTTCCGCCGATGGCTCCAACCGTTTGATTCTTTGAGCGTCGCTGGTTGCTCGCTTTAAGATCGCAGATAATTACCATACACGGGAACAAAAGGAATAGGTGGATCCATAATGGGGAAGGTTATTGTGAAAGTCAGCGTAATTCAGTAAATTACTGGTGTACGCTTGCGCGAGCTTGTAATAGATGTTCAAGTTTCACTTATGTTCGATGATTCTTATCTTTATGAACGATTAATTATGCGCGCGGAATCTGCGATGTTAGGAACTCATAAATACAATGTCGTTGGGAACTGTGAAGAGTCTGCGTACAAAAACTTTATGAAGAATTTTTACTACTTCATAACCACAGGATATTCCTGCAACGTGTAATTATTTTAATGAACAGATTACCCCCAGACAAAAAGCTTCATCGATGAAAATAATAACAATCCAGGGAGGAAGTCTGAAGATCGCCGATTCGAGTTGTAATAAAGTATCATCTTACTAACACCACTAACCTAATAAAAAAGAGAAATCAAGTTTGACAGCGTGCCTGGTAATTAATTAACTTTTCAGCCGTCGAGGAAGTAAACCGTTGAATTGACAAACGAGCATTGTTCCTTTCTGCGTTATGCGCCGTAGCGGTCCGCGAGATAAAACACGTATAAATTAAGTTAGCGTTCGCTTTACACGCGAAACAGGCGTCACTGTAGCCTGCGTTACAACATTTTTACACCGGCGGCCATATATTACGCGGAGCGCAAGCCTAGGAGTATCTAAGCGAAAATAACCGGTTTTATCTAAATTGCGTTGTACCGGTGATTAGCATGAAGCCTCTGCCTCCCTTCCTTTTTTTTCCATGGCGCACAGAGGGTTGCACGCGTACGTGCGCGCCGTATCATCGGGAATGAATTTTCAATTTGCGACGGAGCGGACCGTTCGGCCTCTCCCTAACCATTAACACTTTCAGTGACCAATCAATCCTGGGGTATCTTCATTTGATCGACTCAATTACTTGTTACAATTACATTGCGAATTCTTATGCCGTATGGAATTGTTTTTAGATCAACGTTTATTCATAGCAACTTAGAATTTTGACATATTGAAATTATTAAGGTGACCGGAAAGTTTGGTTTTGTCAATCGAAGTCAATTTTTCTGACTAAACTGATTATTAATTAGTGTCAAACGCAACATTTACGGTTATAATATATGTGCTTTTAAAGATTAAATTCTGTAATATCATTACTATCAGTATTAATCTGCCCATATGAAATTAATTTTCAAGATTAGTTCCTTAATCTGTTCACATTACTTTATTCAAACTATTAAATTAATAAAAAATAACACCGTTGTTATCAAAATATACTAAATACAAAGATAAACCTTTTATATCCTCTTGTGATCACTTCAACATAAATCTTCAAAACTTCGTTCAACCCCCCAATGAATATTTTTCTGGGCAACAAACGAAAATGCCTCCCGACGAAAAGGGTTAAACGATAAACCGGTCGCGGCGACTGCGTTGCACGAAATCGCATCTTCAATTGTGACTGTGAAAGATTCCCAGTCGGAGATTTCCTGGATTCGCGGAGCGGTCCCTATCTCGAGGAGAACGCGTCGCTCTTAATTAACGCCTTTATGCCGATTAGGCCACTTGTAATGATCACGATACCACTGACACTCCATATTTCACGATTTTAATGATCCCATAAAAACTTGGCCCCTCGCAGACGCCGGAGTGTTTTCAGGGAAAGAAAGAGAAAGATTAAGACGCGCCGGGAACGTGAACGGGATAAAGAAGAGAGACGGAGAGGGAGAGAGCGAGAGAGAGAGAGAGAGAGAGAGAGAGAGAGAGAGAGCGAGAGAGGGAAAGAGAGAAAGGGAGAGAGAGAAAGAGAGAGAGAAAAAGAGAGAGAGAGCCCGAGAGAGCGAGAGAGGGAGAGAGAGAAAAAGAGAGAGAGAAAAAGAGAGAGAGAGAGAGAGTGAGAGAGAAAGAAACGCGGCGAGCGGGACGCTAGTGTGTACGTGCCGGTGGCGGAGTGAGTATGCGAGTGAGAAGGCCGATGATCGCAGTACGTGTCACCCAATCAACCGGTTGCCCCCGGCGTGGCGAATTAATATAATTTATGAAAATGAGCCTCACCGTCCGATGGCCACTTGATTCTCCGAGGCATTCGTACATTCGAAAGCCACACGATTCAGGCCCTGTAAGAATTCTCCGTTAACCGGTCGCCCCTCGCCATATTGGCTCCCTACGCCGATTTTTCTTCGGTTCGGTTATTTATTTTATGCTTGAGCCTTTGATTAGCCTCCGCGAAATTCATTGCGCGGGATTACGTTATTAATGAACGCGGAGGGTACGCGGGTGACCGGGTCCTTTGAAAACACTGATTTCGAGGATATTTTCAGCGGCCCGAACCGCGACCGATCGATTCGCTTCCCTTGACAGTGGTGTGTATTCAATGTAACGGTTGGAATAACTGGATTTGTTCCTTATGTGTCCTGGAATCGACGAACTATTTGTACGCGAGGAGAGCAGGGCCGGAGGGGCAGAGCGGGAGGGCGGCGGATTTTATTGCGTGGCTTTTTCCCTCAGTCGGGAGGAAACGTGAGGTTTGCACGGAGCTGCGCGCTAAATTAATTACGAATATAACTCTCTCGATTTTACGAGTTTTTCGATTCTGTGTTTATCGAGATCCCCTGGTTTCGAGTTTAAAAAGCGGACAGAATCGACAAAAGTTTCATTTCAACCGGATATTGTCGCGCACGCGCGGGTTTCGCGATGTATTGTTTTCATATTCGCGTTACCGTGAAATTCGTTCTTCCTGTTTCTGAGATTGTTTACAATATCGGCTTGCCTGGACGCGTGCTACCGTCGGTGTTAAGCAGAGGAATTGTCTGAAATAAAATCGTGCGCGAGATGAACAGAATACAGGAGGTTTTTTCTAAGTATGTACAAGAATACGGTGAGTTTACACGAAAATATGAAGGTGGAAATTCGAATCGAAATTGTGAAGGGTTCGACGTAGGAATCAACTGAATATAAAGATCCGAAGATCTGTTTTTAAGATCCAGGATTATTTGATTTTGTCTAGAGATCTTTTACGTGGGATTCATAAGTTAGAATATGCTTTGGTTTTAGTTTTTAGGTTTGAAGATGTTTTGAAGGTATATTTATTTGTGGTATCGTTGATAGATTTATTGGAACTTTAATTTTAGGGTCTTAGAGACAGGTATTTCTGATTTAAATGTTATGATGCAGCTTAAGGTTTTCAGTCTAAATTTTCGAATTCATTCTTTTCAAATTCGAAACGATTCTATTACGGATTTCTAATCTTTAGTTCGTCTGGTTTTAGGCTCTCGATTCTACATATATCATACCCAAATCGTTCAATATTTTACTTATATAACAGAATATAATTTTTTACTTACTGAAATTGTAGTTCGTTGGCAATTCGCCTGGAGCTGAAACAAAAATATGAATAATCTTTACAAGGAGCGAACACTTTATAGTTTATAGAATTATTTTACATGTTTAATACCTTTCGGATAGAAACGTTAAACTCGTTTCGACTGTACGCCATCATTAATGAATAGAAAAAAAAGAAACCGAACTACCTTAAAGATATGAATTTCGCAATCAATTATGGGAACCTAACTTTTCCACATAATATCGAATTCTTCCGTGCACAGTCGCAAGCTTCCGAGCACAGGCGAGCGCATTCATCACGCACAACGAGAGGGAACGTATCCTATCGGAAAATCGCAACATCCACGCCCAATTGGTTTGAGAATTTGAATATTATCTCTGTTTATTGGATCATATTAACGAGCACAAATTCCGTGCGTTCAGCTTAAATAGCAAAAAGGATCACGGGAACGAATTTTTTGACCGGCCCGTCCCCTCTTCAACCCTTCAACGTCCCTTGATGCGTCCATGCTTTTTCATGGCGCGCGCAATTCACAGATTAAAGCTCGAAACATTTGGAAAATTATTCGTCGCGTTTAACGTTTCGTTCGTTCAATCGAAAAATGAAAAAAGGAACAGAGAGCTCGCGAATCCTGAAATGCCTGAAAGGAAAAAGTTCGAATAATTTAATTAGCGGGAAACCGTTTTGCGAAATGTTTCCACGGGGCTTACAGAATGCCGCGGCCTTTACCGATTTTTGTACAATGTATTATACACGTGTGCATCTGAATGCTATTAACAACTTTGAAATATTTATTCGAATATACGTAAGCGCATTATTCAATTACCGTTAATTGAATCGATTCATTACACAACAATTAGAATCGTCAATGAATAGCCATTCCAACAACCATTCAAAATGTCGTTCGCAATTTTTCTCCGGCTACGTTATTTCCTGTCGCTTTTATCTTTCCTTCTCTGTCGTAAAAATCAAAACGATGCAAATGCGACGTAAACGTCCGCCACGAATGAACAGCGTGTCCTTACGCGCGTACACCTCATAAAAATTTCAAGAAATCGATAAAACACGAAATTCTGTTAACACGATTTCATCCGCGCGTCAGCTACTTCCAATCTTACAGAATTATTACAGGAAACAACGTTTCCATTTAACACTAGCTTTGCGAAACGCGTTACATTGATGTTGAATTTTATAAACATCACTCGGTAAACGTTTACATCGGTTTCGATGTAAATTACACGCAAATTACATTCACGTAATTTCATTAAATATCGTAACGCGTAATATAATGCGGACAAAAGCACGGAGATTTTCTTCCTCGATTATTATTTATATTTCGTAAAAACGATACGTTTTATCTAATAAAATATCCTAACCACGGAGACTGTTATTGAAAGAAACGCTGGTAGCGAATGGGTTCTATTTTAACCGTTCAAGTGTAAATTCGTGTGGACGGTTGCGAAGCCTACGCGAACAATGTTGTGTAAACGGCACGTTGGAATAAAAGGGAATACCGTTAATTGTTTCGTTCGGCCGGACGCGAGTCTACGTCGGAACATAATTGGTCATAAAGAAACAATCATTATGCAACACTCGGGCCCGCTTAAGCGGTCGTCTAGCGGCAGAGAGAAGCCCGGGCTTCCCACTTACCGTTAAACGAACCGTGTATCGATAACCATCGATAAATCCGAGGGCGCGCTCCGTGAATAGGCGACAACGCCGACGTCCGCGTTCCCTTGTGTTAATGCGCTCGCACAAAGGAACTCCCACGGACGCGTTTGTCTCGTCGGGTCCGCGGTATTATTAATTGCATCATTATCCCGCGTCCGCTCGCGTTTGCCCAAACAAATGCTAATCGGCCGAACGTCCTCCCTATTACGACCGCGAACGTCTCCCCGATTACTGCGGACGACTCGATTCGCGGACCGATGGCCAATGTGCTCCCGAGCGAAAGTACGGGCCGAGCCTCTGTGAAACGACCGCGACTAATAGAATCACTTTCTCGCGGATTCTTTCCACGCGATGCGGGTTAACTGTTTGTAGTTTAGTGGTACACGTGGTGTAACAGTAATGTTGCAAGATTCACTGATGTCCCGGTAATTCGTGAATATCAAACGTTTCAATTTTATGCCTCTCGACGGAGATGATTGTAAACATTCCAATTTTCGGATTTTCGATCAGGATAACTGTGACCATTGAATTCTTCAATCGTGTATTTCTCGTTGTTCTCTCTAATTTGGAGAATATAGCTTTGGAAACTTAGGTTTTTGGTAATAGTCGAATACGTTAGGTCAATGAATTTATATTCAAGCTTCAAGTAGTAACGTTTATTGAAACATGCAACGTTGAAGGGTACAACGAAAGACAGCCACTTTATGTGTAACGATGCAATATTAATGTTACAATTGTGCACAAGCTGTTACGATCGGCAATGGTTTTTGACAAGACGTGTCGATTCTTCGTAAGGGAATGTGGCTCGCCCTATTTCGCGCGGCGCGGAGAAAAATAACAAATGCATAGCAGTTAATAAGGACCTGGGTCGGAATATCGAGTAAATATTTCTCAGAACGTTTTTCCCTTATTAATTCCCTTGATTTCCACGCGACCCGACGATTTTTCCACGAAGGAAGCCACGATGAATCGGTCCCGGGCGAAGAATCGAGACAAAAAGACACGATTCAATGGATTATTTGTGCCCGCGGAAATGGGAGCGACGAGTGAATACGCGAAAGCGGACGATTGCGGTCGTGTTGCGTTAATTATCATGGCACGAAGTCGCGTTTCAATTTTCCTGCGCTTTCTCAATGGGCCGCGAATGAAAAAGCGAAGAAAACCGGCTCCCCGGTGAAACCGGGGCCGCGGATTCGATTATAATTATCAGACTTATTATCGCACTCGGCCGGGATTCACCGGCAAATCGATCGAATTGTGTCACGGATATTCAATTTCATTTAAATTACAAACTCCAACGCTGATATGATTATTTTTAACGAACTCTATTAAAATTTTTAGAGGAATTAAATCTGTACAATTCTGGAAAAAGGAATTTTGCGAAACAGACGTTCAAAGACAATAGATCGCAACAGAAAATTATTTATTGATTCACGTCAAAGTATAGGCTATATTATATAGAATTTATAAAAATGCCAAGCATACAGATCAATGAGATTACTTCTCAGAAGCAGATCAGCGTGAAGTAGGCTTAATCATTGAATTTCATGCATTCACTGAGCAATTAAACAGAATACAATAAAGCACTGTATTACACGGTGTTCAAATGGAATCATTAAAAAAAAACATTATCTATGGTAATTAAATTTGCTTGAAACCTATTGTGCATAAATTAGTTCACATGAGTTTATGTTATCGTACACATATATCCACGGTTCATTAACGAGTTTCTAGAGAACTATTCAGATATTAAATTATCATTCAATGTTCAAGACATAAATATTTCAATTGAAAAATATAGCAAACATTCTGCTACGATTATGACAATAATAGGTTGCGCAATGTGAAAAAATTGATTTCGATTCGTCACCTTGACTGACCACAAGTCCACCGTCGGCGATACTGCGAAGTCCGCCGCGATACACGGTCGACGGCTAATTAAATCCAATTAAAATGGCCTCGATAAAACGATCGTTCGAGGAACGCGAAAAATTCCGGCAAGCTTTCGGCGAGATGTTCGTCAACGCCGGTAATACGTTCCGCTAACGGCACCAAGAATGTTTTAATCTTGAACGCCAGGAATGGAAATTATTAACCGAACGCGTGGACGTTGGAAAATCGAATAAAAAGCAAGGAAAAACGAACAGAAGCATCGCCGTAGCACATGAAATTCGCGTTCACTGTCAAACATTACCGTTTTTACGTCACCGTCTAATTCAACGCGCTACGCTGGTTTGAAGAGGCGCGGAACGCACAAGCACAAAATAAAACTATGACCGGATTTACAGTGCGATAAAAGTAAAAATTTAACATTTCCCGTACGGCGCGGGCTTTAATATTTTTTCGTATATTAAATTTAAGGTCGTGCACGGCCGGCCGGGCGTTTTATTTTAGTACGCGTGTCGTGAATAAACAAGTATACTTATCATTCATTTGGATACGAAGAGACACTTCAAGTGTACTTTTCTGGTGCTTTTAAATTCTCCGAGGGTGCAGTTTATGTAAATTTATCAGGCTCGTCGCAGTAAATCGTTGGATGTTCCCCGAAGAATGATTAAAATTGTGAAATTTCAGTATTTTCTAAGTATCTTTCAAGATATATTCTATTCATTGTACCATAATTGGAAGACATTAGACAACAATATTACAATGAAAGTTATTCTTCCCCTAATGTTCGTGCGATATTCTTAAAATCATAGCAATCTGAATGGAACCATCACTTGCGTTCCGTTCATTTAATAATTCCATGCATAAACCTTCTCACGCGACACTATTAAAATTTAAATCTTTAACGACTGAATTTATAATAACGACGGAAAGAAGAATGAAGAGAAACGTTAAGGAAGATCGTTTCGTCCTGAATCCCCGCTATTAAATTCGTCACAAAGGCGAAGAATTTTCTCATTGAGCAGAAATTAACAAAATAAACAAAAGTTTGATCTTCCAGCGTTCCTTATTGTACTGATAAAGGACGTAAAAGTCTTCCGAGTTGTCTCTCATTCAACACCCACAATTATCTCAATCCATTCATCTCCTCCCACACAACATCTAAAAACGTTTCCACAATACCGTTCCCAGAGGTTTCAATTAAATTTTCCGCGAGCAAGATCGACGCGGTTCCGACGGCGATCGCCGCGAGAGAACGCTGAATAGTGTTAGATCCTATGCGCGCCGCGCATACGGAGTAGCTGTTTCATGTCCAATTTATTTCCGGGAAAACGAGCGCAGTAAAGCAACTCGCGGCGGCTCCGCTCTACGTGAGAAACGATACATACGGTATGCTTGCTCATAATATTTGCGAGTACATTTTTTAGCATTCGCGGGCGTGTGCTCGAGGCGGAGCGCGGAAGAAGGGACGTGCGTACACGTTTCCAGAGCGTGGTAAACGCGCTGGAAAGGTCAACCCTTTGAAGACGAACGTTGAGATATCGAAGACATTATACTTCTATGTAAAGAGGGAAAAAATTGCAAATCAATAATATATTATTATACATAATTATTTTAACGATATTCGATAGTTTATTTGATTTCGGTATGGCGTCGTAATAAACTGTTGAAGTTTTATATAATAGTAATCGATCTTTTCTTAATGCTGTAGATACGTTGGTTATTTTTCTATAAATACTACTGATGTTTACTGTAGAATGTTATCGTACAACGTTGAAATATGTAGTAATACACTCGATGCGTTTATACTTTAGCTTCAATTTTCCGTGAACGATTGAAACGTTCGAATAATTACGGACGATAGTGTGTAACACAATTTCACGAAATATTCGTTCGCGGACAGTTAAACTGGACGAATCGATGCATTTAAATTCGTAAAGTAACAGCCAGTTTTTCGTTGTGTAGCCCGCGAGCAACGTGATTTCGTGGATGGAACTCGCAGCATTCGGCCAGACACATTCGTCCATTTATATTTCCGTCTTTCATGTAAGTAGCTTTATTTGAAAAAGCACATTAGACGGCCGCCTACGTGCCCCGTCCTGTTTCACTTTGGACCCGGTCCAAATACGAAAATCATCTCTATACCGGGATACCCCTCCGGATATAATGTGTCGCAGTGGAAATTTGTAACCTTGGCATTTAGTGAGACTCCTTGCGGATCGTCGGATTCCTACTATCCGTTAATCACCTTCATCGATTCCGCGCGATGCTAATCTCGATGCCCAGCAAGTTGGTTCACGAATATAGTTGCTGCGAAATTAGGAAGTCAATCGAAGATGCTATTTGGATTCTGACCTTGACACTTCGTCAGTGGTAGCTTCCCTGTTGTCTTTCCGCTTATTTGCGGATTCCAACTGAATTCGGTTTTCTTGGTATTTTAATTTTGTTTTATATTAATTTCGCGATGCTTTAATCAATATGTTCAAGGACGGAGTACCACGATTTTGAAAAGTTTTCTTTAATTTGAATTTATATATTTGAAACTGAATATTTGAAATTGAACCTAGGAATTCGAATATTTGAAATCGAATATTTGAAATTGATACTTGAGTTTGAATATTTGAAATTGATACTTGATTTTGATACTTGATTTTGAATATTTGAAGTTGAGTATTTGAAACTGAATGATTGAATGATTGAATGATTGAATACTTGAATTGGAATACTTGAATTTGAATACCCAAATTAGAATACTTGAATTTGAATATTCCAATTCGAATTTCTGAAAAATATATTCGCGGATTCCCGAAAGGAATTCATAAATCTCGCATCTGCCGGAACGGAGCCACGCGTTAAAAGGTTAAGTCCGTTCTAATGAACAGGAAACGTAATAATAGACGAAGTACCCGATCCTCGATTCTTCAGAATTTAAATCACTGGGATGCATACACCGCGGGACCAGCGTTCATGATTAATTTATACCCGCACGACGAATGTAAATTCATTATAACCATAAAGTATGGCTAATTGGAAGCGTAAATCTTGAACGGCCAGACGGACGGTCCGCAATTACGATCAAAAAAAGAGGCGGACGAGGATCGGGGAACTATCAAAAGGTACTGAACCGCGTGTGGCATTTACGAGGTCTTTTCGAAAAAATCCGGAGCCTGTGGCTCCCGCTGCGCGGTGTGCTCGCGGTGCAGTGCCACGGGTTTATTCCGTCCGCTTAATGTTAAAGGGACATTAATGTATAATTTACATTCGGCCAATTAAAGGCCAATTAGATACGAAGCGTTTTCGTTTCGCGAGAGGGCTATGCTATAAAATGGCGTGTGCGCCGCACGCCCTTCTGGGACACCATCGCAGGCGGACGCTTTGATGTCGACCTTTACAAAAAAAAATTATCCCGCATGTCCGACTTGTTACTATGTAAACGCACCCCGTCGCGGAATTTTTCTTTTCGTCAATTACCTTTTTACCGTTATCTTTCCCCCTTATTTTTCTCCGTTCTGCCGACTACGTCGACAAACATCACTACCCGTTGCTTCGGTCACGAACGATTCGCACCGGCGTATTTCGAAATAGCGAAAAAAAGGATGCTCGAAAATGCGACGGAATCACGGTAGGAAATAATGAAATTAGTAGCGGTGCGGCTGAACAGCGCTGCGTAACACCGCGCTCTGAAAAATAACGACGAATTCGAATTGCAGATTCGCCACGCGTGCTGCTCGGGTTACATTATTATGTCGCTGTAATGTTACGGGAGTTCGGTGATTGGACACGACTGGTTCGCGGTGGAAAGAAATTGCTGTAAAAATCTATGTCTGAATTAACCCTCCGGGCCGAATTTGTTTTCGGCACTATAACAAAATTTGCGCAGTATGAAATTAATAAATATCAACTTGTGAATACGGATTAACAATTTATTCCGTAGTATTAATAACTTCATTCGAACGAATATATTTTGTAATTTTGAAGTGACAATGACATTGCACGTTTACGCCTGCGTATATACAAGTCTCAGTTGATTCATTATTTAATTTCATTCGTCATTTTCAAAATTATGAATTAATTGATTTCAGATATCATTAACCGCAAAACAACTGTTCTTCTGAAACATTCCAACTGCACTTATTTGTCTTTGCGTTTACGCCCATCTTGCCGCAATACTGCTTTAACTGCATCATATAATACGACAGTAAACGACTGTACATTTCCTCCGAGCCTCTTTAAGAATAAACAAAACAGTATCATCATTCCCATGTTACTTCTCTCTATCGCCAAAATCTCGTAAACAACAAATTCAATTAACATTCACGTCTCATCTCGACACTCGATCATACCAAGCCACGTTCCCTAACACCCGTTCCACCAGCAAAAAAAAAAAATAACAAGTAAAATATTCAACACGATCAATCCATAAATTCACGCAAACCGCCGGCATTGAATCAATCCACATCTTTCCACAACAAGAAACATTCGAACTGAATATTCACTTTCGAGTCAAATTGACCGGAACGATGGTTGAACGCGTTACTCGTCTAGACGCGAACGATTACCATAATACCCAATATCGATCGATCGAAAAGAATCCGCGAACGGTCCGCCCACTGTTTACATCTATCCCGCGTCTAGGGGGACGCTTTCTATCCGTAGAAACCGCGAACGGTCATCGCGGGTCCAGTTCGGGAACGGCAGTGCGGCGCTTTCTAACGGAAAATCAATTTCCATAAATCGAGCCGCGGCTCGTTCGCGTCGGCGAGGGCGCGCGGGGACGGGTGAGAGTTGTAGGGGGCGATGCAAATGAATTCGCGGGGAATAAAGGTCCAGCGGTCGCGGGACAGCCGCTTTCCAACGGTAAATTAATTCGCGGTGGGTAAAAGTTACGCGGCACGCCGTTCGTAGGAATGTAAATAAGAAGAGTGGACCAGGTAAGATGGACGCTTTTATTCGTGGCCGGGACTGTTTAACCGGCTAACTGTACAAATGAGAGAAACAGGAACACGGTCCCCGAGCGTTCTCGCGCGCGCGCCCGTTTGCCCGCGGCCCTGGAACCGAGCCGCGCGTAGTTTGGTGGGGTGGAACGAGGGGAAAAAAGGCGTCCTCCGACGCCGCCGCGTGGAAACCTGTCCTTAATTGATAGGAAATTCCTGCGAGTGCGAGTACCTGCCAGATTTTTCAACGTCCGTAACAGGTTGGAACTGGATACCTCGCGACGATTTGTAATCCGCGCGCCTCGATCGCGCGGCCCTCTGTCCTCGTCACCCGCTCCAATGGCCGCGAGAGCTTAGGACGCTCGAGTGATCCTCGCCGGTTCTTATCCGTCGACACCGACGATAAATTCTCCGGCGATCGACTTCCCTTCTGTGGGAACCGTGACCGAAGACCTTCCCCTGCCAGTTTCGGTTTCATTCGATTTCTACGAAGAGGATGTTCCAGCGTTTGGATTTGATTCGTTAGGGAGAAATGTTTTGCGATTGTTTCGAGGGCAAGTGGAAATGATCGTTGGAGGATTTTCTGTTGGTTTGGTGGTTGAGTAGATTATTTTGAGATGATATGGTGGAACTTGTAAGTAGCAGTGCTTGGAAAAATCTATGTTTTTTCGAAGGCTTAGTTAGCCAGTTTTCTACATAGAGTTTGATTATATTATAATCGTAGATTTTGTTTTTGTTTTCTAGTTTTATGGTTAATTACGTGTTACTTACATGATTGGAAAACCGTAAAGTTGATGTGGCAATTTAGAGCTGCATATGACGGTATGAGGTTAAGAAAATATACGCGTGAAGTAAATGACACGGCGTAACATGAAGATGTCAGGATCGATTAGTAGCTAAGTACGGTGGCGACTGGCTAACTGTTATAGTTTCTACATCATTGGCTGTCGCGCGGTTACCGTCTTTTTCTGGAGCCGGCGGATGAAGCAAGCATTCAGTTTATCTACGATCAATGATCGATGAAGACTGAAAACGTCTAATAAACTTGCCTTGATAACTGTCCAGCCCTATAGCTTCTGAATACGTTATATCGTACACTGATTGGAGCGTGCATAACATTGCTTTCTACACTTTAAAGTATGCCGTCTTGACTTCTTAATAGACTGTAAATTTTATGCTTTTATAATATCCATTACAGTCTGCAACTAATTACATTGCAGATATTAATAGCGTGCTCATGGCATATATGTTTTATTCAAAATTGAATATAACTTTCAACACGATGGTTACAGAGGAATTTTCATATTGTACGAAGAATGCGATGATAATATGTGATATAAAATAATTAAACTGTTAACAGTTACATTTGACTCACTGAAATTCACCAACTAATTTGGTTTATTCGAATTTCTTTATACTTTACCCGAATTTCTTTATACTTTATTCGAATTCAACATATTTTCTCAAATTCATGTTAAGCCTTGCGTACATTTCTACAACATTTCGACTAGCAACTTCTACACATTTTTCGAGAATATCACAGACCACTCCAAACCTTCATTTATTATCACCCTAACACTAGTTCACTCAAATCGAATATTCCTATAAACGTCAATTACCAAAACGTCAACAACACTATAGACCTGAATTATCCACGCAAGAACTAATCTCCAAAAGTCAACAAGAAAAAATCACGAATCAACAGCGCATCGATTTCCTTCCCTCCGTTCTCAGCCTAGTAATCAACCGAAATTCAAGAGTATCTATAGAAAAAGTCGTAAGTGCCAACCTTAAACTTTTAAGGAGACAGCAAATTCCACACCATTGCGTTGAACGTTATATTATAATAACGTCATCTTTCAATATTATCAGCATTACAGGCTACTGCTATTATTAATGACCACTAACAACAGCAAAACTTGCGCTTAAATCCTACGCTACAGCATAAGGACAAAAAAGGAAATAGGACTTACAGTTCCTACAAGAACTCTTCAATCCACCCTTTCCTGTGCGACTGCAGCGTCCCGTTCGCGGCGAAACATCGTGAGCCCGTTCTCTTCGCGTTTCGATGGCCCAATAAAAGAGCTGCCGCGTGATTCGTCCGGCACCGGATTCCGTTATCCCCGATTCCATTGACAGATAATCCCCGGCACCCGCGAAAGTAGATCCCGGCCTCTGGTAAGACACGGCCGGGTACACGCAAGCACGGCCCGTGTTCGCCGATCGCCGTGTACGCGGAACACCCATAAATTTATCGGGTACGCGTCCACGCGATATCGGGTTAATTCCTGGTGGAACGTCGCGGCGCCGTGCTTACGTAGGTGCGTGCGCAATTAACGACAGAGAGCCGAGTATAATGAAGACCGGTCGGGCACTGTCCCGGGGAACAGCTGCGGACGAAGCTGAACAGTAGGCTGGCCGTGTCGGACGGAGCGAGACGAGAGAGACCAGTTCATTAGCGACACTCACGGACTGCCTCGGAGACATCTGTTTTATTTATTCGCTTATTTTTCACCTACTCCGTCCACAGCCGCCTTCGCGTTTCACTCGCGCCACCGAGCACGTTTTAAGCCGCAGATACACCGGCAGAAAACTCGCGACATTTTTCGCCGTTAGGGACTCTGATAACGTGTGTGAACGCATCGAAGATTTCTGGTGGCAAGTTGAGTCCATTTACGATAGCAATCAAATGGCACAGGAGTGTGAATACTGGAAATCGCTAGCGGGAGAAATGTTGCAAATTGCTTGCTGGTGTAGGTGCACTTACGTTTGAGATTCGGGGATATCTCGTTCGATTAGCAACGGTTTTCGTGATCGAACTCTTGTTTTGTAATAGTTTTCGGTTGAACGGGAACGAGAGAGTTGTTTTATAACATGAAATTCTGAAATATTAGGATAATTATTGGGTGAATATGAATCTTGGATTGTCTAATGAAAGAGATAAATGAATATTATAGAGTATTTTAATTATTTTCTGTAAACAGAATTTCAATGGTACTATAATTGCAGTGTGATCGACATTCGATGGTTACATTCAGTATGAACACAGATAGACTGTAAGATATATTAATTTAGCAAGGAGAGTACCAATGATAGTATTAATTTCAGGGTATTCTTAATCGACGAAGTAGTTTAAAAATATCCTGAAGTGTCTTACTGGACAACCATAAGAGGTTACTAAGCACGATATAATACATTACTGTCTATAAGCTCCATTTTTTCTTCGATCTATAACCTGGAGTCAGCAGCACAATGAAGTACAAGCTCATAATTAGAACACTAATTCATCAATGTCCCATCTTCCTACTTCATTACGTACCACAACATCGATTCTCCAATATTACAAGTTCGTAATTTATTACAAATTACAGGATAAATTTATCGGCATGACGAATTCCTATCTTGCTACATATTCAACACAACTCAACAGAAATTTAGATTTCGATACTTAACATAACAGTCACAAAATACATCTCCAATACACCATAACCCAGTTCCAGAAGGGTCGCTTTAAAAACCGCCACCTTGAAAAACCGCTTCGCGCGAGAAGCTCCCTTTAACATCCAGAAGTAAAACCAACTGATCGCAGAAGAGCAAAAAGTGCTGGAACAGGGTAGCAATGAATAAGAGGAAGCCGGTCCAAAGAAAACAGGAAGTGAACACCCTATGAAAAAATAGAGCAGAAGAAAAGAAACAACCACGCGCCAGATGTAGGAAGGGAGATGGAGTCACGCGGGTCGGCCTGCGAAAAACAAATTTTCCGAGGCCAGGTCCTTCCCCATCGAACGGTGACCGCAAAACCGCCAATTTTCCCGATCGGCGTACGTGCTGGAAAGGGCGGCGGATCGTGGGGTGGGCGGTTAGGTAGAAGAGTAGCGGCAGGAGAGTGCAGACGAGGAACAGGAACGGAGGACGCAACGTAGGAAGGGAGTGACGGGGCAGAACCGGGGCGACGAGCGACAACAGGTTGAATTAATTGACAAAGATAGCATTTTCCGCGTCGACGTGCCCACCTAAACGCAAATATTCGATTGCGCTCGGCTGGTTCTAGGGTCACACACAGAGGCTTGGCGACAGGGTACGTAGAGCAGGCGAGGAGGAGGAGTAGGAGGAGTGCAGCGGGACGGATCAGAGCTGCCGCGCCGTTGGAGGAACAGAGACCAAGAACGGTGTTTGCGAAGGTGGAAGAGAGAGAAAGACAGGCCGGGTGGGTGAAACACGGTGGGTGGATGGTCGGGAGTGGGCCCGCGGTTCGGTTGATCGAACACATTTTAATCAATTCCATTAGTCCGGCCTGTAACCGTCCACACGGATATTTGACGGTGCTCGTGATGGTGAGCGTGCCCTGGCCTGTCGCGCGCGCGTGCTCGTTCTCTTCCTACTGAAACCAACGGGCACGGTGGGAGAGGGAGACGGTGTCCTTTCGTCTCTGTCCAACTTCCGCGGGTGTGGATATGCTCTCACGGTGGTGGAGACCGATAGGTAGCCGCCGAACGGTCCCGGCCGGTTTACGAACCGGCGAGGGCGTCGGTCGCTGGTTCGCCAGCGACGTCATCGTTTCGGTTTACACGCGCCAATCATCGGCCGACTAATTGGTCGGTACTCCGCGACCGATTCCGCGCTCCATCGATTCCGTGCGGCCCGGCACCGCCGGCCACCGCACCCCTGTCCAAATCACGCGCGTTTTCGTCGGAATATATCGCGATTAATGGCGTTACTCGCGTGTCCCCGCGTTTACCGCCTGTCACCCGGCCGCATGGCACCCGCCGACCGTTTTCTCGCGACGTTCACGCCTTCCGGTGTTCGAGGATCGTTGCAGTTCATGGTTTATGGGTTCAGATGGAGTGGTATGTGATGTCGGTTCGTAGGAACTGATTTGTTCCGGAATGATCGTTTGGTGGATTTGTGAAGGAATTAAGACGAGGGTTGATGGTAATTGAAAATTCATGAGTTCATTTAGAGAGTTGGCGAGTTTAGAGGCACTTGTGTTGCTTCGATGAAGAATCGAAGGAATCCAGTGCGGAAGATATTGGATTATTAATTGTAATAAGAAGGAAATGAATTAAATAAATTGATGGAAATGAAAGGAGAAGATGATAAGCGTATCTCGATAGAAATTAAAGAAGGAGCACAATGGAGACAGATCCGAAATGTCTGATTTTCAACGTCATAGTAGCTTTCCTTTAATTAGCGTTTGACTATGATAGGCGTAATAATAGGACGTTTTATCGACAAGTTAGGCGCTCACGACTCCGAGACTCATGTTTCGAACGGCCGAACGGCCGTGTTTAGCAGTTAGTAGAATAGACACGTCGCCACGCGTGTTGCCTAATCATCGCGATCTCACTGCGCGGACCATGAGAGTGAATACCTTCTAAATTAGATACACCGGTGAATGCCGGCCACAACTGGAGCCTTCGTTAGGCACTTGTTCGTCGGATACCAGTAAACCAATACGTCGTTAATGAGACGATGCGAGACCGGTGAATAGGACAAGAATATACACGCGCGATTTTTAAAGAAACTTGTCCACGACGAAACCGCGCGACGTGCCTGAAGCAGCTAAAGCAAAAGAGAGATTCGTTCGGATCCGAGAAACTCCGATATCCGTCGGAACTCGCAGGATACCGAGTCTAAAAAAGTAAATATAATTTTATAGACGAAACGTTTAACTCTGCAGATGTCGGGGTGAATAAACGTCGATCGTTAAATCGGCTGGCAAGTTCGCAGAGATCACTCGGTCGGTCCGATAGGGTATATACCGGGACGGGGTACGGACAAAAGCGAAAAAATAGAAAGAAAGAAGAAAAAAGAGAAATACGAAATTAATCCTGTTACCGGGCCGGCCGGAAGCAGTTTCGAAAGTGAACGCCAACAAAGCCGATAGAACGTAAAAATTTTCATACGTCGTTCTCCGGGCAGCCGGAACACGCTCGATCTTATCGCAACGCGATAGCTCTGAAAACGTAAATTGGATCTATTCAAAATTTCATTTTTCCGGCCGGCCGTAAAAACGGGAATAAATTGAACTACTAAAAGTATTCATGTCTTACCGCTCCACTTTTACAAGTTCACGTCGATGTAACCTTATTACGCGGATTCGGGCCACGGGAATGGGAACGGGACCGAACGGGGGGTGCAGAGGGAGCGTCGAGGGGATGGGGGACCGCAAATATGTATCATCGTACGATCCGCGGAGAGAACAGCCACTGTTGGGAGAGAACGGCCAGATATTTCCGGAATTTATGTTCGATTATTGCCACAATTCGAACCACCTGCCGCGACAAAGCCCCCGTTTAGATTAAGGGTGTCTAATACGCGCCGGGGCCACGGTAAATTTTGATTGACGCAAAGATTGGCTTGTGACGCGAGTTACCGGTAAACTACAGTTGGATTTGTATTAATCGGCCATTGATATCGGTGACAGCTACTTTGATATAAGTGTCGTTGAGTCGTGTTGTTCGAATTTTTATTATCAATGTGCAGCTAAGTTATATTGAATTATTCCTGCGTTGATTAATAGGAAATAAGACAATATGTACATTCCATTGAAAATATTGATTCGTGGAGAGAATGCTAACTATATTTACATATTTTCTAAACGGAATAAATTAAACGAATGATAATGAAAAATGTAAGCCTTGTTACTTCCAACATCACTATGACGCCACGGTAAAACGTACAAATTAAAACAGATTCAATCTCAACGAATTTTTGTATTTATACAAATTGAATCTAGAATGATTATTATAGATTCAAATGAGCGTAATCCACCAATAAAACATTAATATATAACTCTCGTAATATACAACATTCACCGATCACCAGCCGACACCGCTAAAAACCAAGGAATGAATGCGCATCAAAATAAGATTTAATTTCTTAATCAGCCGCGGCACGGTTATTTAGAAAACGAACGGCGAGTATTGACGCGAAATCAGCGTGTTTCAGCGTAAAGGAGGAGGGGGTCGGGGAAATGACTTTTAATTGCGCTTGATTCGTCCGTGCCAGTTGCGCCGGGGAAAACGACAATATAATATCGCGACGTAGTTGCTATTTAGAATTAACCAAGCAATCACCGAGGATTTATTTATCGACGGGCAGGCGGTACGTAGACCTCGTAAAACAGTCGGGGTTAACCTTTTAGGCTAATATGACATATAGGGACGGGAACCGCACTGCTTCACCGCAACGGCGGTTCCGCATACACGCGTGTGCTTTGTGCAACATGATGGAAACTTTACGTTACACGTTCGTTACACACTGTCTATTGATGCCCGGGCAAACTAAATGAACTGACGGTTCATCGGCGAGCGTTCAACCCGCCGCCGTTGCCGGGGCCCCTGATCGTAATAGACAGCATTAGAGATTTATTCGCGGCGGCGATCCTCGGAAATCCGCGAACGGAGAGAGCGAGAACATCGGGTTCCCCGAGAATCTCTCCCCTCCCGATGAAAATCCACCAGCTTCGTCTCTCGGCTCGAAATATAACTTTAATGTTAATTCCAAGTCCCCGCCCTCCTTGCCCCACTCCCGCGACCCACCCCTCTAAACTTCTTGATTGGGTTCGTGCAATGCTCTCGATTCGATTATGCAAAAGTTTATCGCCGGCAATTAATGACTTTATTGCTTCTTGGCGAATGAAGCCCCTATTCAATGGCTTCGCAGTATTCGCAATTACAGGTTACAGTTAGCGGAAAGTTCTGTATTAAATATTATACACGGTGCGCACGTACAAATGCGATCGTTAAGCGATCTTTATGAATTCTAAAGGAATTTTTAATGGATAAGGCCCCTACGGCGTTTCAACAATGTTGAATGGGAATACGATGTTACTGGTTGCTTGGGACAAATGCTCGCTGAGATGGCAAGTTGACAATCGATTCGAGTTTGCGTTAATTCGTTGTGGGGAATGTGGATTCGCATCGAAATTTGCAGGTTGTGAAATATTCATTCGGGATATGGTAAAATAATGAATTATGTAATTAATGTGTTTAAGTATTCATGAATCTAAAGATCTCTATGTGTTTTCTGAAAAAATGTTTTCCTTCAGCAGTGAAAACCGAATGGAGCCAATCGATGGAATGATTACGTTAAAATATATATATAACGCTACGTCGCGAATAAAGGCATCGGGTACATTTTGTTTCCTTTATGTCACTGAGACATATGCTTTCATTTATTTCATATTCAGTCGAAAAGTAGAACTTTTTAGTTCACCCCGGTATATTACTATCTGTCGATCGAAGTCAATAGAATGACATTCAATGTTTCTCGCAGGGAGCATCATTTAATTGACAATTTCCGCTTTTTATGAGATTCGTCGAGGGGACAGAATATCGACAAATGTTCGATGCGTAGATTCGTCGAACGATACAAACGCGATCTTGCTCACCGTAAAGCTATTTCATTCCCGAGAATTGTTTAGAAACCGGACCACGGATTTCTGTATTTTTTCTGAAAAATAAATTTCATCCAAACGCGAAGGGACTGAACAAATAGCTTCCTGCCCCCCACCCCCCCGAACTCCCGACCTTTCGCAACTTCGTGAAAAGCCAGTCGATCGAAGGTATGAAAGGTCGCGGCGCGCGAGAGGGAGAAAAAAAAGGTCACGAGGAAACTATTGCAATTACGTATATATAAAGTTTGGAAAAAGCTAATCCAATACCTTGATTAATAGAAAGTTCGCCGGAAGTACAGAGCACGGTAATCTAATTCTACAGTATTAAATCAGAGGGAAGATCTTCGATGTCCTCGGTATACTTTCAAGTGGATTACAACCATGAAATTTCATTTCATCTCGGTTCATAAACGGGAGAGAGAGAGAAGTTTACCAATGTGTTGCTCGCACTGTTTATTCTTCGTCATGAATAATAAAAAGAACCTGTGCACGAAAGAAAAATGAGAGAAGTTTTATGAATTATATTATATTCATCTTTTTTTGGTATTTATTGTTGAAGATATTTCAAAATTGTTCCAATAACATATACGCTTCGAATCAATACTTTATAGAATTATCACAGTATAAATGCATGAAATGATTCTAATTTGTTATAACCCTTGTATTATTCCGAGTGAATCAAATATCCTTAAAGAGAAGACAATTTTTTATTCAAAATAACAATTTTTAGAAATACAGATAATTGAATTTCCACGAGGCAAATGCATTTAATAATTCTATGTTAAATAGACGTCATAGTTAGATAAAAACTATCAGTCACATCGTTCGTATAATACGAGAATCTTCGCGCAGCGAAAGTGTCAACGTAATCGCCATTTTAAAGCACCCTCAGGTTGTAAAGTGCTTTATAAAAGCGTCGAAGACCAATGAGAGGAACAAACGCGATGATCACGCCGTGGCACGGTTAATTAGTATTTGATTGTTGTTATACCGCCGTGGAACAATGACGAACGAGGCTGCGACCTGTTTTTTAAAGGCCGTCGTGGATCGTTCGACGGGAAGGTTCCGGTGTGTACCGAGTCTGTTCGCCGTTTCATACACAGCATCAAAAATGAGAGCGAAGCCGCGGCAGTAATAGAAGATCAGTTTTATGGCATGTTCAGGCATTTCCATATTAAATCACGCTCGGCGGGAACGTGAATGCGGTTATAAAGCCACAAAGACGGCTCATAAAATATAAAAAACACGAAATTGCACGGGTGTAATTCATGTCCCCGTGTTTCTGACTCGCGAGCCGAATCAAAGGTTACAAAACGTTCCACCGCTACCCCCACTTCGACCCGCCTGGTCCACCTGCCGCGCCGAGTAATCTGATTAGACACAATACAAAGATTTACATGGGTCGCGGTCTCTTTGAACGTGCGCGCCCAAAAAATATTAACGTTTCACAGTGCCATTGCTCGCGCTACGCGTCCCTCGAAACCTAGTTCGCGTTCTTTCGCCCGCCTTCCAGTGAATATTCAACAGCGCCCAATAAAACCAATTCCCGTTTGCAGCCGTCTTTGAATAAGGAAGATTTCGTCGCGCAGAGGATTGGTGCGGGGGTTTCATTGTAAAACTGCTAATTACGCGTATTGGTCAACCAGCAGAATGAAAGTTTTGAGGTAACTGAATGGATTTTTATTCACGCGATGTTGCGTTATTTTTATTTAGCTTCGGATCTTTAAATCAGTTCGCGAAACTTGGAATATGTAGGAAAATTTATAGGAAAATCGTAATTTTATAGGCTATTGTCAAATCGCTTTGGAAGTAATTGAGAAAGTTCTAAGTATTTGTATCATTAAGTAAATTCATGGTTTTCTAATGTTATATTAATTAATGCTTCTTAAACGTGGACTTAAAATGTATGTCGCGTCGTTTCAAATTCGCCTACCACATTGAATTTTTTATCGGACTATTTAAATCCAGTTATTCGCGAATGCCGATGGCGTTTATATGTTCGAGAAATATGAGAAAAAATTTAATCGACCGTATCAGAGAATTTGTTATACATACTTGTATAGGATTGGAACAACATGGGCCAGACAATGTTTCCGCTGTTTATTGAGTGGTTAAACGCGGCCGTCTTGCTCCCCCACCTACTCGGTTAAATATTCGCATGTTGTAACAAAATAAATGCCCGTTTACGCCGTGTTGTTTCGAAAGCGGAACAAACATTTTATGACATCCAAAACAATAAAAGTAGAGGAGCGTGCTTTTAATATTCCTCGCTTAACAATTACTCGACACCTGTACGCGAAAAAAATATATGTATAAAAACATGTATACATACAGAAAATAAATATTTCCCTCGCGGTTGAACGTTACACTGGCACTCAATTTAAACCCATCGAATTAAAATAAATTGACGTCAACCAATTGCAATCCGTCGCAAAAGTGTCTTTCAAATGACAGTAATCTATTTCCTCCAATTTAAAAATCTAATCCTATAACATCTCACTCCACTTCTCTGTGACACCCAGACTCCTCAAGCAATGCAATCTAAAATCATCAAATAAACGAATTTCCGAAAAACACAATCTCACATCTTACGCGTTGCTTAACACGTTAAGTGCCACGTCAGACATTGACGCCGTAAGAATGCTGATACTATTCCGGGAGTTGTGATGCCAAATAATTAATAATTATACCTACTTTTTTTCTAGACACGAATAAATATTGTGTAAAACCTTCAAGACATCTATACCTAACAATTTCAATTCTCAGAATACCCTGGTAATTCCATGAAATTTCCCTTCACAAACGATTATCGTCCCACCGCCAATTCTCACTAAATCAATCGCACACCGATGCCCCGCACTCGGTCACACGGAAACGAGGCGATCGTTCGACGGCAACAATGAAACGCTGAAACGAAAAATCCCTCTTATCTCTCGGCGGACATCCCTCGCGACAGTTGGTGCTCGCGGACAAGCTGTCCATCAATTTTCCCCCGATCGTTCGGAAAGCCGTCGCGTGGATCGTTCAGCGGCTGACCCGAAATAATTGAAAATAACCCAAAAAACCGCGTGCTAACAGCACGCTCGACGGCTCGTGCGCGCGCGCGTGAGCGAGCGAGCGGGCGCGGTCCCGCGGCACGATCTGCGAGGCCTAATTTATATGTTAATTCAACGGGGCAAACGATTCCCGGAATGGTTCGAGGTAATACGAGGATCGGACTCGATCTGCCCCGTCCGTCTCGCCTCTGCCCTTCGTTATCGATCTCCGACGAGAAGTTTCCGCGGCGGACTGATGAGATACAGGCCCGACGCGCGCGGATCACGCTGGGCCGCCGGCACATGGGAAATTCTGGTAATCCGGTAATCATTACTTGTAGGACACCACTCAGACATGCATGAAACGCCGGCCGAGGGAAAAAATGACGAGCCCACATGACTCCAGCCGAGTAATACGATGCGTCTCCTATCGATCGTTCACCCTTTTCTTGTTTTTCTTTTTTTCTTTTTTTTGTTCAAACCCTCGATCCACGAGCTCCCGAGGATCAGTTATTCGGAATATGCGTTACCAATCCCCTCTCCCCACATTTCATCCCTTCCCGATTTTTTCCCCTTTCGCTTCCCTCTCGCTCTTCCTGTCTTCTCTTCTTTTTTCGAACGAGTTTTTTGTTACACGTCACCGCGGCCCGGTCTAGAAGAGAATAGTATGATACTTTGATGCGAGGTGACGCACGCTTCGAGTTTTGCTACACTGGAAACAAATTTTCCCGATGTTGTTTTATAACGACGGATTTCGACGCACCGCCGTTTGTTCGCGCCCAGCTTTGCGCGCGGATATTTGTCCCTTCTGGTACTCTTTTTTTTTTGGAGGTACCTCGTGTCTCTTTCTCTTTTCGTTTGTTTCTGTCTACCTTTTTGTTCCGGTCGTTCTCTTTCTTTTCGTCGTTTGTTTTTCAATGGAAAATGGAGTCTTAACGTAGCGTGGGTTGGTCGCGCGCGGAAAGAAATTCGTAATTCTTGGTATTTTTGATTAATGATCCTGTTGTTACGATGGAATAAGAGTTATTAAAATTGCAAATTTATTTTTAGCGATAGAAATTAAATTCATGATTTAAAATGTAGATAGTCCTGATTATAAATATCGTATTTTTAAACGAGATAGGTGTACCAAGAAAAAGGAGGAATAATTCTGAATCCTTTTTATTATCATTGCATTACGCAAACCTCTCTTCGACAATAAACTACGTAATTATCCGAACACCTCGTAAGTGCACACATGACGGAATATTGGATACTATGTAGCGGTGTATGCTGGATCGAAGCGTTCCGCTTTTAAACAGCTTTTGTCGCAAGGAAATCCCTAATTTCGCGTGATCACCCGTGCAAGGGATGAACGTATTAATGCCCGTAGCCCCGATCGAAATTGGGACAGCAACGGTAATAACTCGGAAATTAGAATGCCGACCGAATAGGATTATAAATTTAAATCACGGATCATATAGTAATTAATTTCGAATTACGCCCGCCGCGGACCGTGTGCGCGCCGACTAAATTAATTTGTAATTAGCAATTATACCCGTGTTTGCCATTAACAATGGAATTAATCATTAATTGCGCGTAATTTAACAAATAAAGTCGATGATCCGGCCGGCCTCTATCAGAAAACCCGACGGCAGTCCTCTCAGCGAATTATTTTTAATTCGGTCGTGTTAGTACGTCGACGATAGTAATTTCGATCACTCACGTACGATTCATTCCTCATAGCGGTCACTGTTTCGGAAAGGCCTATTAGTGGCTGACTGGTACGGTCGTGGATCAAATGATGAAAACGACATTCCAGTTTAGCGGTTGTTCCTGCTCGCAACAGCTCACGGGGAAAAGAGTTATTATGGTTACCTTTTATTGTTTCCTTTGGACGTGACTCGATCTCCTAATAAACCCGCGCTTAATCTTCTTATATACTGTCATTGGCGAAGCCCACGTAATTGTTAATTCTGATAATTTCATCAAATTGTTCTCCCTTTCAATAGAAGAAGTTTCACGTTTTTAATTAAATATAATCAAAACAATTGTATTACTCGATTCTATTCAACTTTGAATTTTTTAATTAAATATGATATATCTTTTTGCCACGAAAGTAGCGTCAGTTGTGAAAAATATTTATCATCTTTCTCGAGATTTCTCGCGATCTTTTCCACTTACGTGTCACGCGCGGAATTCCAATAAATCCATTCGCAAGAGCTAAAGTCATTAAATGCCTCGAGCTCGCAGAAATCATTTACAATAATGAAAACTGGCGCGGGAGGATGCGGCAATAAATAAAGCGCGATGAAAGATGCGTCGGACGGGCGGAAATAAAACAAGCAACGCGCGCGGTCGAATGAAGACAATTAAAAAATGAAATACGGCGGGTGCGCGCGCGTGCGGGGATCCTTCATGGATGACGAAAAATTTCAATTGGAGTAATTCTGCTAATTGAGCGGGGAGCGAGGCGCGACCGCGGGAGCAACCGTAAGAACACCCAGCGTCGTTTCCTTCTTTAAAAATGGATACGAACAGATATAAAGTGCAGCGGTGGGGAAAGGGGTGGCGGTTCGCGAACGAAATGGGAAAATTTCAATGCATCGCGCTCGTTCCGCGCGGCACAACAACAAAAGCTTACGGCCCCGCGCCCTTTTTTTATATTTTTCAATTCAATTACTTTCTATACGATCCTATGGAAACGCGGGCTCCGGGAGTGCGGAGGCGGGCGCAATAATGAAAATCTGTAATAATAATGCAGGCATAAATATCGTAAATTTCGTTGCGCGCCCCGTTCGGTTTGCATTACGGACAGCGATATTCGATGCATTGAATTTTTCGAGATTCAATTACAGCAACAAATGGTACGCCGCCTCGCAGAAAAAAGCCTGTGTAATTGGGATGATTAATTTTTAATCGATGCCCCCGCACGCGCGCGGGTTGCGGGGCAGTGCCGCATTGTTTTTCCGCATCATCGCGACGGTGCGGCGGCCCGGCCGCTGCCGCCGCGCGCTTCAATTAGCGTTGATTATTTTTCCGCAGGATACAATGCCGCTTTTCATCAGTTTATTAATATTTTTTTTAAAGTTGCTCCCCCGACACACGTTTAACGGTATTTCCCCTCCCCCGCCTATGGATTTTCAATAGACCGTGGCTAAATACGCGGAGTGATACGTTGGCCGGGCGCGAAATTAAAACGCATTCACGGGGCTCGCTTGCGCGCGGGCGCGTCGGTTATTTTAAAAAATTAAATTCCTCTATTCTGCTGGTCGCGTTCGGCCGCGTTAAATCGCTTAATTAAAATTCCCCCCGGAGCACTGAACAGGCGAAAACAAGCTAAATATCGAAACCCCGGAGTCGAACGAATTCTGCGGACGAAACCGGGTCGGGTTCAAGGGAACTTCCTTGCCTCGAGAATTAGAAAAATCCGTTGCTACTTTTTCAACCTTGTTCCAATAATCTTCATACCCTTAATCCCTTGCGTTATGATGTCTTTCACAACTGTGCTTGACACAGATACTTTATCGATAATGATTACTTATAAACAGATAAAAATGTGATGCTTATTGTATGTCTACGTTTACTCCAGAGCTCAACCCTTGACACCAGAAAAGTAATGTCTAATTTATATTGAAAAACAGTAAATAATATTTAGATTTATTAAACTCAAATGAAAATTTTCACCACGAGTTTGACACTCTATCGTAAGTCAAGGGGTTAAGAACATACCCATAAATCTATTTACAGTATCCGCAAAGTAATACGATTCATAGAAATTCCTATATTCGTATAAGTATAAGAATAAATAAATATTGTTTCCGTACAACATTCCAAATTTAGTTCAAAGCGGACACGCCCAAACGTAGAAAATCTCTTTTAAATCGATTCCGAAAAAGATCGTGTTTGCAACGGAGCCGAATCGAACAGTTCATAGATCTCCCCCTCCTGCCGCCATTACCGAACGAAAGATAAACCCCGAACTCACGCGAAAACTCACCGTAAGAATAACTCCGAAAAACCGGCGAACCACTACGGCGACAACAATACCCAGGGAGAAGAAAGCAGGGGACGAAGATCTCGATCGGGAATCCTGGAACGTTCGCGGGACTCGTAACCGGGACCATATCCCTGCTCCTTGTACCCGACGTTGTTCTCTCGAAAATCCCCCAGCCGTATTCTCTAAACGATAAAGACTCCGGTGATAAACTGCCCCGCGGCACCCTCCTACGTTCCCGAAAAATCGTGCTTTCGACTTGGCCCCGAAAGCGTCCGGCCGCCGGGGAGGGGGTCGGCAGGGTCCGTCGGTACAGTAGGTGCCGGTAGTACCAGCACCTAATCAAGCAATAACTATTTGTCAGTTCCCGGGCAACCTAAATCCAAGCTAATTCGACATCCGTGTCGGACACAGATTCGCTATCGGGTATCTCTTTCTATCTGGACGACAGCATATTCGCATTAGCCAGCCCCGCAACCCACGCTCGATCGGCTCTCTCGACCACCGTCAGCAGTCTCTCTCTCCTCGCTCTTCCTCACTCCTCCTCCATCGACCGATATTACCCTCCTGTGATACTCCTTCTACCATCGGAGAACTCTCATTCACTCCAACCGAATACGCTGTATCCTTCCCCTTACCGTCCCGCCGTACCTCTTTCCGTCCTTTCTTCGCCAGCTCGTCCTACGCCCTCTACCGTTCCCTTCCACGTTCAACCTCCTCACTCCCTACGCCCTTCTTCGTCGTATACCCTCCTCCTCCTCTGCGTCGGCCTCGCTCTATATATCTGCTGATCCCCCTCTGCCTTCTCGTTGATCTCTGCTCGCTGTCGACTAAGTACGCCATATACCCACGTGCATCACACCATAGGACCAGATCTCGACACGATTAGGGCGGTACTCAATTCGACGTTTCGTCGATTCGGTCCCTCTTTCTTTTCTCCAACGATCTCTACGCGGCGGACCCCGTATAGAGCCCGGTCCGGTTACGTTTTTCCCGGAGCAGAGCCACCGTAAATGCGACAACCCTTTCCGTGTGAGCCAGAAACTGCCACTCCCGGAGATCCTCAGACGTCCGACCCCTCGCGGATCGGTCACCCCCTTGGATCCACTGTTCCACCGATTCGATTGTTCCTTTTTTTCCCCTATTCTTTTGCCTCTCTCCAGCGACGCTGCTTTTTTCTCTAGGAGCCTTAATGCGTTCGATCTATTTCCTAGGACCTAGCCCTCTTTCGCTGACTGAGGGTGTTGGGTAGCTCGGTCTTGGTTACGGAATATTTTCCATGTTTCACGTAATGTTCTGGTGGTAGTTGTTTTAGTGAATGGGCAAATTTGCAGTGATAAATTGGGGTGGAGTAATCGATGTTAGGATCGTGGCGATTTTCTGCTGTTTACAGTTTATCGGAGTGCGAGATTCTTTTGATTTTGTGAATATTTTTAACGACAATGGTGTTTCGATGTTATATTGTTATGGATATTTAGAATCTGGGGAATTTTGTAGTATTTAGAATTTATTGGATAGTTTATGGTTTTCTTGATTTTGTGAACATCCTGGGATAATTTTGTAAATTAATTTTTAATTGAATATTGTATAGTGATTTTTTCAGGAAGAAACCAATAATACTTTCTAGATTGTAACTAAGTTATAAAAAATGTAAAGATTGATACGATGGTCGGTTGTGTACATACGGAAAAATTGTATACGTTGAAAGCTAATCAATTAGTCATTAGAATAATATCAGCAATTTATGACTTGTACGCTCTGATATACTGGTGTACTCTGTCTTTCTGTATGTGCAAGAAATTTCCTATCCAGTTTCGTATGTTCATAATTTTCCATGGATTACGGATTGCATCGAATTATCACCAATTAACGCCGTATTATTGCAATCTAATAGCGGTCGCAAATCACCGGCTCTAATTAACAATGCATTTCCACGATTATTAATGTACCTTTAACACGAAAATGTGTATCAATCTAACCGCGACGCGATTAATGGTGCCGATAATGATCAACGTTAAGAATTTACGAGTAATTTTCCTTTTCTACATTAATATTTATAAGCAACGACTGTTAGTAACAGACCTTACAAACATTCAGATCATCAGAAAAATCGAAAAACTAAATTGAATCACACGCCTAATAACTCGATCGTCGGCGTAACGTAAAAATCAACGAAAAACCAACCGAACGCGTCATAGCAAAACCATTATATAGAACAGCAATTTTTTAAACAGTCGCGTACATGGCCAGCAAATAATTTATTCAATCATTCGCAAATCGGAATATTTATGGTCACGTTATCGAAACCAGCGATCAATTTTCAGCCAGATTTTTCGAGCCGGAAAATTTGTTACGCGCGCCGCTGTAAACGTTATTATTTACACAGGAGTCTGACAAATTTCCATCCGCGACAAAAATCGCTGTTTGCTTTCATTAAAACGTTCCGAAGAAATATAAATACATCCGCGGCTCACCAGCGAAATTAGAATTTATAATTCCGCTCTCGGGATCTGTCGTTCGCGCACGCATTCACCGGACATTTTTTTTCACCGACCGCGTACACGCCACGCCGATTTTCGGTAATATGATTTGCCGCACTCGATCGCGCGATCACGCGAAACAGCGCGAAGAAAATCGTCGGAACGTTCGTCACAATTGTTCTAGCCGATTAAAGACATTGGTTTCGTCGAACCTTTTCTCCTTTCCTCGGTTTTTCCTCTGTCTAATTATCTTTTTTCCCCACCCTCCCTCCCATCGCCGAAGCCGGCTTTACGCGGAAACGAGTGACTCGGAGCGCGGAGAGCGGCAATGAAACGCTCGAAACCACCGAGCAACGCTCGGAATAATTCCGAACAAATATTATTTACAACACTATTAAAGTTCATTCGCGCGAGACGGTCGCGTTAAATGGCGAACATTTACACCGCGCGTCCGGCGCCGTGTTTGCGGATGTAAATAACAATCCCCGGGCTCTCTCCTTTATACGCTCCGGTCCTCTGCTTCCTCTCTTCGCCTCCTCTCTTCCTCCTACGCGCTCGCGTTATTCCACTTCGACGAACGAAATCCTTTCAATGGAAAAGTTCCCTTATTTGCATCGGTTATTGTAACGTTTTAGAGAATGTAATTCGTTACCGGCGCGCCGCGCGGAGTCCCGCGGGCCGGATTTTCAACTTGCCATTTGGTATTCCGGTTGTACCTCAATTACAGAATACCTTCGTTGCGCGCGTGCGCACTCGTGACCTCCCCCGGCGTCCCCGAACTGCGAAAATTCGGCGACGATGGCAGAGGAGCGCTAAAAAATTACGGGGGGGGGGGGGGGGGGGCGCGCGTCTCGCTGCGAAACTGTGTTAATTTTATCCGTTTCCAGACCTTCCTATACCGGTACTCTTCTCCTACCCCCTTTCGTCAACGTTCCCTTTTGTGTTGTCTCTTTAAACCGCGCGACGAGAGAAGTGGTTCCCATTTTAATTAGCGACAATATGGACGGAAATCATTTATTAAATGTTTTTCGGCAATCTCCGCTGAGGTCGGGACAGGATTAACGGCAGAAATACTTTGACATTTTTACTATTAAGTGTATACTTAAAGGAGCGACAGTGAAAGTGGTTTTTAATGTGTTTTAGTATGGAAAGTGTGACAATGGGAAATGTTTTAGTATTACGGAGTGGAAGGTAAAAGTATTTGCAGTATTAATATTAGTTACATAACTAATGATAGATAAATAGACATTTCTTGATAGAATCTTTAATAATAGCAGCAATTGCAATTGTAAACATTTGATCTCGCGGAACGTAAAGTAACAAATTCTTCTAAAATTATTGTTTAAAAAAAAGTTATTGATATTTCTGTTGTTAGTAAAACATGGACATTGAGTCGTCTATCAATAGGCTTCCGATAGATAGTGTAAAAACAATAATTTATTTAATAATCGGAAGGAAGTTCCCTTTCCTGTATAAAAGTGTAATTACTTTAATAATAGACTTCGTTCGTAGTAATTAGTGGAGTTGATGGGTTCCCAGTAAATAAGGTACGAAGAAAAACTCGATGAAATATCGTATCGTACGCGACGTTCAAATATCTTCAGTATGAAGATACCGATTTCTCGGAGTATTTGAATGAGTTTCTGATAGTGCGTGGAAGAGGGTGCAAGAGAAAACGAAGAAATATCGGAGAAACTGTAAATATCGTCGAAGACTATCGCTCAATTAGCACGGGGTATCCGGTGGTTATCTCGGGACGCACGCGAGTCGCGGCGGGCTTCTGTTCGCGAATTAAGGATTCGTCGAATGCAGCTTCCTGTACGTGATGCGTTTAATCCCCGAAAGCACGGAATGACGTGTTTTACGAGTCGTTGGTGCACGTTTCGGTTTACAAAACCGGATCCGCGCTCGTTCCTTTCCCTTCGGATTAATCGAAACTCATTCTTGTTCCCCGTTGTCGATGAACGTCCGCTAAAAAAGGACCCACACGCGCGTTCCTTAATGGTGATTTATATTAAGCGTGTAATTAACGTCCGCGAGCGGCAATATAAGTCCACGTGAATCTATATCTTAATAGATACTTCAATATACAGGATGCATACATGAATTTATTAATATATTTTTCTCTACACATGATCTTAATTACTTAAGTGTCTTGTAATACCGGGGATCGAGCGTATCGGAATTTTTCTAACCCTTTACGACCTGAATTATGATTCTTACTTTTATTACTGCCTTATATATACTAAGTATAAATATGCTTTACAATTATTACATACACGCGTACGCGCGTGTGGTGGTACTTTAAATTGAACTATTAAATTAAATTAAAAATAGAAGTCGAAGGATATTTGGTGCACGGCAGTATTTTAATGGTAGTCATGCTTTAAAGTGCCTTCGAGATATGAAGGATTAATATTAATGTTCTCGAAGTTCTTTTTTTTTCAAATGCGCCGTGTATTAAAATATTTTTATACCTCCGAAGACATTAAGAGCCTTAAGATATATTGTATTACCTATTTTATACACATTTTTATGCCGATCGCTTGTGAAGCAATTGGCGAAAATATGCAGATATGAATAATAATTTCTCGTATTCCAGTTTCAATAATTCCCCCATCATTGCTTCAAATATCAAATGTCACGTCCAATTATTTCCATTAACCATTTCATTATTACAAAATTCTTCATGTGATAAAAAAGAAAATTCGGAATTAGAACTGTAATTCCAAGAAGACTTTGATTACGAATTATTAGAGATTCTAATTAACTGCTACTCTATATTCACAGCTATAATATGAATTAATTAATTAAACAGTCAAGCCTAAGGAAATCAATAAAAAATCACATTATGCGACAGATCAAAGCTATTCTAAAATCTGAAGAAATTCTTACAGGCATAGATCTAAGTTTAATCGATCAGGCGACAGTATCAAGGCCAAATTACATTCTTGCTCCCCATACTTGAGAAGACAAGGGTAGTCAAGATGGATTTCTCTCCGACAGTCGAAAATACTGCTCAAATAATAGTTGGAGACGAGTGAAGCGTCCGGAGCAGAAAAAAATCTGGAACTGGAATTCAGAAGCAATATATCAAAGCTGCGGCGTCAAGTCGATTCTGGCCGGAGAAAGTGGCGTCGAGTCACGTCGCGTCACGTCGGTTTCGCGTGGTAGCGCGCTGATTGGCCGTCGCGGCAGAGTGAAATGGACGTTGCAAAATGACCATTCCGGCCAGCCGGACCGGAGCCGGAAAAATTCTGAAGAGACGCGGGATTATCATAGTCGTTAATCATTCGCCGACGCCGAGCGAGATTCTTCGCGGGGAAAGGACGTCGCTGTCATCGTCGTGGCCTCGGGAACGCGTGGACGTCTCGTTTACAGGTGGCGTGGACGTGTAAACCATCCAAGGTATGCATTGTCGAAGAAAACTTTCTGACCTATTTGAATCCTAACAATGAGTCCCATGCGAATTAATCAAATTAAGCATCTGTAACGCTGCGAATCTTGTATTTTTATTGAATCATTAAAATATTTTATTATTAAAAAAGGCAGTAAATTTTGTAATGTAATATATTTCTTTGGTTTACAAAACGGTTTTCTGTTAATAAATTTTTTATTATTTTTGATATCCAATTAATTAGGGTAGGTATTCGTATCATTGCGTTAGTCAAAGTCGACGCAAATAGCAAAGAAAAAATGATATTTACCATTTTTGTATTTTTAAGGGTAAAGCTGAAATTGAATAAATCGACGTATTCCATAAGCCTAAGCATTACACCCGAGGAAACGTAACATAATAAGAATGACTCTAATCTCGATAACTGCTTCACAAGCTTCCATTGTATTAAGCGGGATATTAGAAAAAGGTAGATAACGATCAGAAACTTTTCACCGTCAGTATTAGAAAGCTAGGACGTGGTAAGGAGAACAGGAATTCGGAAGATACATGTGTCTAGATAGTCGGTCAGCCTCGAAAATGAGATATTGCCGGTTCCCTAATGAACATCTTTATCGAATTAATTTATCATTCGTCTTTGATTCCCGTCGCGTATCACGGCGAGCGCACGCGGAACGGTAAACGTCGCGATGGTACGACTTCCAGTCGTCGATTCCGCCCGGTTCTCACTGCCCCGCCGCCGCCATTTTCTATCGTGAAAACCAATTAACTCTAATTATCGATATCCCGGGCATTAGTGCTATTGCCGCTGCACGGCCGATCCCATCGCTGGCAATTAAAACGCGATTGAGCGCTCTCGTGAATTAAAAAAGAGGTACGGGTATGTACAGGTCGATTCGAAAGCGAAGCCGCTTAGTGCATGCGTGTATCCCATATACGTGTCTTTAACAGGAAATTCGGTTAAATGTAAGTATTGGTATTATTATTACGTTATTCAGTAATGGCTGGATAGTGAACCTTCGTGCAAATATGAAGTTAGATAAAGTAATTTATGGAAATTGGAATTAAATTCTTAGACGACTTTTTTCAATTTCGCTCATAAAGAGTTACTTTATTGTTGTTAAGTTACTAAAGAAAGAAGGAAGTCCGTGTTTTCGTTCAAAGTTGAATTTTAATAATAAAATCGAAGAGCATATCGATATTCATTAAATACAATTTGAAACATCTAATAAGAAACATCTAATCTAATACAGTGTTATCACGCAATTCCTTTTGGTTATTTATCACTTCATTGTTATGATTATTTTCTTTATAATATGTGTGTTTTATAATATCATTGCGCGATGCAAATGTTTTAAGGTACAGCCTTATGAATAATCATTTACGTTTTTCATTTATTATTATCTTATTACTCCTTTTTGCGTGAGGCGAGATTTAATAGCAGTACTGCGCTGTGCCTCGGCTTAGCGCTTAATATTGTTGCGTCGTGTTTGCTGTATCTGATACGCCATATTATTGATGGTTTCGTGCATTCAAACACTCCCGTTGCTGTCTGTACGTATTGCTTTCCCGTCTCTGGAAACTTGCTAATAATACTAATATTCCGTCATTAATGAAGATTCATTAAATTGATTCCTTGAAGAGGAAACGTACTTTTTAGTCTGTAATTAACTAGCGGTTCAGTTCTGTATAATTGCCCTAGAGAATGTAAGTAATTTTACAATAATTACGGAATTTTTACGTGAAATCCTTTAACACATAAAAGAACATGAATTTTAATTGTTTAAACAAAAGAGCCGGCGTAACTAAAATAGTACAATTACAGTAAATGGAAGAATATGGTAAAATAGTAAAGATACCAAATATAGAATCGGACGTTTCAAGAAGAAATGATATCACATTATAGCGACACGGTCTCTTAACAAATTTGAAAAAAATCCACATTATTCCTCAACCGAAAGTAACCCCTCTCAATCACCAAATACAATTCGTCCATAGAAAACCCAGGGAATCCGAAGCGAACCAATGCGATCCGACCACAAACTAAACGAAACTAAACCAAAAGCCGAACCGAGACTATCAGACGTTACGCAGAGGCGAAATATAAATAGACGGCTACCTACGTAGACGTCCGTGGATGTCCTGGGTGGGTTCAATTAAGCCCCCATTACACTTTTACACGGGGCCGCATTAAAGCTCGCAGCTGGTCGCGAAGTCAGATATTATTTATCGGTTGACTTACGCCGAGCTCATTTGCCCGGCAAAACGACCAAGCGGAGAAAAACGAGCTGGCGGAGCACTTACAGGCGGCGTTGCCCGCGATACCATTGGCCGATCTCGGGTAAATCTCGAAGGTGATTGGCCGTGGCCGCCCGTTGGAAAGTTCGTCTCACGAAACGGCCCGGCCACCGCCGCCACGACCACAGATGATAGAATATCTTATTAGTCGGACAATGGGCAATCAGAGACGCCATACAGCCTCTCTGTTAGCGGTCCAGTCTCTCTCTGCAGTTCGGTGCACCGTCTGTTTGTCCTGCACAACGGTGCGCGCCGCGCCGCCGGTCCGTCGGTTCGTGGGTATTCAAGGTCGTCTGGATCAGAGTCCCAAGCGTCGGCCCGCGCGGCCTGGCCAGGGAACTTTTCGGATCGGCGGCGCACCGAAAGAACAATAAATATCGGGGCCACGGCGGGTCCTCCCGCGTTCCAACGAAATTACACTAGTCGATCCGCGACGGCCGAGTCGCCGCGAGCTTTCTCGTTAGCGGGAAGCTCTGACATCCCGTGCACGCAGGCGTTCAAGCGTTTAACTCGTTGTGCTACGATTTATTTCTCAACTATGATCGATACAACTACGTTGTCATTGATAATTGAGAAAAGAAGAACAATTATGAGTATATTCTCTGCTCATGTTTGCATCGAAATGTAATAACCGATAACAGGATAATGGTGTTTAATTTGAATTCTAAAGAATAGAGTAATACTGATGCTTGTTAGATTTTGTTTGAAATCTTCACTACGAGCTTGACACGTTATTATAAGGCAAGGGTTTATTTTATTTTGAGTGAGCACTTGTTTGATGAATAATCGAAATTTTGGTGTCGAAGAATGTTAAAGATTCTGGTATTTTGGATTGTAGATGTAAGTCGATGGGAATGGTAGAACAATCATAAAATGGTAAAATGCATTGGTCATTTGTGCGGCGAACAATGAATTTGGTTCTTTTCGTTGAGAAGATAGGAAATGGACGCTGGAGTTTCTGCGTATTTCAAATCAATGCATATAAGTCGACAGAAATGGTAGGGCATTCATAAGGTAATAAAATGTCTTTTATTTTCTTCTGTTCTCTAAACTATGGAGATATTGTAAGCGAACCAATATCTTAGCGGTAGGTCCGCTGTGTCTGTTTCATGATTAGTGGATCGACATATTCTACTGTGGCGTAGTCTTGTGGTAAGACTGTCCATGCATAAATCCTCTTTACTACTGCATTTCTCAATGAAGTCGTATATCAGATGGCATGATAAAACTTCTTTTACTGCTTTTCTTGGATCCGATGTAGAGAGTAGAAGCGTCCTTGATAGCTTTACGAAAGTTTGGCTATCTCATATAGTTAGCAATAATGTATAAAAACGTTTTGAAAAGATGGTTTCCATAGAGTATAATAAAATCGTGTAATAAAATAGCGAATAGCGCTATGACTGGAAAATGTGTTCATAAATCATATTTTTACAATTCCGTACTCCAAATTAAATTGTTAACGTGAAAGTCCAATGTCCAGTACATTTATAACAATAATACAGTGCAAGTTTATAGATGAGAATTATAAATGCAAAACCACGTTACCGATTTTCAGTTGCGCGATTAAAAACGGACAGAATTTTTCCATTCCGAAGATTTGCATCCCGTTCGTTTCCATCCTTGCTACTCAAGTGTATTCAGAATGATATTGAAAAAAAATGGATTTCCTCGCAATCTCTTTACGGTTACAATTACTGCGAACCGTGTACGCAAATAATGCTTAATCAAACGCAGACCGGGGCGTAGCACGAGAAAAATCATTGTGCAAGAAATTCGTTTATCGTGCACAAATTACAAAACACTGAGCCCGCGTTAACAATCTTCCGCGGGTCCATATTTCCCGGCGTTTTTCGCGAGCCCCGGTGCAAAAATTATTACCCGCGTGCACGATGAGCTATCGCCGAGGGAAAAAATTCTGTTGTCGCGAAGAGAACAACGCTTCTAACTATTTTGGCCGGTGACAATGGGGAACTCGTACGAGCACTCGGTGTCTGCGAAACAATCCGCGCCGACGCTTTGTTATTCCGACGCCAATCGCGCGATTACTATTCCCCGGACAAAAATTTTTTTCCTCGTACTTGCGACGATCGAATCAAAGCTTTGTCGCGCTCCTCGATACCGCGCCAGACTATCTCGTCGTTACACGAGTTACACTGGACCTCGTTATCGGTGTATTTAAATTATTCGAATGGTCCGGGGCTTGTGTTTGCCTCTGCCTGAATTTTCATTGTCGCGCCCGTGTACCTTTCGGTTTTATTTAAATCGCAGACAGTTTTGTGCACGCATTTGCGAATAATAATGTTTCAAACGCGCAGGACAGCTGGGGAAGAGTCCGGGATTTGTCATTTGCCTCGAATACGTTTAACGGATCGTTGGTTTCCATCCAAATCTACATTTTTTCGACGGAGCACCGGAAATCCAAAGTAAAATGGCATTTCACTTTTTCCTTTATTAATATCTTGAAAAAGTTACGAACAATATTTGTACCAACTAAATGTCATTAGAAATCTTTATTACGAGACATTCACAAGTAAAAATGTTAGAATAACTATTTCCAAAAGACTGTCTGCTCAATCAAAAATATCTCAATAACAAAAATAAAGTAATACAACAACCTGCGAAACGATTAATAATTCCTTCAACGATATCTCGCCAACAACAAAAACTCAAATCTAGACAACCAACTCTCCACTAAAACTTCATCCGTCAAAGCGTTAAGCACCTCGCACCGAGCCGTTAACCGAAGCCGTCTAAACGCTGGAAACGCCCAGCGCCGCGAATCAAACGCCCGCCGGATCCCGTCCGCCATATACGTTCGGTCACTCGATCCCCATGGGGGAAAAAAGGTTACAAACAACTGCCCGAATAGGAGGCAGAGGGAGGCGAGAGGAACAGCCGCGACGAAAATCCCTCGGCGAGTAGCAAGAATCAAGCGAGGTGCGAATCATCGGATACCGGTCAGCGCATCTCGCGCAGCTCTCGCTCCGAAATCTATCCGCGCATCTTTATAATTGAGCTTGTGTAAGAGGGCCGACCGTGGGTAGGCGAGAAGCGACCGAGAAAAAAACGAGAACCGAAGCAAGGGACAGTGATTCACGCGGAAAGCCGGAGAAATCCCCGTGTGATGCGGTCGGAGATTCTCGGCTCGATAACGCGGTGAAAAAAAGAGACTGGTGCTGGGGTGAAGGTGGCAGGGGCTGCAAACGTTCGACGTAAAGTCGCGAAAGCGGTGTATATCTCTGTTCTCCGGGTGTTTTCGACGATTGGCGGGTGAGACGGCGAACGGGGGGAAAGACGGGGGTATCTCCTGGGTTACGAGGCCGAGCACAATCGCGGCCAATAACGATAACTCGACGTGGAAGTCCGAGATCGAGCGATTTACTCGCGCGGTGAGGAATCTCCTCGGGTTCAGAGGGCAGCGCCCTTGCTGCGCGTTAACTCTCCCCCGCTGCGCGCACCGACATGCGATGGTACGGGGTTGATGAATGGATTGGGCATAACGTTCGGGCTTTCGTGGTGCTGGGTGGGGGGTGGTCAGAGGGGGTGGGGATTCTGGTAGAAGAAGTTCGGAAGCGCAGGAGATTCTCGCCGGTGCCATTGGGAATCACCGGTGACCGATCGGGTATTAGCGTAAGACGACAAGCTCGCCGATTTCGGGATCCCGCGTGGGCGCACGACTCGCACCAACGGATTTCTCATTGGCTCCGGTGAAACAAATGCGCTCGCCGGAGAACGGGGTTGTTTCGCGGACTAGCATTTTTCCGACACGGGACTATGTATTCGTTCTTATGTGTTCTCTGGTTGTAAGGTCTCTTGTACTGTTGCCATTGTCGATGCGAAGACGACCCTTTCGGTTTGAATTATACGTCTGGATTTTACTTTTATGAGCTCAGTGCATTGAGAAAGAGCGAAGGTGAATAATAATTTGATCGTTTCGTTGATGATGCCTGAGCGGCGAAATTATTTGTTTAGACTGTGAAATTAATTCTTTTGATGGTACGTCGAGTGAAATAAATTTTGGCAAAATTGTGCTTTTTGAAAATTGAGATAAAACTTTGTGTAATAACGGTAATAGTGATTTAATAATAATAATAACAATTTTGCCAATTTCCTTTTATCAGTTTACAAAACACCATCCGAATCTCGCAACAAGACTTTTCGAACGCCTGACACATTGTGCAGAAGGGAAACATACTGGTTTTTTAAGCGCTATCGCAGATATTAACACTCTAGTTCAGTTTCGACAATAATCGAATCCCAACGCGAGCAAAAGGTTACTCTCGAGTGGCGCGAAATTAAAAACTTCAAATTTCGCGATACGTTCGAGAAATGACAAAAATGACGGGTTTGGTAAAGACACCATGGCCCTCCTCGGCGCCGCGGAAATAAAAATATCGCGCCGCGAATTGGTTGGTGAGCGGCGGTGATTTATTAATTCGATTAAACCCTTATAAGAAGCGTACCGAAGGTTTAATCTTAGTTGAGTGCGACCGGGCATTTTTATATAGTGCGTGCTCTCACGCGAGCCACTTAATGCGGCCTGATTGAAGCTCGCGTAAACGTTCCCCTTCGACGACTATGACCCGCGCACTATTACCAACCCCCGTCTCCCGCCCCGACTCGCCGCAACCCCTTGCCCCGCCGACGGCGCGCAATCTATGAAAACATCGAAGCCAGACCGTTCTCCCGGCGTTCGCCGCGATACCTATTATTACTTGTAAATGTTTTTCCCGACAATGTTGCCTTTTTCTTCTTGGCCGCGTTTAAATCGATGTTCCATTAAACATACACCATTATTATACCGGCACCGTACATATTTATTCTTCGGCTTAATGGCTTCATCGCTGACGGACAAGCCGCCCTGTAATGCTCTTATTACAGGCAGCATTAATTCCGAATTACGCGAAACGCGGCAAATAAATTTATTTGATATTTCTAATTGAGTGTAGATACACGGGAACATCTATCCGATAACGTTAGGCCTTTCCTTTTCCCTCCTACTTTTGAACCGGCGTTGCTCCAATCGTGTTTAATTTGTATTTCATTAAATATACACTGTTATTATTCAACGATCGGACGAGATTGTTCCCTCGAAAAGGGGAACGCGACTCACGGTAGTTTTATTAGGTCAGTTCCTCTGTGTTTCCTGGTTGATATAAGCGTGCTGCTGCTTTCTTAATTAGTGGTACATTGGTACTGCATTAAATATGAACGTTCATTACGGTTTTGCATACACTTATTCCACGGGGGGAACGGCTGTTCGTACTCGGAAGACGAGGATGATGCGTATACTCGGCAGAGAGTCATTAGAAAATATATGAGACGCTGAATAAAGAGTTACTTAAAAGCTTAATTAATTGGCATACATCTGACTTGATGATCGTTTTTCCTTTTTCCCGCTGTTTCCGTCTCTGTCCGTGGCAACTGTAAAATTCCGCGTCAGCATTTCATTAAACACGCCGAGTCTTTAGCGTTCGTTATCGTGGATTTATTCCGCGGCGTTAATAACATCATTCCCGGGGCCGGGTTGTTTGGCATTCTTATTAGAAAAATAGGAAACAGAGCAAGGAAGCTTATTTCGGAGTTCCCGATGCGAATATGCGAGTTCCTCAGGCCGGAGCGATTATTAATGATACTTTAGGAAACAGACTCCCCTCCGCCTTCCCTCTTTATCTTAACCGTACTTCTTATAATAGTTCATTTAGAATGCATAAAAATTCTACTTTGTTACAGTTCAAGACAGAGAAAGGGGAGCAACGAGCACGAGGAAATTGCCCGCCACGGGTAATTTCTATGCATAACACGAGAGTAATGGCAAATGATTAACATGGCCTCCGGAACGACCCGTTTTTTTCTCTCGGATTCATATCTGGAGGGGTATCGAATGAGTGCCTATTAACATTATAAATGCGACGATTATGGTTTCGTTATATTGGATCGATTAAGCTGATGGCTCCGAGCGGAGTGATACCGGCGAGTTAAACCTACGAATAAGAACTTTTTCTTTTCCTCCATCGAGTTTATGACGCCCGCGTTAGTAAAATTAGTCCGAGCGGTAGACGCAAAAAAGAGAACATATTATCCACCGGCATTCCGATATTAATACAACACTCTTGAATTAAATTGCGTGTTTTGCGTCAAATTTATGTTCCTTCTGCTCGATACACCAGAGAAGTGACGTAAATTACACAAATATTTACATAATTCGAAATCTCGCTTGAACGTATAACGTATAATCTCCTCGGGTGGTGGGCATTTTCATAAAGCTGTTCTTCGAAATTGTCGCAAAGACATAATTGCAGTCTGAACGCAAACATTGGATTAACTTGACAGGATCTTTGGAATTTATACCATTTCATTAACGGGTTAATCTTTTGCGTCCTTGGGAAAAACAGTAAAACACGCGAAAGAAATGTTTTCTTTCTAAAACGCGAATAGAATAGTATCAGGTATTTAAAATCAAATATTTAAAATTTATGGCGCTTCGCTTGTTTATCAAAAATGTAATCCTCTATGTCCGGATTTATACGTTTTAATTAGTCAGTTAAATCTTAATTCATTCTTTCGAAATTTCTTTCAACGGAACTACGTATGTAAATACTTTTTCTATATACCATATATAACTCTCAGAAAAATATGGAATAAATCGAATATTTCGCGAAATTAACACGAATACATTTTCCTTTTCAAATTAAGAAGTCGACAGGACACGGTTACATTAATTTTTTCAAATGGAACGCCGAGTGTCTCGCGGGTCGCTAGAGAATCCGTTTTAACACGAAAGTACAAATACCACGAGTACCCAAATTTGGAATGGATCCGGCGTGTTACGGTGTCGCGGCATAAATTTACGACGCGATTAACCTCAGAACGCTTCAGGGCGCCAGAGCTCGGCGTACGCCCACATCCTCGAAACTTTCGGCCTTATTAAAAAGACGAGGACTATCAAAGCCACTTCCCGGGACATCGGAAACATTTTACCCGTGCAACATTACGCCCATCATCGGCTATCTGCGAAATCAGCGAAAGTATATTAAATTACAGGTCCGTCGTCCGGCTACAAAGCAGCGGACGTTTGTACCTTCTGCCTTTTTCTCGATACTGTCAACCCGTAATCATGATTGCATCCACGACGCCGGCGGGAAAGTATTGGGTTTCATTTGATTAAAAGATAACACTCGTAAAAAGGACACTCGAAACTGAACTAGGAATACTGTAAACCTTTTACTAACGACAAATCACGGCTATTACAAACTTGATCATAGTACCTTAAATCTAACGACGTCAAGTATAGATATTACCAAACATTCCAATTCAAATCCTCAACAAACCAAGAGAACGAACAGAAAATTCCCAAGAATTACTGATAAATTACCAGCTGCTCAATTTTCTTCGATCAACGAATTAACCAATAATCACCTATGTTCTCTTCAAAATTAAATACCATTGACTTATACACGACACCTTTAACCTCTCCGTTCCTAACAATACATACTCTTCACCCATATTCGCGATATATTCCAAGATCATCGGAACACGTAGAATGGACGCTGTTCGCTCGAACCACCAGTAAAATTTACGGTCACTATTAATCGAGTGAAACGTGATTTCCGCGTGCAAATGCAGACCGCAGGTTCCAGCGGGACCGTCGAACGGGCCGAAAGGTTAATCGCCGCGGAAAAGAAACGATCGGCGGGTTGGGGTCCGGGTGAAGCGCGGTCCTGTTCCCATCGTCTAACGCGGCCATAATCGCGTCATCGCGGCACCTTTAAGATACCGGTCGCATAACCGCAAGATTTTCAATTTCCTCGTTATCCTTACGTGGCCAGCCCGTGGCCCGCGAGTGTACCGAACCCTCCCCCGGTCGGGCCGCCTCGTCCGCTGCATTCATTAACGTAACACGATTTATCAATTAGCGTAAAAGGCAGCGATAGATAGTCGTTCTGATATGTTGTCCCGTTCCAGCTACGCGCCGTTCCCGTCCCCTCTCTTTTCGATCCCTCGCTCGCCGTGCTACGACCGGCACACAAGCGCGTGCGATCCAACGACGACGACAGGTTTACGCGAGTGTGCGTCCGCATGTGACTCCGCGCGTGTGAAGGGTACACGAACATCGAATTCGTGCACGGGAAACGCGGACGCGTGTGCGTGAATACGACCTGGTACACGTGCACCACGTGTACCTGTAGCCTACACGAACACGCGGATCTATGGGGAGAACAGGGTGTTAATGGGATGTGTTCTGAGCGGACCCGCGTAGTTCTTGATGCGACGACGGACTTTCGGCAAGTATTTTTGACTCGTGGGACCCTTCGTCGATTGTTTTCTCGTGTTTTTGATTTTGGTCGTTGATTCATTGGTTGCACTGGTGCTTTGGTGCAGTGGGGCTCACGGGGATTTCGAGGTTGAAACGAAAGATTGCTGCTGTTCTTACGGGTTCAGTGAAAGTTTGAATGTTACTAATTGCTTGGTTGTGTGCGTGTACCGAGTTTAGAAGTCGCGTTTATTTTAGCTAAAGGATTGCTTGTTCAGGAATTGAGACAATCGATGAGTCTAAGAATGATCTCGAAAACTTTAGGAATCCCGCTATTTAAAGATATAATAGACTCAGAAGATTCTGGAGCGTTTGATCTGTTTGTTGTACTAAAAACATACAAAACATCGTGAAAAATAAATCGATAAATCTATACTAATTTCGACTACACTGTAGCAACTAATCGTTACATTATACGAACGAAACCTTCGAGCTGACTGAACGTTGCATCAAATATACGTATAACAATCAATTTGCCTGTAACATCTAATTCATATCTGAATACATTCATCGTGGCCGATTATTTTGATTAATACTCCACAATCCCGACGCGAATTTCCCTGCAATCAGCCGCTCAAAGGGAACTGCAGACTCAAGCCCACGCATTTCGAAACGCATTCCCATTGTGAGGGGGACTAATTATACAGGTTCGCATGAATCCGAAAAAAATCTACGAAATCCCCTCGACTCTCTCCTTGCGCCGGCAAATTGCAAGCCGATAGAATCGATTGATTCGCGATACACCCCGTGTACTGCCCCGCGTTATCGGGTGGGACGAGGAGAGGTAGATCCGTCTGCCCTCTCGCGCCCGCTCGTTATTCCATTCTGCTAAAACTCGACGCCCGAGCGAGGGTGTGCCGAGCGTTCCTACGTATGAAGGGTTGCACACGGTTTCATTAATGGAAAAGTGGCATTTCGGGGTTTAAGTGCATATTCCCATTTCACGCAGCGCGCCGCGCCAGCCTTCTTTTCGTCGGGTACGTCCGAAAACAGATCGATGTAACGGCTGCTTCGATGTATCGGTGAATTCGAAACGACGCGCGATGAGACACACGGTGTCGCCCCCTTTCCCCGCGTCCCATAGTTTCGCGACAACGATTCCGGCCGACAATTCGACCCGCTCGTAATGAGGGGAGCGCACAAGTTTTAACGAGTCCGCTTTCGACAAACTTTCTGTTCACTTTTTTTTTTATATATTAAAAGATTTTATGGGATGGCACTCGCGAAGTTCTAAGTAGTATTATAAAAACTTGACACGTGAGGTGCGGATGTAGAGTTATGGAATAAGGGTGTGGGATGAAGCTGGTTTGTTGTAGAAATGGAATGATAAATTGGCTGTGATGTTTGGTTTCTACGTTTGTAGATGTGGAATGTCCACGTCGAAAAAGGATTTTTTGGTTTATTTGTGTGTTTTGTTTATTTGTTTATTTATATGTAACATTTCTAACAGCAAAGCTACCGAGTAGTTAAACTGACATTTTGAAATTCTTGTATAGAAACTTCAATAGTGCATCTATTTGGACTTTACTTGATTTACTTAAGTTCGCGTATTGCAAAATCAATTCTTTTAATAATTTCACACAGAAATATTTGTTGTCTTTTAAATCATTGCAAAATGAAGAAATCAGAAATGGATCGTTTTGACCCGTCCGATAGTTTTATGTTAATTTATTTTGCTTCGATTCAAACGTTTGGTAATCAAAATGAAGGTATCTATACCCCCTACCATCGAATCTAAAATCTATAAAACGTTGAATTTTCGAATTTTCATATCTATTGTATTCGCAGCAGGCATCACAGCGCACGACTCAATTAATTTTCGACGGGTCTTCTTTTAATCGTTCGATCGTTGTTCGTTAACGCCAGCGCGCCGCGATTATCTCCACGGCCGCGTCACAAGGAAAAGTTTCCCCGCGCCGCGTTACAACGGCCCCAGCAATTTCGGAGAGCCAGTTAGTTCCATCGAAAACACCGAACGAAGTTTCACCATTACGGAATTAACGTAAACAGAGAAAGTTGCGGGCTTTTTCGTTTTCGGCCGAATTTGCGTGAGTGCGCCGGCGAAAAAAATGATTTTTCGCGCGCACGCGTATACGAGCTCATGGAATAAATTTTCGAGCGTGATGCGCATGGATCGACCTCGAAGAAATTAAAAAGCTAGGATTTTTTTAACTAATGGAAATGGCGTTTGGTGGCGGCGCGCGCTCGAGAGAGAGAGAGAGAGAGAGAGAGAGAGAGAGAGAGAGAGAGAGAGAGAAATAGAGAGTGGTGCATTCAATGGCGCGAAACAATACAAACGCGGAAATAAGTTGATTCGATTTCCTATTAACTCGTTCAGTTACATCGAACGGCCATTAATGCTGCAGCCCGCTAACCCAGTTCCCCGTTAATGACGTTTTATTTAAACACATCCGGCCGACCGAATACTAAAAGGAAAACCGCATTTGCGTTTCGTAGGACAATCAATCAAAATACGAGATCGACGGGCCGATGATTAATTATTTTCTCTTTATTAACGCGTCTTGTTAATTGATTAATGATATGCTGCGCTAAATAAACCGACCGGTAAACAGTGTAATTGGCGTGTCATGAACTTCGATTCTAACATTCTTGTTGCCAGAGGAAATCTATTATTATGCAAGCCACGATTGAAGAAATCGGCGATAAATATTTACATCCTGTGAATTATCAGATGTTTCATTGAATTTTGTGTCATATGTTATTAACATTTTCCTTTGTTTTCTTTTTTTTTATTTTAGGGTGTATAACTGTATTTTACTTTTTAGGGCGAAACGCACACGAGCGGTTCACTGCAAAATGTCGCAGCGACGATTATTTTGGAAGAATGGAGACCGTTCTTTCATCTCGCAGAAAGAATGATAAGAGAACTTTGTATGTCTATTCTTCGGAAACAATCGCCGCTGCGATATTTTGCCGTGAACCGTTCGTGTGCGTTTAGTCTAAACATTAATATATCGCAACGAAGATTGCTCGAAACTTGGAACCTTTCTTACACTAACAACGGTTGGCTTGCTATTTCTACTAAATCCTCTTTAATTTTGGAAAAAAAAACAAAATTCCCGAAAGATAATTAAAGTGAAATGTATATAATGGATCATGTTTGTAGAAAATTCCGGATGAAGGACGATTCACTTGGTAATAGCGATCCCAATAATTTGTAACATTCGAAGAAACAATATCCCCAACGACATAAATTCCAAACGTATCGGAAAGGAACGAGTCGAGCAACTTTCCAACTACATAGATTGTAACAGACGGAATTATACGCCGATTTACGTTTCGACAAACTTATATTTTCCTCGCCATAAAGTTCATATCTGGTGCGCTTTATGCTACAAAAGTAGTAAAAAAGAACGAGATCCGTGCAGCAAATTCTACAATTTTTGAAGCGCCATTAGATACCTACCACGCGCGCGTACGGAACTCGTGGGACCCAGTAAAATTATTTGACTTTCATCAGTAGACGGTTACGTCTGCTAACATGGACACGCGAGCCAAGTATTAATTTTGTTATTACTGCAGCTACAACACACGGATGATACAATCATAACATGCCCATTCCCGGCATGGTGAACCACGCCGGGGGATATTATACAGTCCCTTAAAATAACTGTAATTTCAGTAGAGGTTCTGCGAGAGGTTCGAGCGGAGTCGTTAATGAAGAAAATTATCATACTGACAAATACCGATTATCGTGCCGGCTGCGATAAATTGCTTCTTTTCCATCGGAAGAATATTCCGGCGCCGCATTGAACAGACTATTCATTATGAATACACGGGACGCTTAAATGCGGTATAACCTCAAGTAATTCCTTTGCTAAATATTTCTCCAATGCGCTAACACGGAACCCGAGTTTCTGAAACGCGCCGCATTACGTGAACTTCCCATTCGCCGATTACGAGCAAAATACTCTCTGATTGTTTTATTCTCTAATTACTCCAATTATTATAGTGATATACACGTTATCGAACGCGATGGGAACACGAAAGAGTTATTTGAGCAACACTAAGTTTTCATTTCCGACGAAGACAACAGAAGTACGTTTGACATATTATATTCGATTAATCGTCGAAGGTATTCGATTGGTATTCGTTTTAATCGAATGTGTTAAGAAGAAATTGAATTGCTTCGAGGAGATATCATCCAATCAAATTAATTTTCTTCCTAGCATTTCAAGGCTAGGAATAGTTTTTTCAGTCGGATGTGATCTAATCATTGCAGCGTTTTATCTAATCACGGGGAAAGAATTGAGCTATCATGCGTGTATGATATATTATCCCGTAGATGTGATCATAATTCAATCATCAATCATTCATTCATTGGATTGAAAGTATTATGAGCCAATAAATCAATAGTTTAGTGGATCAATCCATCAATAATCGGACTCCCGTTCTTCGATGGTTCACCAGTCATAAATAAACATACAATTCATTATACGAACAATTTAAAATTGCCTATAAAAAATGCATCAAACTAGAAAAACCGAGGGAGAAAAATATATTACCAAACTTACTAACCAAGTTTTCATTTAAAAGTTATTATCATTAACCAAACGTACTGTCAAAACATTTCTTAACACCCAGAACAACCAATACAAAAATTAAGCGCCTGAAAATTATTCACAGAACAAAGTGGTGCTAACGGTGTATAACCAATAACTTGAATAACAAATAATCTAGTAGAAGTTAATTATTTATTCGTTATTTATTATCGAAATAAGATTTCTTTCGAATAACACCCAACAGTGGACCCGAAGACCGTCGGGTCCCCGACCGGAAAATCGAAATCGTGCGGAATCCGTAACGGAATGGCGGTCGACGAGAAGCGGGAGAGAGAAACAAGGATGCCGGGACAAAATTGGTGGGGAATTAATTTCTTCTTCAATAACAGTTTTGCGCCTCGCTGCGCACCGACGCCACTTTCGTGGCCGCGGCGCAACACCTCTCCCGGTCGGGGCCACTTCAGCGTGTTACAACTGCCGACCGGAAGTGGCCGGCGCGGCGAAGAAACGGAGGGAAGGAAGACACGGAAAAACTTCGCGGATTCGATCAAATTGACCGTTGAACGAACGAGGAAAAAATTGCGCCGCAGGTGTCGCAGATTGGACGCCGCGGTTTATCGTCTTACCCAAGGATTCTAATTCCTTTTTCCTGTCCTCTTCCATCGCTAACGACGCGAACGCGCGATAAATACTCATTTTTTTATTTTTGTTCTCTCAAGACAATCCATCGGTAAGTGACATTTTTTTTCCATTTCTTCTAACAGCTGCGGCGTGTATGATTTTCAAAATCCATTGCGTTGTCGTTGACGAGATCAGCTTCGTGTTTTATGTTTCTTTGAAATCTAGTTTCAATAGAATCCGACTAGACTGTCACGAGATTCGAGATTGGGAGTCTTTGAAACATGGAAATATCGAGGGAGATTTATCTTGGCAAAATAAATATTTCCCGTGAACCAACCGATTATCGGTTTTGATCTTCCCAAAAAAAAAAAATAAGCAACGAACACGCAGCAAAATCCAAGCGACGAAGGGTTGAATCAGCCACGGTGTTCAAGTGACAACTATATTCCGCGTCGGCTCGGCCGGCGGCAGAGAGTGCCGGCGGATATCTGGACGTGTAATCGACGTCGGGACCGATGCGCTTCTTAGGCCGTTTCAATTAACCGGAATCGTGTAATCCGGCTCGCGAGTACGTCGGGCCCGGCTCGCACCGGGGCCCGGCCGTGCCGCGTCCCACGAGGAATGCGAATAGCAGGGGCGTGCCGGCGATTTGCGAGAAGGATCGAGCCAGCGGAAGGAACGCGGCGGAACGGTTGGCGAGGGGACGAGAGGACGCCGCGAGAGAGGAGGACCGCGAAACGCGGCGTGCCGGCTGGAACAACGACGGACGAGCAAATTGCCGGCGCGGAACGGAGAGGGACCGACCGCGGAAAGAGAGGAAGAAATAAAGAAACGGAGAAAGACCACCGATCCGGCCGACCGACACGGGGGATGGCGAGCAACGGGGTGAAAAGGGGGCACAGGCAGGAAGGGGGCTACAAAAAGGAGAGAACGGAAAAGGTGAGCGGAGGAAGAAGATTCTCTGGTTGGGTCCGGTACCTATAGTGGCCGGTAATGAAGGTGTTATTAAATAGATTGAGATTAATTGCGTGATTAGTGCTTTATGTGTAATTGGATAGCGAACCGAGGTAGATCGAGGGGGCGGAATTAAATTGGCATTCGTGTACGTGTTTATATTCTGCGCGTTCCGCGGCCAGGACGCCTTCCCTTACAACCAACACGCGCGCAATACGAAGCAGCTTTAAAAGACAAACGTATCGATATGATTTTTATGCGCGATGATGTTCGATTAAATTGCTAAAAATTCGACTATTTCATGAGAAAGGGAGGGTTCGCGTATCCTTCTAGTTTTAACGGGAGATTAATTGGGGATGATCGTGAACCCGGCGCGTTCCTCCTCCGATGCCCGGGGTTCCCGTGACGCCCGGAATATTCGACCGCGATTAAATCTATAATTAGCTGAGTGTAAATTACGAGTGGACTCGTCGGGAATCTGAACGATATTAAGGAGATTAATTCAGCTCGGAGCTTATTAGAATCGACGACCACAAAGTGGCGTGTGAGTCTGCCTAGTGGTACGTTTGAATGGGTTCCATGGGGGATGGGGGGTGGCGATTAGTCACGGGGCCGAAGGAATATAACGAGAAAGTGGACAAGCCGGGAGTACGCAACACTGAACTGAGATATTAAATAACAGCTGACCTTTGCTGTGTGTAATAAACAGAATGAAATTGGGGAGTAAGGGAGAACGCGTGAATCGAACCGGCCAAGGATGAAGGAGGACGGCGCAGGAAGAAGAGGCCGGGGAAAGATTGAAAGATGAAGGGAACCCAGGAGAACGGGTTAGTAGTAGTTTATCGAATTAAGGCAATTAGTGGTACAACCATTCTCCTGCCGTGCCACTTAACCGACTATCTCCGTGGACACTCGAAAGCTTTTCGGTTTCCAGCATGCCAGATAACCCGCGTTTTAAGGCACCGTTCACACGTCCGTTTATTATAGCGCCCGACCAGTTAGATATCGCTGCGCGGCCGATTCACTCGGTGGTCGGGCCCCTCCTCGCGTGAACGTCAATGGGAACTGGTGGCGCTATCTTTTCTGAATGATCGTGTTTGCATTACTAAGTTGACGGGGCAACGTGTCCTTTCTTTTCCTTCGTTTCTTATTAATGCACCGTAGAGGATTTTTCAACGAATTCGAAAAGTGAAATGACATTCCACGTTAGCTTTTCCTCTTTTCATGGCTGCCTTAAGACTATCGTCAGAAGGGAATCCGCGATCTTTAATTTTTCAGGAAACATTGGAAATTAGAAGAGAATCTTCCTTTTAAAGAAATTCGAGTAGCAGTACTATATCTGATTAAAAAAGAATCAATGTAAAATGTCTAAACTATCACGAAATGTAAACTTCAACGAAAACACGTTTCAACGTTGAAAGCTCTAGCGTATCGTGTTCGAGAAATATATACGCCACTACGTATCTTCTAAACCAAAAAGATAGTCGGAATTACGTGGAAACACCGGACGACTGGATAAAGATTCTATGTAAAAAAATAAGTCGAAAATATACAATAAAATTTTGTTGATGACCACGCTTGATGACCACTTGGCCATGCCTCGTTAGTGAATCTCAGTGTAGATCATTGTCTCGATTGAAGTTTATGTTGATAAAAACTACCAACGCCACAAAAATGTGAACTGAAAACTCCTTCACAAAAAGAATTCATCCATTTTCGCCGGGGTATCGGTGCCGCATTAAAGACCACGGCAGCAGCGGAACGTCCGGTTTCCACGATAGAACCCGATCTAGACGGATGAACACGCGAGAGGATTCCGTGGAGAAACTCTTGGGACGGTATCGCTACTGTATTGTGCGCCGGGCTACCGGTTTTCCCAGGCAGCCGTGCCAGAATCGTAAAAACTGTCGCGGGGGATGAAAGGCGGCACAGTTAGGCGACGAAGTTAGGCAAAATCAAAAATCCGGATACGGGAAGTCCGAGACTCTCGACGGATCCCCAACGACAAAGGGGCGACTTTCGCCGATATTCGCATGTCGCGCACGTTTTCGCCGGTCCCGCTGCCGGAAATTCTCTTTTAATTTTCCGCGAAATTCGAATAAAGTTGCCCGGCCAAGCAGGGTATTAGGGTTGGGGATTCCGCATGCACGTCCGTCGGCAACATTTTAAACTCGCATTTCACTGGCTTGAGCCCTAACTTTATCCCAGCGAGACGCGGGGTTGTTCGAGCAGGGCAGGCGGGTTTGAAGCCTCGCGATGCGACAACGTGTACCATCAAAACGAGATTCCGATGCTGGCTGGACGCGGCCAGATTTCGAGCAAAACTTTCCCTAGGAACAGACGCTCGCTCGTCCCAGGTGGAACCTTATCGCGAGTGGATACTCCTCCGTTTTTGTTTTAATACTCTGTCAGTATACCTAATTTTTAAGAGTTTGTCTATGGTTTGGGTTAGAACTGTGCTGAAGGTGGAGATAATAATGTGAGATGTTTACTAGGTTTCTATCGGCGAGAAGAAGTTATTGAAGGAAATAATATTTATCTTAACACTAATCATACCGGCAGCAGGTTAAATGATTGTAATTATAATTCTGCCTTTCCTGTCGTTCATTTAATTTTATATCAACTTCTATATTGTCGGATTAATCAGTGTTTTTATTTTAGTTTCCCCTTCTATTTCTATTTCCAGTAAAAATAAATTTATCATCTAATTTGTTCAAATTGCCGGTAAAGTTAGTGTTAAAGGAGCAACTTGTCATAATTATTGTGTATTCTTCGAGTAAAAATTGTCTCGTTTAACCAGTTAACTGTGTTAGACGAGTATACGCGTCATCGTAAAGCTTGACATGATACTAATTCTTTCAGCGATGGATTTTTTATTTTTTCACGTAAACATGTAATTCTTCTTTGTTTCGCTTTGATCTTTCATTAAAATATACCCTACGTGCATTCGTCCTGCGTTCGACAAGTACACGCTCCATTTTTCGATTTTACTGCGCGCAGAACCAGAGGTTTTTCCAACTAAATTCCACAGTTAACTGGTTAAGAACATTCAGAAAGTTGATATTTCAAAGTTGTTTGTCGTAGTATTTAGTTGCTGTTAGTGAGTAATGTAAGTTTAGTGCCACGCATTGCAAAATATATTAGAGTGTACTCTGTATTGTGTTTTACGTGTTTTGTCCGATGAAACGTATTCATCGAGTAATTCGATTCCTTCGGGACAAGAGATTCAGCGCGAGGAATTGTACGTTGGAAATGAATCCAGGTGTCATTATAATGGTAAAATGGATGTAATCCGCATTATCAAGCTGTTACCGTTTTCCCGTAATTTTCTATGTAATTGTATGATATCCGCGATGCAGTGTGAACTTTTCCTGACAGCTACGGTAACTTATTACAACTTGAACGGATGCTATCTGGCTTGGAATGTATCGAAGACGGTAATGCATGTAGAAAATTATGCTTTTTGTTCGAAACAACGGGTTCGTGATACGTATTATAATTCTAGTTAACGAATGCGAGGGACGTCTGTAGGTAAATCGCTCCATCTCGCTCTTTCGTCGTCATCTTCCTATCTCTCCCACTTCCCTTCGACAAATAGCAAAATTTCTTATCTTCTAGCGGTAAAACTAAAATCTAACAAAACTTGGAAAAAATGAATAATTCTTCTACTTGTTGCTACTATGTCCATATAATTACGTAGTTAATCTGAAGAAACTACAATAAAAAGGCATTGTACAATATCCGATAGAAATTTACGAATCTCTTTGCTATCCCATACAAAATATAAAAGATTGACAATAAACGGGATTGCGAATCACTAATATCCACGATTATTTTCGTATCTAGTTTACGTTCTGTTCGTATCGGCGCGGTTATCGTCGCGAGAAACGAAGGCGAACCGTTTGGTTCGATTGGTCGTTTTTGCAACAGACGAAATTAACCGTGGCAAATCTTTATAGGCCGTTTACGATGCTGCAGAGCGATTTGTAACACGAGAAGCACAAGCGTTAGCACGATACCCGGCGGGTGAAAGAAGTCGACGCTCGTATTTACCGAATTGTTTTCGACTCCATTAACCGGCACCGCTCTTTCCGAACGTAAGAATGGGAACGAAGCGATTAGTTCTGTTGAGCGCGCCCTCTTTCGAACTTCCTTTCCCGCCGTTGTTAATTACACTTCTGCCGATGAGAGCTGTAACCTAATCGAAAAAGTCGTTTGTCGTTGTCCGCCGTTCTACAGCGTTTCACGAATTTTTCGGAGTCCCCGGATTCGATTCGTTATGAAAATTCACTCGCGTTCTTTAACATTCGCTCGCATTCCGTTTGCTCCTCAATTGAAACATTTTTTCTTACGGTTAATGTAATCATACAATATTTAACCGTACCGGCTGAGTTAATTAACTGTTTGAAGTAGTGGAATTCGAGTTGAGAAAACAAAGAACAAATGTAATCTATTCTTGAGTTGTAAAGAGTAATTTCATTTGCGCCCCATATACACGCGGGGCTGTTAAATTAAACCGTTACATAAAGAGCAGAACATTCTGAAAAACGCGAACTCGTTCCTCGACGTTCCCAGAGTCGGCTCAAGGATTGTTTGAAATTGTCCTTTGATTAGGTTCGAATTTCTGCCGTGCGAAAACTCTTCGTTAAGTTGCAGATATAATTAATGGAAAGTTTCGCAGAATACACGCGACCGGAATTCAAGCACCGGCGAACGAATTCGTGTTTCACTGTGTTCTACATGATTATTCGATTAAACTGACGGTTGTTTTGCGGCAGCGCTGCATTCCAACTTGCTCACAATACTTATTAATGTACATAGTATTCATACGCTTCGTGTGAACATCACATTCAATGGGACTTGAAAAGCCACGCTAATTCGTCCACGAATTTTTCTGTTAAAAAATGCAGCGTGTTTGTTTAATAGAAAGGATTAATGTTGTTATCGAAAATAATAAAAAGATCAGAATACTGAAATTACCGTGTAGAACAAAATAAATTTAAATTGAAACTACGAAAGAATACAAAATTAGAATAACGAATTAATTTACGTAAGGATTTTGAGAGAAAAGAAGATATTCCTCGTTACTGTTCATTCAGCAAAAGGTTTGAACTTTCTAAATTCGGCAGGGAATTAGTAAAACATGAGAACTATCTTAATGCCAAGAAACTTCTTAACATTCGAACCACGCATCAAAACACTAAAACTAAACAATTAGTCAATTAAATAATTCAAAACCCATTACTACAACATTCTATATCCCAGTTCAATAACCTAGTATACAAATAAAATATTCCACTCGATAAAGTTATTCGAAGAAACAAACTGTAACTCGGATATCGACGATCAAACAGACATTCAGCCCTTCAGCCATCGATCATTCGAAAAACAATTCCCATCGAAGTAAGTCCCGTTATTTTATTCACAATTTTTCCACCAGCGATCAACCAGAAAGGATACGACTGCGACCGAATTGCGTGACTCATCCATACCCGTCCGAAACCGTATCGTTCCCGGAAACGACAGTCGCCGTTGGGCGAAAGTTTATAAAATTCCCCGCCGCGGGATATCGTTCCCATAAAACTTTTACACTGTTTTATACAATTTCATTACAGACTCTCCGTCGTATATATATATATACGTATATATATATATTGTTCTCTTTTTCCGCCATAGAATATTAAAACTACCCCCGCGCGTTCCCGGCGCTACGCGCGGCGGCCGTTCCGTTCGCGCGAAATACGATTGCAAGACACGGACAGAAAAGTTCTGCGGGAAACGCAAACGCGACTGATATTAAACTAATTCCTTTAAAAAACTTCGGACCACCGGTCCCATCGACTTATATACCTACGGCCTCGTTGTTTTCCTTTTACTTTCCCCCTTTTTCTTGGCCCGCCGCGCCGCACCGCGCGGCAACCCTTCCCCTCGCGAGTCATCAGAATAAAAACGGAAGATACGGCCGGGGAAGATACTGCTTTTATGAGCAGTTTCGCTATCGCAAGAAATTTCCACAAGAATATTGAACCATAACATTAAATTCTCTCCTCGTGACGCAGTTACATAAACCCTGCGGAATGCAACCGCGGCCGGCGAACATGACATAGTGGCCGCCGACTTTCATCCCGAACGCCGGGGGTGACTGTTGACGTAACACCGATAGTGCCGGATGAAACGGTTTCGGTCCTTGAAGATGCTGCGAAATTCGTGTACAATTCTAAACAAGTATTGATCGTTTCAATTTCAGATGCAACGAGATTTGAAAAGTTATAGTCGTAGCATGGAAGTTAACCCATTCGAGACGAGAGTCTTTTTCTTTTATACTTAATACGGTCTCTAGGAACTCGAAATCATCATTTTCATTATTACTGTTTATTTTTTGTAAGCCCGATGATCTTGACTTTGGGTTATTCTTTTTGCAGCTTGAAAACAATGCAAGTTTCAATCTTTGCACTAGTCGTTAATTTTACGACTAACTAGGAAAGTAAAATAGTTAATACTTTTTTAAAAACTGAAGAACCGATTGATCGAACAGTGTAGAATTTGATATGAAATCAAATAAATGAAGAAAAACGCAGAATTTTCAATTAAATTTTAAAACCGGTCGTTCAACTGGTCGTGGTTAAAGTTAATCACGTGTTTCGTAGTCGGCACGTACGAATTGCTTGCGACGGAACGCCTTTCTTCCGAATGTTTCGCGGCCGTTTTCTTGATATTTCCTCCCCCTCGCCCCTACCCCTGCTCATCGTTCCACCCTCCGGATCTCTCCGTTCCACCGTTGAATTCCGCGCGCCGGCGCGTTGATGAAAATTGCGATTAATTATAATTTTTCGCAATGCACCGGGGCCCCCGGTCGGCGGACCGGGATCGTAATTAATTAAAGAAAAAACGAGGCTTCTGTATTCCCCCGGCCGCGTCAAACAATGCGTTACATTTCCGTGCCCTGGCTACGTTTTACCATGACGCGCACACCGAAGCGAAGAAAGCGAACATTTTCTCCGCGAGCCGAGTCGAAGTTTCCCTCTCGCGCAATTTTAGGCTATGGTCCCAGAGACGAGAGATGGAAGAGGGAAGAAGAGGGAGGGAGACGCGTTTTAAATATAACACGCTGCTCGTCGTTCTTGTTGTAACGTAATTAAGAAATATTTGCTGTTCTCGCTTACGAATTTCGGGCGAAGAAAGTTTTCGCCCTCCACTGCGTTTAACACGGGGCGGTAATCAGAAAGAAAATTAAAAGCATCGTGTAAGGTGAATGATCCAATTATCGGATACGTGAAAATGTGACGACGTAAAAGCAGATATTTTTGTTTTCGTCGTTTGAAGTTACTTGTATGAAGTATTGCTCATCGGTCTGGGATTTTTGGATTTTTTTAAGGTTTTAATTAAACTGATCTTTGGGTGACTGACTGTTTACAAAGAAATTGTAATGCAGAGATTATGTTATATTATGTAAATGTTTATGAGAGTGTTATTGTAGATTCTGTTGTTCCAATTTATCAAGGAATTAAAGTGATAATAAAATTATGCTTCGTTTGATTTTGCAATTTAGAATTAAGAATAATGATGTGTCTAGGAAGGAGTTCTGAAAAAAATAGTGAATATGTATAATTTCGATATTTCGTTTCCTAGATCAATAAATCACGATTAATGAGCTGGTTGTATAGATTATACTGTTCGATAAGTAGATACAAGCTACCCAGACTCGTTGTCTGACATATGCACGGCTTAAATCTCAAGCTACTTAATTTTCTAGTCTCTAGACTACGCAACACTCGTGGTTTATTAAACATTCCAAGGCAACATCGAAACACTTAGTTGCATTATGCAACAATATTTGCAGTCCATGCATAGAAACAATCAGAATTCTAAAACAGACTGGTAGATTTACGACGTGACACTTCCTTGGCTTGTATTCAAACGCGGAACGAGCGTTTTGACGAGCTTTCCTAATGGAATACACAAATATATCTAACCTAATGACACAATCAGAATTAATATACATATTTTACACTGTTATTTACTACAATATTCTCTGAAATTTACTTCACTCTCGACCTATTGCTTACTAATGATGAACAGCAATGGACTTCATGATATTTATCATCGATTGTTAAAACTTTCAAATAAAATCTAAAAACTTTTCAAAGCTAAAAAACGGGCCAGCGAATCTTTTTCAAGTTCTAATGAATAATAACGAAAAAGAAGTTCATTCTGTATGCTAGAAATTTGAAATAAATCCTACAAAGAGTTGATTGCCAAGAATCAGCGGTAGGAATAAAAGTAACAAAGAAAGTTTATACTGCGTTTAAGACGATGATGCTTGGCAAGATAGGCATATAAAGCTCTTAAAGCGCGGAGCAACCGATCGACTGGCAAAGTGATCCCCGGCAGACGATCCTCGAGCACCTTTCGAGCGGTCCATCAATCGAGAGCTGAATTGGCCCTCTCCCATCAGTGACATTTCCATAATGGCCCTCCAGAAATAGTACCAATCACTTGAAATCAGAAATCAAGCGGGCACAATCACTTTTACGACTCGCAATACGCATTTTATTGCGGCGTGAGGAGCTCATAAACCGGCGGGAGACTCTTCAATGCTCGATCTATCGGCATACGTACACGGGGATGAAATTACGATTTCGAAACTGTGACCGTATCCCCCCGCCACTTTTCAAGACCACGCGATAAAAGATCGATTGTTCCCTCCTACGACGGAATACCCTTACTTGCATTGCCTTCGAATATCTGTCTTTAAACCCTTAAAGCGTGTTCTTCAGATAAAAACATAAACATTCACAAATTATGTCCTCTGGCGTAACGAGAATGTATCTATCAACAATTACCATAATCAAACTTTCGATTAAAAACTTCTATTGTACAAGCTTTTAAGACGTCCAAGAAATACTACCATCAAGCTTCCCAATAATCTAAGTATTTCGTACACTTTGCCGGTCTACTTTACGCGACCGAAGTAGCTAACCGATAAATAACTGATCTGGATCACAGAGAAAGCGTTCCGTTTCGTATCGATAACCTCAAAATCGTTTGGCCCCGTGCTCAAGGAGGATGGAAGGGGGTCGGCCGGGTGTAGAAACGTCCGCGGAAACTGGAGGACAAGATAGAAGGGAAAAAATACGAGGAAGAGAGAGAGAGAGAGAGAGAGAGAGAGAGAGAGAGAGAGAGAGAGAGAGAGAGAGAGAACTGATGGCGCGGGGGTAGGAGTGAGAGGAGCCCTTCTCGGCCCTATTAAAAAGCCCGTTTCTGCCTCCGTTTCTGAAAGCCTCTTACGGCACTCGAGGCAACTGCGAAAGCACTTGAAAGCTCCTGAAAAGCCCGACAACACTTCCCTGGTTGAGTGCCGCGTCCCGCCAGGAGGCCGCTGCGACTTCGCACCCTGTCACTGAGACATGGAGCTGCTGCGAGCCCCTGTATGTGTCGCAATATCGCCACTATCCTATGTATTAAACATCGAGTGCCCTACCATCCTCCGCCGAGGAGAGGGAGGAGGAGGCCGACTGCGAGCCAACCACCCCCGTTACATCCCCCGACCTGCGTCGAATCACTCTCGGACAGACTTCGGCCACGTTAAAGCAACCCTTCGCTAGCAGAAGCTTGCCAAAGATGGACGAAAGAAGCTTGACGCTTGATGGGTGTTTTTGTTGACATGTATCGATTCATTGTTCGTGTTAATACAACGTCGATAGGTGTAAGCTGTTTTAACGTAGTTGTTTCATACTTCAAACAAATATTTTACATTCGTTTTGAGTACTATTGAAAGAAGAATCACACTGCAAACATTGTGTTTCTAAGAACGTTCCTCTAGCTTTTAAGTTTAACAAAAATTTTAATTTACAAACATTGTTCATTTGTTTCGAATTTACTCTGTAGATTACATTTTTGACTACTGAAATTTCATTAAAACTGAACATATAAAAGCATGAAATTTTCTTGAATCTTGCATTCGAACTGTACACTTTAAACTTCGTTTAGCGCGATTGAAGTGAACGTGTCAAGAATTGAAGTCCACTTATGACACGATGCAAAATCAATTTCCGTGAACGCGCGATATCCGCTCAACGAAACTGCGATCTCGAACGGACCGCCAAAATCCTCGATTCCGTACGCAACGGGCGAGCATTTAGAAATACATTGTACACAACCATAACCGGAATCCCTGAAGTGGATGGACTCAAACGTGGAAACAGGAACGCCCACACGGAGGATCCTAGCCACCCCCTCAAGCCCAGTCGTCGCCGAGATCCCGACAAAGAGAAAACATCCCCGTGACCGTGGAGAGAGAGTGTCTTGCCGGAACTTCTTTGATAGAATAAAGAACACTTATCCCGTCCCGGCTCGAAGCCGGAATCGTAAATCCCGGTTCATCCCATCCGAGGAACGCAATCGGACAATGGAATCGGCGATACTAATCCCGAACGTGTTTACCACCCGTATCGGGAATCTCTGGTGGCTGGATTCGATTCCGGTGGAAAAGGAAGCGGCAGGCGCGGCTTCACGAACAAGGAAGGGTGGGTGGCGCACTTCCGGAGACGCGAGAAAGAGTTAAAATTAGTGGGAGACGACACTCCTACTCGATAAGTCACCGCCGGACTATTCTCCTTCGCGCTGGGAACGCTAACGAGAGGAGGATGATATCGTCCCTTTTACGAAAAAGCATGTTCCGAAAGGAACTATGGGGAATACTGAGGAACACGAGAGACGTCCGCTGCTTTCAATGGATCTGTAGCAGAGAATGGTTAAATGATAATATGAAAGTACTTGCCCGTTTGTTCTCGTTGGTTGATTGGGTTGAAAGGATGAAAATCGACTTTGAAGTTGTGAGAAGCGAAAGCAATATGTTTTTTTTGTATAAATTGGAAAGTGTTAGAACTAGAAGAATGTTTCAGAATACAGTGTAAAACAACACATTTGTTAATTTTTTTTCATGGTTACCCTAACTCTAATTAAAATCAGTGTCTTACGAGATCTTTGTGGCTCAAGATATAGTCTGTAGTAAACAAAATTTTATTTCACGATTAAAACACTATTATTACTCATGTCCATTAGGAAATCCTTCAAAGTATGTGTTAGTCTTTGCAGAAAAAATATTTGTACACTGGTTGATCTCCTACCATTCTAGGTGTACATAACCCTTTAAAGGAGACGGAGCGTGTATGTGTGATAAGGATTGGAAGTCGAGGACAGAGAACGAACAAAGAAACGAAATAGAGAGGGACAGAAGGTGGTGGTAATCTGCGTGTTGAAGCGTTCTTGGGTCCGGAGATAACGGGAACATACATAATGCAGTGTTTCTCCTGCGGACGGCCAATCGGTAACGGTCTTAAGCGAAAATGGGCCAATGGCTTCTCGCGCGAGGAGCTTTCCCCTCGAGCCTTATTATAATACATTAGAATATCGCCGTGGTCGTCTGACTTCGTGGACGTCGTGGAAAGGTAAAGCGAACGCGCGGGCCAGGGCCGATTTGCGTACCGCCGCAGAAAAGTGTCCCCGCTCCTCGTCACTTTGTATATCTACCAGTGTATTAAAATCTACACGCTTCGCCAGGACAGCGTTTCCGAGGAAATCGTGTACGCGTTATGTAAACACCTCTCGTTCGTGTAACTCATCTATCTGGAAATTTGTTTGTAGAAATCGAATTCGAAAAGAGTTTCAATTTTCTGGATGGTAGACGATGGATATCAAGTTGAACGGCATTCCAAGATCACATGTGTCCTATACATTTTTTCTTAATGATAAGAAAATGGTTAATGAGATTTTTAATCCTAGAATAAACAATCAGTACCGTTTCAATACCGTGTAAACGTTCGTAATAATTACGATCAAACTAGGAATCATAATTTCTGGAGTCGATGGAATAACATTGAGTTGTTAAATTTTGATAGCATAGAGAGCAATACCTTGAACGAATAGATGAATAATGTCGATTCGAAATTCTGCTAATTGTAAAACCAAATTATCAATTGATAGTACAACGATAAATTGATATATCCATTCGCTCCCAGTATGAATATCATATCCCCGCCACCCGAAAAGGATTAATCCCAGAACTCCGAAAAAGTTCGCGAAACCCGCAAGTCGGGAAACTTTAAACAAGAGCTTCGAACGCTCCCGCGAGTCTGAAACATAGATACATCATTTTTCAAGAATTTTCGGCGCAAGCAAAGTACCTCTTATTAAACTTTCTTGAGTTATAGGTTTGACGTCCCCCCCACGCAGGAGTTCTAAGGTTAATGTATAATCTGCCCTATATTTCTCCTTCGTTCCAGCCCGAATAATTGGGACCGAACTTTTATTACAGATCCCAGGCGATCTGTGAAGGGGTGCAACGACAATGGGCCGCCATTCTTTCCGCTCGGTTTCCGGAAAGAAAGACAGGGATCAGGGGGAGGGAGAGCGAGCGAACGGGGCCCGTGTAAACGTTCGAACGTTTTCAATCGGCAGGATGAACGGCGCCGCGTAAAACACACCGGGTCACCGGTTCGGTTCCTTGAAAACTGGGTGTACCGACGACCGTGCGCTCTCTCCGGTCAGTTTAGCAGCTAAATGAAACAATTCCTGGAATTCTTCGTGACCTCCCTCCGGGGACCGGGGGTCTAAGGGCTGAGGGTCGGTTAATTTCTGGACACCGAGGGGGCGGCGGTGTTTGAACGGGTGGCAGCCTCGCTTAATCTGGCGCAGTTTAGACAATTTAGCGTGGTTACCCGGTTAGCGTCAAACATAACCAGCGCCACTTGGCCGGGTGTAAAGAATGGCGGCCGTAATGTCGGTCCACGCACCGGAGTTACCTAACGAAGAGAAGAAGAAGAGGGAGGGGAGAGATGGCCGAGGGTTGGGGCCGGTTACGAGGGAGAAAGATAGGTGAGGCGAGTTGCCTGCCGAGGGAGGCTATGTGCTTACCAGTCACCGAAGCAGAAGGAAGAGTAGAGGGGTTGGTCGGCACCGGAATAACCCAGCTCTTTAATTTAAAGCCGCCGGACAGTAATTAAAATAACCACCCCCCGACACATACTCCTCGAAGCGGTGCCCAACTCGTTCAAGGAGACACCCGCAAATATGACGCTTCTTTCGTGGTTGACGGACCTGCGGGAGGAAATTTTGATGGAGTTAGTTGATGAATTTGTATGTTTCGGAGTGTGTTGTTTGGTTTGGTTTCTTCGAGGGTAATTTGTTGCGGATATTTGTAAATGTATTTATAAGTTACTGGTTAGGACATAGTAATAGGATAGTAAGATAACGGGTGAGATGTAACGAGGACAATATGGTATAAGCAGAATATTCTGAATATGATGGCGAATAAAGTATGGTAAATAAGATACAATTGGTATTGAAATATTAAAATTATTATTTCGTCGTCTGGCTATTTTCATTGAGAACGTTCATCTCAGCTGAATGCAATATTTCTGACGCGGTTTTTTAAGTAACCTGTACAAAGTTGCCAGCGGAACGTACAAGTTTATTTTTATCTCTTCAAAGTGACTAACTCCAACTAACGTTTACATATCTCCATGCACAATTCAACGGTGTCATTTTTTAATAGCGATATTTGCATAGGAAATATACGTGCACGAGAAATGCAAACGTTCTCATAATTACGTAGCCGTTTCCTGTTACTTTATCAATGCGCGCACTTCAGTCGGACGAACGCTTAGAAATCACCGGCTTTAGCAACGAAGTTTTAAAACATAGGAGTAGCATACAAAGAAACTGATTATACTTCAAATACACCAGAATAAATTGTGACGTTAGTTGCTTCTCAACAATAAAAAAACACACGTCTTTCTAACTGTTACGCGTAAGTTCTGGGCAAGCTACTAGGATTGTATACAGTAGAATTATCGGGATCATTCGCTTTCAATTAATAAATTGAATTGAAATGGAGAATCCAGGGTTCAACGAAGTAATTAACGAAAAAGTAAAAATGAAAATGAAACGTATACACAGTTATGTTCATTTTCCTCCTGGCCGCGGAATTCTGTTTCCTTCGTACCCGGCTATAGATGAAAACGCCGCGGCCGACCCGATAATTACTCGCTTTCGCGTAATTTTGTAATATATTTCCCTTAAATGATATGTGTTTTCTTAATGAGCGTGTTATATTATACGGCGTCGGTTAATGCCGGTAATTCAACGAGCCGGCTCGACCTCGTTGGGCACCGCGTTTCTGTTCACGGTCTTCTCGTTCGCGACCGCGAGCCGAGGTCAGGACACACGCGTGTGCTCGTAAGATTGAAAATCTGATTTAATTCATCACGCTCGCTCCTTTCCCTTGCTCCCTCCCTTGCTCTCTCTCTCGCTCTCTCTCTCTCTCTCTCTCTCTCTCTCTTTCTCAATGTAATTTTCCTCCTGCGACGGGGAAAAAATTGCTTGGGAGACCGCGTAACGAAAGGATCGCGTTTATTAGACCGGTGTTAATAAAACCACGTCCCGCGCATTTAACGGCCATAATTATTGTCCTAAGTATTTCTACTAACGATTCGAATTGTATTAAATACTTGCGATGGTTTCATCACCCGGTACCCCTCATGGAACGATTCAATTTTTTATGTTCGGAATTATGTTCTCGATACTAGTACTTGTTGAAATAGAACACCCGTTAACTATAGACATTTTTTACAGTCGCTGGAGTATAAATATGTGAAGCGGTGATTTTCAATTGAAATAAAAAGGAATTTAATTAACATTACCGGAATGTAGTAAATTTTCATGATAAAGCTTCATTATATTGTGTTGCGATCATTTTTCATCGAGATACATCGAGTTGCAACAAAGTATAGAACCCACGCGGTTTTTTTTAATTGGACGTATTGTAAATTTGTAATTAATTGTAACGCATAATTGCATGGAGTATTCAAGCTATTTGCAGTGACAGCTTTATGTTCATATCCACTTCAACGCGTTGCGGCTCGAAATCACTTCAGCTCCGTCATTGTTCGATTAAGCATCAACGAGAGGTAAATCGCGGGATATCTCGTGTTGAATATTTTATATAATATGTATCGTATTGAGAGATCACGGCCACCGCAAATCAGGCACCTCCGGACATCAGCCTTGGAGTAAATTTAGCTCTTAGTTGCCCACAATATACAGACGGGTGGAAAGATCAATATCAAATTACGGGTAATAACGGAAATAAGAATGGTATTATGTGGGTTCAACGTTTAAGGTATAATGGCCGGGTACCGGGTGTAATATCGTTTAATAATTTACTTAGCTGAGGGTATCCTTAAGCGATGCTCGTTCCATCAACGCCGCGAATGTCATGGTTCGGAGGTACACTTTCACTTTTGGATAAATGGTGCGCCGCACGATGTCCGACGGTATCGTTATTGGCCATGCATAACAACAATTTCGTGCACAATTGCCGCGAAGAACGTACTGAGAAAATTTCGCTGCGACAATATTTCAGTCTCCTTGATCTCAATAATATTTACGAGAGCACAAAATTACTTTCATAAGATAAACTGGAATTAATACATCGAAATAAGTGAACAAATATTTTATTGAATATTCGCAGTGAAAACAAAAAGCGCGAAGTTTATTATACGGAGAATTAAAGAAAATAAAAAAACAACAAAAAAACTAAAACAAAAATCAAATCATAAGTATAGTAAATTACACTTCAAATTAGTATTGAATGATAATAATAATATCATATTACTACTAAGTTAAATTTAATATTTTCATCAACAATAACCTTATAATATCGAATGAAAGGGAAATGTTTACCATATCTACAACAAACGAAATGATTTTCTTTAACAAGGAAATCGTAAAAAATAAAGTAATTTTAACGGACAAAATTATATAAGCATTGTGCGAATAATAAACGCGATATGAAACAAGACCTACATCCTTTAACGGATCAAAGTATTCGGCTTAAATAGAATTTCGCAAGTATTTTCTAACGGTGTTAAGGAAGAAGTCGGGGATGGTAGGGTTTCGTTGGTCCGCCCTCGCCGTCACGTTTAGAGTGCAGTCGTGGGTTGGAAAAGCGTCGATATAACGTAGGCACTCAGAGCCCGGGGTGGCGTGGTCGAGTTCCGATATACCAGGTGTTACGATAAATTTAAACGATATTTTATTCAGGCGGGCCGATCGCTAGTTTTCAATTTGCCGGCTCGTATATATTTCGCGAAGGTCGGCCATGGGAGGGGTGACTGCCGGCCCTGGAGATGCAATTTCTTGGGGTGGTCCGTTCGTCTGGACCCTCGGTCGAGGCCGCGTCTCTCTCCTTCTCTCTTTCTCTCTGGACTTGATGAAAAAATAATAATCCCGGGGGAACGGTCAGTTATGGGGAATGAAATCATCCCAGCGCCGTTCGTGCTCGCCCTATTGAACCTGTGTGTACCCCTTGTCTTTCGACCTCCCTCAATCTTTATTTCTCCTCGGCTTAGATTGCCGGACGAAGGAAGCGAACAATTTTCGTTGTTCCGCGTTTACGCGATGGAACAAGGTAATTCGATCGGAACAAGGTAATTCGATCGGAACTTAACGTTCGAATTCGATGGAGGCTTTGATCTGGATCCCATCTCGGATCTTTGAATATTCTTTGGGCTAGCTGTTAGGGATTTGGGTTCCTTGATTTGAAAGGTCGGGGAAGTTTCTTGAGGTTCCATGTAATTTACCATCTTCTTCTCCGCCTATCACGCTAATGTATAGCAGCCTTGACCCCGCGTTCGATATTACTGTTCCGGGCCGAACAAGTTTTCGAGCTTATCAGCTTGTTTCCCGGAGGGACAAGTCGCCGGATGATGTACAATCCCTTATCATCGTCAGATCGAAGGATACCGGGAGAAGATATCCTATCTCGATTCTTCTGGTAAACATTAGGTCGGTTCTCATCGTAAAGGGTCAGTTGCTTGGCTATTTGTTTCTTCTTTGCGTCGAAGTGTCCTGTTGTTCGCAGTTAATGGCTGCGAACTTAAATTTATTTCTCTTGTTATGAAATTTATGATCAATAAACTGTTGTGTGTTTTATAGAGTACTTTATGCTTACATGTAAAACAGGAACTCTCTGTGAAGAACTTTTGATATTTTAGATAAGAATAAGAATTTAAACATCACTTTTACTTATTCTTTCCGTTTCTTAAACTTTGAGACAAAGAAGTTTTTCGAGCTTAAAATATGTTAGTAACTCTTTGAGGAGAACCTGCATTCCCAGCTCAAAAATGGTGCAGCAATGCCTGCTTTAATTTTATCAACTTTCAAATGGTATACGAACTTCATTAAGGTTCGCGACAATCCCATACCCAACAAGTGCAATCCATATATAACTCAGTGTAATTCGAGGAAACGTTATCTCCGTCGTCCAACAACAAGAAAGGTACCGTTCAAACACCGACGCACCTTGTTCCGCAGCACGGGAACAGCTGAACAACGCGTGCAAGAAAAACTGCAGGTCGCCATGTGTCGTCATCGTTGCAGTGTATCGACATTGCGTGAAAGACGGTCGGCGAAAAGATGACGCGCAATTCGCTCCGCGATGCATTAGGCGTTCATTACGCGGGACTCGATTAACGCAAACGTTTCGGTGTAATTCCCGGGGACACAATTGCTTAATCTACACTTAAACGCGCGAACGAAACGAGTTACTGCAATAAGCGCAATTCCGCCGGGAGTAATTCCATTATGAACTGCCGAAGAAAGGGAAACGCGTCCTCTCCTGCCCCCTCGGCTCCTGGCGCCCACCCCCTCCCCGTAGCCGAGTTTCTTAATATCGGGAGCTGCAGCGAAACGAGACGAAATTGTCCCATATTTCAATGAAGCTGGAACTCCAATTGACCTTAAATTGCGAACATTCATTCGCAATTTGCTTAACTTTCTCCGCTGAGAGCGCAGCGGAGCAATCAGTACGATGCAACAGCGAGGAGAGAGCGAGGAAGACAGAGCAAGAGATGGGGGGGGGGGGGGGGGGAGAGAAAGAGCTGTGACTACGACGGCGAAGCAAAGGGAAAGAGGATAGACCCAGTATTATCCCCGCGACCGTTTACAAAACGTCGAAAGAAAACCCGTCCGTTAAAAAGCGAAGTCATCAAGGCACTCTTAATCGAAAGGATCCGATTGTTCGAGACTCTATGCAGCATTTGAACAGGAACTGCATCAGGAAGGGGGCATGTTCCTCGTGTCAGATTTCGTCCGGTGTGGAACGCTAAAACAGTGTTTCAAATTAAGCGGGTGTCGATCGGGGGTCATGGGTGGCGCGGTCCGCTGCAGGTATTTAAAACCTGGCCAGCGAGCGTGTGTACAAACGGGGTGGCATAAACGGGAGGACGCGCCGCTCGTGCCACCGGTGAGGCTGCTGTCGGGTGGTGGAAGATGGCCGCAGCAGGTGGAGGAAGAGTCGGTAGATGTTTGGCTTCTACTGAAATTAAAAATATCGATTCCCATTCGCACGCCGGGCTTCATAGAAGCTCAATTCGTTTCTCTCCTGCAAGACAATACCTATTCTTCCCGCGGACAGTAAGAGGTACAAATTGCAGTTGCATCCCCCTCCGGTTCGTTCCCGGTCCCTCGGCTCTCTCTCGCTGCGCAGGAATCCCAAACACAAAGGCTCTTTTTCATTTGGTTTTTCCTCCCCTGCTCCCTAACCCCTTACTCGCTGCCACCCTGCCCCTCCCTCACCACCGACCCGCTTCAACGTCGCCCCTTCCGCGCGTCGATTCAACCCATCCAGCCCTCCGCCGCCCGCCGGTGTATCCTACCCGCAGTCGTCCCGCGGAATCGACGATCCTTTCCCGCCGCTGTTGTGCTCTTCTTCGCCGTGTGTTTGCTCGTCCGGGGTGACCTGTCCCGAATCTATGGAGACGGTAACAGTATACATAATTGACTAATCCATCGGATTACACAGGAAAGAGCTGGCCCGGCTACCCCCGCGCCGACCCCCGGGACAACGGCCCGGACGGATCCTCGCTTTCCTAATCGATCGAAATAATGCCACGGCCAATCGGTCCGATTGGAAAGCAGGAATTCGGGGAACTCTCTCTGATTCATCCGACACCCGCGGTCGCCGATCGAATGATGCCCGGTCCCGTATATGCGCCCGGCACCGCCGCTCGTTCCTCTTAATTGGATGGACCGTGTAACCGGCGGGAAATTTATTACGGGAAATTTACGCGGCCCGCTGCTTCCCTTTTACCTTTCAGGTGGCTGTGATTGTTGCTCCTGTTTCAACCCTTAGCGGACCGATGCCGTAATATGCAGTCGCAACACATTTATTTGTTACGTTGAAACGAATCATTTTGTTATCCTCATCGTTGTTGCTGTTATATTCTCATTTAACACGTTAGACTCTACGTTCCTTCTTTGTAGTTTATTTCTGATTGTTATTTGTATATTCTAGGCGAACTGGTAAATAAGGTTAAAATATTTCTGAACCGCTAATGGGCAAGTGAGTAGTGGATTCGAGTAGAGCTTGAGAGAGAAGGTAGAATAGATTTTTGCGGTTGATAGATTCATCAAGAGGAAGAGAAGTTAATCAGTTTTATAAGATAAATTGATGGTTTCAGTTTTGTTATAGATAGAATATGAAAATGTGCAGAAAATTTTTTTAATATTTTTGTTGAATGTTGCAAGAATCAAATATATATTTTTGTATATTTTTGTGTTTATATAAAGTGCGGCATGTATTCCGGTTACACTTTTTAGATTTAACGAAACACCCTGTATATGGATCCTGAAAAACCTTTTCGTTTCACACCGAAACGGTTTGCCTGTATTTAAAATGCATTGCAAAGGGATGTGTCAATAACTAACAGGTTTCATCGTATGCATAACCTAAAACTTTTTAAACCTTTAATTCAAAACATGTGTCTTTTAATCCATATCCACCAAAATATGTCACCGAAATAAAATACAGCCGCGAGGTTGAAAGTCACATTGAAAGAGTGAAGCATAAATGTTTGAGTTGCATACGCATCGAATAATATTTCACAAATGTTTGTGTCGAATTCAAACGTATCGTTTAAACAAACAAATATAATAGACATATTCAGAAATTCAAAACTATTCCCAGAAAATGCAATTTCAGTTTCAATCGCGGAATTCGCAGAAACTTATTACTCCAACTGCGAACAGCTAAACGTTGACCATGTAACTAAACGCATTGAACGGTCGCTAGACATCGTCATCAGCTCCTAAGGGAAAACACCGAACTCCTCCCTGTTTACTTCATAAATACATCCGACACTTTATAACGCGCGATAATCCCTAGCAAACTCCCTGACAAAATCAAAAATCCTTGATCGACGATCGAAACGGCAAACATCGGCGCGCGTTCGCCGGCGTATCTGTCCGTCCGAGTCGATCAAACACAGAGCGCGTCACCTGCACGGTGGCTTCGCAATTTCGAAGGGGTTTCAACGATGCGGAGCGACTGCTACCCTCTTCGACTACGAGCCTTGATTAGGCTTCCGGTTAATTAATAACCTCTCGTGCACACATAGCCGTGGCCCACGTATGAATATGCATGCGGCCTGTTGTGCGTTTCGCAGTGTGAGAGTGCCGAGTGTATTCACCGAGAGAGAGAGAGAGAGAGAGAGAGAGAGAGAGAGAGTGAGAGAGTGGATGGTTGTGGAGGAAGAGTGGGAAACACAGGAGAAACTGCGAGGAGAGAGACGAACGACTACATGCTAAACAGAGAGTGAGCTAGAAAGGGAAGAGAGGGGAAAGAGACAAATACATTCGGAGGGAGAAAGAGGGAGAATGGAACAGAGACGATAAGAGGGGGTGCCAGGAAACGAGAGGGTGTTTCAGGACGAGAGACAGAAGAGAGAGCAAGAGAGACAGAGGGAAAGGGTGAATGAGGGAGACGAGTGGCGGAGGGCTACTTATTTGCATTCGGAAAACAAAGGGTGTGGGCTGCAGTGTGTATGCTTGCCCCTCATTTCGCGTAACGAAGGACGAAGGGAGCCGATCAAAAGTCTTTTCCCGCCTTCTTCGTTGTACGCGTTTGAATCGCGAGTTTATGCTCGAGATTTTAATTAGTACCGCACTCCATTCCCACGCGGGCGCATTTTAAGGGCCATATCGTTGAATTAATGTGGCTGTTTACGGTTTGCTTTACTCTTTGGGATTTTTAAGCAGCCAGAAGGAGCTGCGTTTCCTTCCGCCCGTGCGGGCTCGGCTGTAAGCGCGCGCGCGCGCGCACTCGCTCGCCGGCTTCTCCTCTGTTTATTATTCCATTCATCGCGTGATTTCGCCCGACAAAAGCTCTCCTGGTAATAATCGTCTCGAATATTTGTATCATTGGAACGATTACCGCCTTTTTTTCGTGTTTCCCTCTTTTAGTTCCCTTTCCGCGTTCTCCTTTTGTTTTTTGTCGGAAGGGCGGCCTTTTTTTTCTTTATTTCCCGTGCTTTCATTGGGCTGCTCGTTAATCGAACGATAGTACTTTCGATGGAAGGAGAGGGCTCGACGCCGAGCATCGTAACGCTGATTCAATTATCATACTTCATTAAGACGTCGTCGCCGCGTATAATGGAATTAACAATTCCCCGTAAACTTCAATCGACCGACAGGAACTGATACCATCTGTTGGCTACACCTGCGTTTTCGGTCCCTTGCACCTTATGGCGCACGAAACTCGAAACTATGACGCATCGCGTGGCCCCGTATACCCTGGTGAAATTCATTTAGAAAATGATAGGCCTCGGGACTATTAAAAACCTATTACCGATATTACCATAAAACATTGTCTTTCTTATAGGAACGGGAAATCCGTTCGCTATAGAAAAAATGTTATGATCGTGTTCTGATAGAAGACTCGACATTCCATGTATTGGATTCGGTGGAGTTTGTTATTCTTGTTGATATATAATGCTTACAATTAATAGCGAATACAATACAATTCACCGAATCGTGACGTAACCTGTGACAGGAGCGATGATTATGTTAAAATCGCAACAGAAATTGATTGAATGTCAGATTAATTTGTAAGATTGATAATACAACATTCGTGTAACGCGGGAAACGTATACAACGGGACACAACGGACTGGCACTCGTGAGAATTAATCGAATTTACAGGTAACACGATCCATTATGCGATATTGCGCGACATTGTAGAATTTTCTGACGAACGCGCGAATGTCCACGGCGAAACAAATGTACCGCGGTTAATGACGATCGGCACCGTTCTTCGATGGTCGAACCGCGAAATTGAGAAATCATCGATCAAACGTCACTTTTTGCTGCCGCGAACGTTTCGTTCAGCGAATCCCAGGCGGAATAGGTATCTACGCTGGAAGTGGACAAGCTTGCACGGAACCATCGCGTGTTCTCAAATGCGGGCTGATTTCTTCAATCGTGATTTTGTCGGTTCTGCTTCGATGTTCACTATTTTAGGGTTAAAGGTCCTCACATGAGAACCTTAAAAAAATGGCATCAACGATAACCAAATCAAATCGAGAGTGACAATTGGAAATAATACGTTATAATGACACGTTTGCAATCACTTGATATTTAAAATTTCAATTAAATCTAGACTAAAATATGAATTGAAGAAATTGGAAGATGACAGATACGGAAGTATTAAAATTGTACGAGTAATAAAATAATTAATTAAGTAATTAACATTCTAGGCTGGTGAGACTTAAATCCTTAACAGCCTTTCATGATACAGAATTGTTGTTTTGCGGTATTTTACACCCAGAATCGATAATCTAGACTATAGACTATAGACTATCTTCACCAGGGTTGATCGGCTGAAAATTTTATCCTGAAGGGATTTCGATTCTAGAGTCCCATCAGTGCTAAGCTATCAGGTCCCCGAGGCTCTGGCAGATTCTTCTTCCATAGCACCCGAATACTATATTCTGAATTTGCTTTAAACTTACATTGTTACTATAAATAATTAACTGTATTGGTATACGAATTATTATTGTTTTTATAGATACTAAATCAGACACAATTAAAGTATCAAGTACATTAATGTAATCAATATATGTAAAAAGTAAAGTATTAATAACAATTACTTAATGCTAATTACGAATAATACTGATGTTATGACAGCAAATGTTAACTGTTATTCATGTACGTTCGATGCACTTATATTTGCTGTGCAACATATAAAGTACACAAGTTTCAAATAAATTTGAAGTGTTGATATCTTTTTTATCATCGAATTTGTAAACGTTCGAATAAAACGAATCGCAAGAAACATTAGAGAAGCACCGAAGAAGAGGATCCAACAGGAAAATGAGAGCCCCTGAGAACTACTATTCTGGTATCGGGGTAAAAACGCTGAAAATGAATTAACTTTTTGCCGGGGGGCCGGACGCCGACCGCCACGCTCGAGTCACATTCTGAGCCATTGTGCGGCGTGTCACGTGGGGTCCCATGATGCCCCGGCATCGCGAATTAACTAGCTGTACCTCCTCGATGGACATCGGGCCTGACCTCGAGAAGATTGCCAGCACGAAAGGAACGGAGTCGCTGCGGCCTTAATCGAGGTCGCGCCACGAGAAACTTTTGCTTTTTACGCTCATTCGCGGGGAAAAGCACCGCGATTCGTCTTCCCAGGTTCTTTCACTTTGCTAAATCAAGTTTACACTTACAAACTTGCCCCTCGTCGTTCGTTAATCCTTTTTCACTTTCTTACTTTCGTAATGTCATCATTTTTTCTGGATTAACACACATTTATCTTTGGCCACTTGGATCGGACGATGAGACTGGTCAATAAAGTTTGGAAACAATTGGAAATTGTTTAATAGAGTTTTTGTTATGAGTTAACATTAGATTTACGGACGTTTATTCTACATTTTCTTCTGCTGTTACTAGGAAACTACGTGTTCGTCTATATAAGTCGCAAAAATTGTAGCTTCAAAAGCAGAGTATCACGATGAGTATTCGGATAATTGCACGAATGAAAATTAACGTAAACTGTTACTAAATAATGCTCGACAAATTGACCGGTTCGATAAATCTAGTGTTAATGATCATTGATTTAAAGGCAGAAGACATCGATATGTTATAATATATGTAGGAGCGAGTCGTAGGAACAAGTTGATGTAAACAGCAACGATCGTGAAACGGTCGCCACGAGTTACTAACGACTTGTTTTCCATAGCCCGCGCGTTGCTTGGGGACCGCTGAAAATCGTAGCAGATCGTGAAGAGCAACGGTGTGAGATCGTGCGTGCGAAGCGACTTTAAAGAGAGAATTGTAAAGAGAGCAAGAGAGAATTTTTCAGAGAGCGTATAAACGTTTTTAGATCACTTCAATAAATTCTACATACATAGTAAAGCTCGTACATGTATTAACGTTGAATTATGAATTTATACTTAAAGTATGTTACATAATAAAATATTATAACTTGAATGAAATCCTCGTGAAAATACGCATTAAACTGCTGGAATTATTAATATAAGTAGCTTTAATGTTTGTAATTGCTAATGATTCGAAAATAATTATTTCGGAATGCTGGCGCATATCTAGAAAATCAGGAAGACAGGAGTCGTCGTAGGTCTCTATAACTAGTTCGCATTTTCATGGCAGAGATGAATTTTATCGCCCGCGTAGAGATTTACGCAGCTGCTGGATATATATTCTCGTGGTTATCGATCGCATTTCCGCAACGGCGGAAACGCATCTTTGAACGTGCAGTTGTATCCGAACACGCGCGTTGATTTAGACGTTGGAATGCCGCTTTCAACCGCGAGCTACGCAGCGGCAATCCCGTACAATTTGCGACGATTCGGATTCAGTCAAAGTAAATTAAACGTTATTAGAACAAACTTCATGTTTTGGACCCATGTTCTATATTACCGAACGGATGTTGCAGCGCTTTGTTCCCGTATTCTATTTTGTGTAGCTATTAATCCGCCGCCAACTGAAATCTCGAAGCACAGAATCTATTCGAACAGATATTAACCTTGTAAATTCAGTGGAAATATAAAATTCTCAGTTTCACTCTTTCTGTTCTAGTCAACGGCATCATTAAGAATACTGATTGTTTCATACGCCTACAACAATCAAAGATATTTATTTGATGACTAGTGAACTTGAATTTCATAACACAAAATATGCGAACCAATGAATCACCCTTTAATCGACTACAACCACTACGATGTAGTAATGATATTCTAGATACTGTCAATAATGAAAATAATATTCAAAAGGCACCAGCTGATTAACCAAACAATTCCACACAGTCCAACCCCAAAAACTTCCAACAAACCACTACCTATAAACCTAACACCGCTTCATCATTATAAAACCCCATTAACAACATATTTTTTACAACGCCCACTAAGACGAGCAAAAAAACTATAAAAATCAACTGCACCCCGGTACCGCACAGAACTCAGGGTACCGAAGAAAATGCGAGCGAAAGTGTTCGGACCGAAGGGTGATCGTTTCGCAGCGTCACCGTGCAATATCCAAAGGCCTATGAGTAACGTTCTGGGCGTCGATACCGATCGGCATGCCGCGCAGATTATTATATCCGTCGATCGTGTCTTCTGAGAAATTGATACATCGCCGCGATGAAGGTGGGCACAACGCGTATATAGGCCGGGTGTGCTGGCTTTACACGGGTGGACCGAGTAGACCGACAATCTCGCGCCATTACGATCGCATAATGATCGTTATCCGAGAGAGCGCAAAGGGCTCGGACAGTGGTGCTCAGTCGGGTCCTGGCCGACTTGCCGTGATTCCCGAGGGGCAACAAACAGGACCCAGATCACACTTCGCCGCCAATTATGATCCGAACCGATAACTGTCTGGGTCCCATTTCGGGGGCCCGGCGATCGAATGTCCGGCGAGGTGTGCGAACCAGGCGAGATCCAAGGCGATAATCGCCGCAGCTCGCTGAGCCCCGCGTGTAATTTATATTTAAATAAGCTACGATTGAAACCACAAGGTAAATACGGGGATGCGTGGCGAAGGGCGTGCGCGTGTGCGTGCGATTTTCGCGTGGTATCGCGGTCCGCTTTCGATCGCGTTGCGGTTACCAACGGAAGACGAACGGGACGCGGCCGATCGTCGATCTTCGGAACCTGGACGATCTCGACCGGAAGGAATTTACAGGGGATAACCGGGCTTCGTTTTGCAATATTCTGTTCGATGTTTTTAGAAACTGCTTATAAAAGGTGTTTCTCTTGGTGCTCTGAGAAGGACTCTTGGGAACTGTTATTGTTTTAAGGATTATTTAAAAAATTACTCTTTTATGGAGTAGCAGGTGAGACGAATTATTTATAAGGTGTTATCTGTGTTATGAAGTGACGTAGAAATGTTTCCAGAAATAGATCAATACAGAAAGTTTCGAATTTGGACTCGCGGAATACGATACACGCAATTTGGAAACCGCCGAACACGATACTGATATTAATAGGCCCGTCTTGTTCAATATTGACAATCCCTGCCACATTCGAGATATGGCCTATAGAAGATTTAGAATTAGCGAACGGTAACACGGCCGATGCAAAATGAAGGTAACTCGATAGAGATAACGTCGCTTCAATACGGCACGATTAAACCAATGCAATATAATCTTCTTGGCCCCTGACTTGGCGAACGAAATACAGATAATTTGGAATATCAAGAGAACTTGATAAAGTCATCAAGCTATTCGATAAAACTTTAAAACCTGGAATATTCTAGATCTCCAAAACTTCTCAGACAACGATTTCCAAGATCCCTTAGAACTTTCAAGACATTGAAATTCTCATCATCTTTGATATCTGAAAGTCAACATTAGTGATCATAGGATATAAAAGACTGTATCACGTTTCAGATACCCTAAATAATTTTCTATCAAGTTTCAAAAGCTTTCAATTTTCTTTGAAAACTTTATGAAGTGATTACAGATTTAAAAATATATGGTATCAATTGTTTCGTATCACAAGACTTTCATCTTGTTTGGATCGCGTTTCCTGTGTGCAAACTTGTTCGTATTCTCTTCTAACGTTTGTTGATTGATACAATTACCGTTGATCGAATCGAAGCTTTCCGCGCAGCACGCCAGGGGTAACGGATTATTTGTGTCGCGTCCTTGGACAATGATTCGCGCCGCTATTATCGCGTTTTACGGTTGCCGTGGCAAATATATCGGAATTTATAGTTCGAAAGGCCGCATATTGGAACACCCGAGGTTCGATATTTATTTTGATACCCTTTTACAACCCCTATTACTACTCAACTCGACTTCGACAGTACTTCACGCAATACTTCAAACGGAATTGATGAATGGTTTGTTTCGCGAACGAATTTGCCGCGGCTGTTATTCCACGCGCTATCTTATTCCATTAACAACAGTATAGTTTCGACAGCGGGAGGGCGTTGGACGTTCGCGCTCCATCAACGACCGAGGCAACGAGCGAGTGATAATCGACGTGTAATCGTCCATTTGCCCGAACAAGCGCGCCGCGAACAAACAGCTTTGTCCGTGTTGATAGGCGTGTAAATATTGTAATTAAAATGTTCGATAATCATTGTCATTTTTCGAGGAACCACTTCATGAGTTTACGTTACGTTATGGCAGCGCATCAGGCAAACAATGAGCGCGACACCACTAGCCCCCGTGTTATTGTCAATTTCGCGTTTCCTCGTCCCCGTTTATCGTGCCCGTTCTCGCGCCCTCCGCGCAATATCAAATGGCTTTAATAAATACAAACTCACAACGCGCGCCACTACTTAAACACAACTCACTGAAACCTGCGCGCGAATCGTTTAACAGAAGCAATAATAAAAATGTAGGTGCAGTTTAATGTCGAACCACCGTTTTTTTCACAGATTATACAAGGGAATTTATCTCGTTCGCCAATATACGCGAGAAGAACAACACTCAGGCCCACTAAGACACGTAAGTTTAAATTCCATTGAATTTATAAAATCATTCTTTTCTTATCACGTTCATGCTAAGACAAAGGTATACAAAGTCTGATTTCCTTCTCACCGAATAACTCTTCCTACGATCTCATAATATTACACAACAGTAAAAGCACTATGATTCAAACAATTCCTCCACCGATTTATCCGAAACGAAACCAGCCTTCAATCCAACGACGTTCAAGTGTTCTTGTAAAAGTGAACACAACCTCCCGAAAGTTCGAATAATCTCACGATTTCTCTACATCCGTACGATCCGATTCCAAATAAACCACGAAACTTCTCATATTCGTCACTAGCTGTCCCATTAAAATCCCCCAACCTTTCAAAATACCGGACGCAGAGGATCGATCTGCCGAAAAGGCAACAGAAAGACCTCCTGCTCTAGCGCCGAGAGCGACGATCCGACTGAAAACAATAAGAAAACCCTGCGCTTTCCTCCCCAGAAAACATCTCCGTGAAAAGTTTCTACGGACGTCGGAGTCACCAATCCGCGATCGGGATCGAGTGCTGCTGAAAGCAACCGGCTGGTCATAATCTTGTCTCCGCCGGTCAGTCGGTCGCTTCTCTCCTCACTGAAACAACGCAACGGGAGGCGTCGAGGTTCCGTGGAAGAGGAACGCGTTCCTTGCCCCAAATAGTGGCGTAACCCTCGCTCCCCCCGCTTGCCGCTGTGCCCCTCCCGCCGGCTGGTAATCCTTTCTGCAATACCGGGGCGCGTTCGCGGCAATTTTATTTCGATTCCGGCCGGGCTGCGGAGTGGAGGCCGGCCCGGCCATATAATAAAGGCAGCCTGGAAACAATATAAAACAATAAAGGGTTCTTACCATAACCGCGCGGTTGAGCCGGCACGATATTGTATCCGGCAGAGGCGGGTGAACCGCTCCGGGGGTGGGCGAGTCCCGGCCGCGAGAGACGGGTACATACGTAGGCTACGTGCGGTACACGGCACGGTGATACGAGAAAGGCCGGAGGGGTAGGGGGTGGCTCGGGTCAGTTGTCTAATATATGTGATAATAACTTCGGCCCGGGGAATCGAACCCGACCGCCTGCGAATCTGGGATCTGCATATATGGATTGCCTGGTCCCACCACTACACCCTCGAATTTCTTCTCACCCCCAGCTGACGTTGAAACGCTTTGTCTTGTCAGATACACGAAGGTTTACTGCGTGTCTTACAGGATTTTTGAAAGGAAAGGGTGGTTTTTAGTATTGGTTCGGTTTCGAGACGAGTTATCCAGAGATTTTGATGAGACTTTGAAAGTAGTTGTTGGAGTATTTGGTATATGTTCTCTGTTTTGGGTGAAATTATTAATTGAATATAAGGTGGGAGTGTGTTTATTCGAGTATTTTAGAAGTTAGTGGAGCTAGAAGAGTGTATAGTTGTGTGTCTATTAGTTAGGAATCGTATTGTCCAGAGATTAAGGGATGAATGAGAGTTGACAGTATAATAGAAGAAGTATGAAAAATGATAATTTTATAAACTGTCGGAATTTCTAATTGTTATAGGTAATTAGTTATCTTATCTAATGTCTTATGTAAATAAATGCTAGCTTGTATTCTTTGAGAATAATATATTTTACTTGAAACAGTTTTTAGTGGTGAATTAAACAGGAGTTAGATAGGTGCTCGAATAAATATACCATCTCGTGTACGAATTCAAGTTACAATTATCATAATATACATCTTAATACTTTGTTCCTGCAGAAAATAGGAGCGAGTAACGAATACTTCCGTAAAAAGTATCTCAGTATCTCTCGTTAGAAGGAGGAAAGAAAGAAGCAACGGGGTTTTGTATTCCCGGTCATAAACCAAAACGATCCGGACATTGTACTGGCCACGCAGAATTCTGTATGCAGGTTGAATATGCGAAGCATAAATAGAATTCAGTCTTGATCTCAATATAAAAGCAAATAAATTTAAGTGCCCATACCCAAGAAACATTGACGAATCCTAATCGAATTTTCCATTTCTAGTTTGACGAAATTACTTATTTCATTCCTCAACTTCAATTTTTATACACCTTACTTCATCGTCCTTTAAATTACATTTTAAATTACATTTTAATATTTTGCACTTTTACTTCTTTTTTTAGAGCAAAAATATCTGTCAACGCGTTTTTAGTACATTTGTTTACGTCCTACGCAAAATCTTGTTTAGGAAACCAAGGCTGTGGTGTCTATGTTCAGGTGCAGGCGAAGGAGGTGACTGGGCGGGGAATTTCGAGATTGAAATTTGAAATATGGAAATAAGAGAAAACGATCCTCGAACGTGGGGGCCGCCGCCACCCCTTCGTCGGGTGAAAATGACGAGTATCGATGCGCGCGACCGCCTACACAGCCAAACAAGCCACGAAGACGGGAACGGGGGAAGGGAAAACGATTATTGGGGTCGAAGGAATCTCGTACTGGAAAAGCTTCCTTGCCCCGAATCGGGGTTACATTCCGTAATTGAATGGAAAGTGATTTCTATTGTTCATCTTGGTGTCTTCCTCCGAAGAAGTTCCGACATTTTCAGCCGGGAAGTCTGGAGTCGATGAATGTTTTCGCTGGTAGGTCCGAAATACGCCGAGAAGTATCGGTAACTCTTTTATGGAACTGAATTATTGATCTCGAGTCCTGCTCCGCCCTTTACAAATAGTGTAACTGTACGTTCGCGTGTAACTTCACTTTCTTCAATCTGTAGAATTATTTTAATGAAAAATAATTCGTTGGAATTCGGTTAATACAGACATACGAAGAATGATCTAAAAATAACACTCTCTTTTTAACGATGTTTAAAACAAAGAACAGATTTTAACAGAAAGGCATTTTGCATAGATTTGCGAAGAATTGGGCGCAGAAAGTAAATAATCCATAAATTTGTGCAACTGGAAATTATTAGGAAACAGAGAAAATGTACGATTGTAAATTTTACCGCATTAAATTTGCTTCCGTCGGACATAAAGCGTTAACTGTTACCTGACCACTGTTGAACTCCGAATAATACCTGTGGTTTACATATTATTACGTCTGAAATAACCACCGAATTAAGGAGATCCAGACAACCCAACCATAGTCGGTTCTTTTAATATACAGAGTGTTTCACATAAGGTGCTTTTACTACCTCATAAAGGGGCCATATTATTCCAGGAAAGTAAGCTTCCATTTCCAGAAAAATCCTTACTGCCACTGGATGGCTTACTCTTACCCTGCAACTTTCATACCACAAATCCTCTAGTTCCTGTACAATCAAAATGCTCGAGGTAACAATGCCCGTCAGTACATTACATTTACATCGCTTGGAATCGTTCGAATATTCATGCACAACACCAACTGAAACTTCAGAATCATAGAAATACCTTCGCTAAGTCAACTAACTCCACTAACCCCGAATAATCTAACTAATTCTTGAAAGACAGAAACCATAAGCTCAGTAATTATTTCTAAAATCACCACCTTTAAATCGAAAGATTTAATTTTATAATAATCGAATGATGAAATCACCTAATAATCTAATAATCTAATATCCTAATAACCTGATAATCTAATTTAACAATCCAATTTCCCTAAAAATTGGCGAGCAATTTCAATTTTAAACACCCCATCCCCTCAACCTTCAACGAGTAATGTCACCTTCAAAATCTCGCAATACCGAATTTTCCACGAACCTTAACCAACATCTTTCCTCAATTTCGGTGGTAAAAAATCGATCTTCACTTCGATAAAGGATCCCCCGCGAACAGTAACCACAGAATACAACTCGCGAAGCATGTGATCCGAGGCGTCCTGCCGGCCTCGTCCATCGTCTTTCCACGTGGTTTCTGCTTTTGGTCTTTCGGCGCACGGTGCAACAAGCCCGAATGGGACGTTCCCGTCGCATTATATTACGTTACGTCACATTATGCGCCTAGCACCGCACGCCGGAACATTACGATGTTCTCTGTTATACTGGCTGCTTGGTTAATGTTCTGTGGCAGAATTCCAGCCGCGGCGCGCTGTCTTCTCGAAACAAAGACTTTGTTTGCCGTGGCAGAAGTGGCCGCCGCGTGGTCTATCGGGCCACAACTCACGATTTACATTCGCCCCCGTCGTCCCGCGCCATCACTGCTGCCACCCCGTCGCCCTTCTTTCCTTTCTCGCGAGCGAACCAGCCAGGAAGCGGGCCGGGATACAGCCGGAGAAGGAAGCGGGTGCCTCTAAACGGGGCACGGAACGTAAACTCCGACGCAATGAGCGACTCTTATCCCACCGTAAAGATTATTATATTAGGCATTTATGGCGGCGTAACGATTCACGACACGCTTCAGCCACCGGGAATGAAATTTCGCATAAGATACCTGTGCGCGCCGGCCGCCCGATCCTTATTCAGATCTTCACCCTTCTGTCTTTTATTCTTTCGCCTCGACTGGCGTCTGCCTCCGTAGTCTGCTTTTTAGGAGAGGCCTCCGGTAAAGTACATTGCGTTTAATACTTAACACGTCGTGCGCCGAGGGAACTTGGGGAAAATTCTGTTGAGGAGCAAGGCGAAATATTTCTCTTTTAAATAGGCTGTTCTGATAGGTAAGTTTAAGTAGCATGGGTTAGGCATTTTTGGAAGTAAATTAGGGGATAATGTTCGTTTCTATGGACTAATTCGTGGAAAGTGGAGTGAATAGAAAGTTGTTCACTGTATTGAAAAAATTAAATTTTAGAAGGAATGAAGAATATTTGAAAATCAGCTATGAGTGTGTATAATCTATAGTCTATTCATAAGAACTACGGCAGCTAAGGTATATAAAAAGAATGTGATATTCCTTGCTGACTCACATGAGCGTATTACGGTATCTTCAAGTTTTAATAGATTTAGGTAAAATCAATGCAGAATCTCCCTAATGTATACTTGTATTTGATAACTGGTCTAATATTTATGACTGAGGGTATAACGCAACAATATGAAATAGGATCGCTCCAATGCTAACGTAATATCGAGACCAGCCAAGCGACGTTGGTGTTCCAATGTATTGCGAGTGATTGTTGCTTCTCACCATCGGCTAATGGTTATTACTGCATGAAACTTCCGGGTATGCGTGAAAAAGACCGATTCGTCTTCTTGCTACCAGGTTGAGCTGAGATCCGAGGCAATTGGCTCGATTTGTTGGTCAATTAAAAACTGCAGCTAACGGTCAACGGTCCGTGACATGAGCGAGTGGTGCCGCGAGCAGACATTAAAGGTCAATGACAGTGTTTTATCGGTGTATCTTTACACATATACCAGTAGCAGGTAAAGTAAGAAATTGTACCTCGATTAAACCTCAACAATGATCTCGTAAAAGCACGACTGAGACCTAGAAATCCGAAATTTATGATCTGAAACAGAAGAATCATAAACATCTAACGATGTAACCTAACAACTCGATAAATCGATCTTATTTCAAGCAAAACATTAATTCATGTAGTACCTAAAATTATTTTACACCTTGATCTAAATTCAAACTATTCACCAAAGACACCAAATCTGCTACATAACATCAAAATTATTCTTATCTATAAATCATATCGAAACCAAGAGAAACCAAAACATCATCAAACATTAGAACTTAACAGAAATCAAGTTCCAAGATCACCAATTAAATACTCGAAGCTTCCGAAACTCTGATATGAAAACCTAAAGTCGTAAGAAACCCGAAAATCTACTACTAATCCCTTTCCAGCACACACGCGATGCTCATCGATGATCAGGAGAGTCACAGTCTCAAGAATCTCCGCGAATACCCGTCGACAAAGAGCGGCGCGGCGGCGACCGAGGAATTCAGGAAGGCATAACGAGCGTTTTCACGCATCTCCGCGTAGAGGAGTGGCCCCCGCCGGTGGAATTATTAATTAAGCACACTAATTAAGCGCGTTCATCGCGCTCGCCCGGAGGGGTCAGCCGACGGGCGCCACAGACAGAGCGCGCGAGAGAGACAGCCGTAGAACGAGGAGTAGGGAAAGGGAGACAAAGCGGGGTGAGTGAGAAACGCGACGACCGAGGAGGAAGAGAAGCGAGGCGAGGGAGCGAGACGGCGCATTGCGAAGGTAACACGCGATTACAAACGCGATCGATAATAAATTACCTTTAAGCTAGAAACGGCGCGCCGCCTTCTGTCTGCCTCTGCGGCCCGGCTTCTCTTGCTTTCATTCGGCCATTAGAAGTCGTTGTTCCCTAACCGTTCATTACGGGGTCCAAGCTTACGTGTGGGTCATGCGAGAGAGAGCGTATCTTAACGGCCGAGTAATTATGCTTCCACGATGCCGCGGGAAGGTTCAAACGGAGGGGAAAGACGAAGGCGACAGCGTCTACGGCCGCACGAGGATGAAGAGTAGGAGGCCGTAGGTCGAGTAGGAGAAGAATCGCCGCGAGGTGGTGAAGGGACCGGGGGCCGGGGAGTTTCGAATACTTAGGAGGAGAAAGCAGAGCACGGTCGCGCGTAATAAATGCATGGGATTAACGAGGAATAAATAACGAGAGAGACTGTTAATAATGTCGTACCCTCTACAGAGACCCCGTATATACTCGTGAGTACCATTCCCGTCCCTTCCGTCCCTTTTCTCCCTCACGAGATCTCTTGTACGGGTACGCAACTCCCTCGTTAACCGACGCGGAGGCGGTGGCGTCGGCGGCGATCGCGTGAAATCGAATCGAGAGAGCACGCGACACGCGGCGAACGGCGGACCACGAGCCGGCCGACTTTCCCGAATCATTAAAAACGCATCTTCGACTCCCGATCGCACGCTTTAACGAGGCCGTTACGTTTACATGCGTGGAGCCGGAGGCCTTGATCGCTTTCGCTGCTACGTTTCTCCTTCTCTTTCTCTTTTTCTTGCTGTTCCTTCGCGGATTTAGACTGAAAGGACAAATGATCATTCACCTTCGCTTTAATAAATTTGTAATTCAAAATCCAAACGAGTGTTCGTCCATTATTCGTAAAATATTCGACGAATATCTCCCTTAAATTTCTCATTTGTTCTCACTCGCTGGACCACCGTGACAGTAAGCAAAAATTAGTGAAGACAAACGGACGACGCGAACGGGCATTTGATCGGTGTTATTTTAGCATTCTGAGCGATCACTCTTGTCCCGCAAAAAGAATACGAAAGCTACATACTATAAATGGCAAAGGAGAAGTGGTTAAAGAAGACTCGGGAGGATTGATATTATTGCGAGAAAAAGCGTAATGAACGCAGCACACAGAGCGCCGTGCGCCGAGACTAAAAATTGTCGCCGTACGCCGGTTTTTTTGCGGACGATTCAATTAAGGGGTCGCACGTTTAAACGCTTGCAATCGGTTTCTTACGCGGAGGACGGCTCCCGAACGGGACAACCGGGTTTTATAGACGGGCATTTACATTGCGAACGGCTAGCCCGCCGCTTTCATACCGGGTCGCCCGGTGGAAATTGAAGTATCGCACCCGGACGCAGGTTAATCGCGTGCCCCAGTGACTCCCAGACGCTTTGTTTAAATTTAGAACACGACTCGTGGGCGGCCGCCACCGCCGCTTGTCGTCTTTGATGTTTCAATTTGTATGGGGCTAGCTTTTTCCGTCGCAGTCCTGTCCCGCGCGACGGATCTGATGGGTTTTCGGACTGAAACACTTTGAAATTTTCGACAATCTACGGCTTTCACGAGTTTCTTCTCAGTGATGCACGCCTGCACCGGTTGCGAGTTGAGTAACGCGGCTGATTTTTCATTGAGCATTAGGTTACGTAAGGTTCTTTGTCGGGTGATTAGCGATTGCAATTGGGAGTGTCGGTTTGATCAATGTGAAAATGAATTCACGGTGGCGTCGTTCTTTTATTCGGACAATTATGTAAAGATCCTTATATTGTACGGTTCGAATTGACTTTTTGAGAGCCTTTTAGTTTTCATTGCTACTAATTGCTAAGAAAGGATAATACTTTTTTTACTTCGAATGCGATATTAGTTTATTAGCAAAATTTTAAATAGGAGCTTCGAAATTAACAATGACTGTTATTCAAAACTAAAACACAAGACTAACATAAGTCTCATCGGCGAATATTCAGACCTGAATGGGACGAGATACTTAAACAACTTAGCAATTCACATGAGCTTATCGAAAGCACTTGCTAGAAGTACTTAACACAACATACAAACTTCTACCTAAATTTCATCCCTTAAACAGCTTTCGGCTTTTAATATTAACGATGTTTGCGGACAAAACCCCTGTCATGGAATAGTTGCCGAATGTGCTCAGAGTTTTTGTCAAAGATTTTCAAAATCAATAAAAAACAGATTATACGACACTGTAGCTACCCTTATTTCCAAGAGCGTCAATAAACGATAAATAATTCCCTGGGCAATGAACAAAACAATTATTAAACGTAACTCGAAGTTATATATATATATATATATATATATATATATATATATATATATATATATATAATTCAATAATAATTCAACAATTTTTCCGTTATCATGAACACGATTCTCTCGTCCCAACATTGTTCACAGTCGGAGTCTAGTCTAACACATCCATCAGCCGAATTTTTTTCCCTCGACCGTCGGAAAGTGGTCGATAATCCGTCTAAACGGTTCAGGTAACGAATTAGCGGAACTTTTCAGTTCGAAGTTGAAAACAGGCACGTGTGCAGGGGAGTATGTAGGTAGGTACCTATACGCGAGCCGGTGCGAGCGCATTACTTCGCCGTGGACGCAGAAAAGAGCTCCTTCAGCCGGTGGATTACGTGGGGCGGTGGAGGAAGACGAAAGGCGGTCGAAGCGAGCGTATAGGGAGCGCGGAGACGCGGCCGAACCGTGGTGGGGGCAGAAAGAAGAACGAGGCGAGGGTAAGGCACTAATGAGCAAATAAGGCGAAAAAAGGTGAAAATTCATTAGCAGTCAGCTAGCAATGGACGACGGAGGGAACGGTTACCGAGAATCGGCGTAACTCTTTTCTTGGTAAAGAACCCGAAGTCTCGACAAAGGACTCTAAAAATAAATACATAATTAAACATCGCGATAATTAACTTCTTTATAGTGGGGCCGGATCGAAGAGGCGACGACGCTTCGAAAACGCGTCGGAAACGTTCGGTTCCGTGGCGCTTCCGCTCCACTTGCGAGCGAACCAAGCGAGGCAAGGGCGGCGTTAATAGGTCCCGCGGAATGATAAATACGATTATTGTGTAATAAATAGAGGTGATAAGTGCGCGTCTCGGCGAGGGTCCCTCTAATTGGCACGGTACACCCGGGTTCCCGACAACTGCCACGATTTAACGGGAACGGCGAAAAAAAAAATGAGGCGACAAATCTCGGATTTAATCCCCGCCCGGACGAATTCCGCGTCGATTTTACATCGGCGTAATCCTTTTTTAATCTTTCACCTCTCCCCCCCCCCCCCTCCCCGACACCCATCCCTTTCCTTTTTTTCGAACCGTGTCGCGATGTCGACTAATCCTCTTTATTAAATAAATAAAGTTAATCAAATTTGTACGATGCGCGTGAGCCAACGGCGTGCAAACACCGGGCCCGGGTATAAATCAGTCGGAACGCTCGACGGTTGTTGCATAGGTTACGATAAATTGATAGGCGCTCGTTCGCGTTCAGTTGCTTTCGCGAATCGAAAAGCGCACCCTTGTGAAGCTGTTGTCTTACGAACGTCTTTACTAATTAGTCCTTTCAACTATCTTATTGTGCAATGTTTTTACGAATCCTTTAATTACGTTTCGTATGATTTCGAATATATGAATTTCTTTGATGTCGTAAAGCCTTACAGCAAAATACCATCCAACGGTGATTTTTGTGACTCCAAATATATACGACTGGCGGTAAAAAGAAATTTTATTCAGTGATTAATCGTATCTTCATTCAACTAAATGAATTTCAAAAATCCGTATTATTTTAGACAAAAGAAGCATTCCCGCGATACATATTTAATCTTGATTTACCCAAAACGAATGTAACCCCCTAATCCAGCTGGGAAGATTTGAAAACACGCGAATCGCGAACACAATCACGCGATCGGTCGTATTTCCCGTCCCCAGGCTGGCACGCAGGGGTGGAAAATCCATTCGATTCGCCGGGAGTCCGCGCTGATCGACTCATTCGCGGATCAGACGAGTCCACACTAATTTAGACATTTTCGGTCGGGCGGCGGGTATATTTGTTATATTTTCACTCGAATCATTATTACGCGGCTCCGCACGCGTTCCGTACCAAAGGATTACGGCTTAATCCGGTCCGCTATAAATTGGGCGGAATAGCATCCCCTTCTGTCCTCGTTTATCGGATCTCGCTCCCATCAACTCTCTCCTTTATCTTTCCCCGTTTCCTGTCGTCTCTCGTTCGCAAAGTAGTTTCTCGTTTTATTTCCTAGAAAATCCCGTTCCCCTTTCGGTCGGATCCGAAAGGGTTGCAGGGCAAGGAGACAAGACTGCCTTTCTCCTTCCGAATAGGACACGAGGGTTGGTCAACTGGAAAAGCATGGCGGCGGGCAAAGAAGAAGAAAAAAAAGGGAACGAGCTAGGAAACACGGGGAACAGAATCTGAGAATATCGTAAGGTCCGCGCGTAAGGTAGTGGGTGGGGGGGGGGGGGGCTAGTACACGTACGGGGAGCAAAACGAGAGTCGAATCGCGGCAAAAGAAATATCGTCGGTCAACGGAGAAAATCCGTATCCTGGCAGTAACGACCGGGATGGACGGGACCGAGAGACCAGCGAGGAGCCAACCGGAGAGAAAGAAATCGAAGGATGGGGGAGTCGACGGAAGAGAGAGAGAAAGGAGAACGGAGTAAGAAAGAGTGAGAGAGAAGGAGAGACGGGAAAGGGGTGGGGCAGGGGAGAGGTACCCTTAGCTGGTTTCCCTCAGGAGATTTTATAATGGCGTTCAGTTATTACCGCAGGACCTCGGGCCACGAACGCGATACGATTCTCCGACAAGGGACGGAGGCCGATTTAACAAGTGGTCAAATATACGGGCGCACGAATGCTCTGAGCATCCTGGCCTCGAAAAGCAGACCGACCTCGAAAGGACTGATACAACGGACACCGATAATGATAACGATGATCGCGATCATACGGGAGATCGACGGACAGACACACACACACGCACACACGCACACACATACACACACACGCACACACACACACACACACACGTAAATCTCCTCCGCGTCCTCGTCTTTGTCCGTCAGAACGACGAACCGCGAGACATGTGTGTTTTGTGCGAGTTACGTCGTGGACGATGGAACTGTGCTTCCTTTTCGAGGAAGTTAATTGGCTTGTTGCTTCGGAGATGATCTCGGTGAAGGGTACGTTAGATGATGATGTTGCGAGTGGATTTGAGCAGTGTTGGATTTTTTGGGTATCGTTTCAACGAGGTTTCGAGTTGATTCGTGGAACGTTTGTGGATTTTGAGGGTGACTAATGGATTTGTGTGGTGATTTGATGTGTGAATTTATTGAAATATTGAATACGAGGCGAAAGGATAAAAAAGTATTTGAAATGAAAGGGAATGAATGGAGGTTCTTTTTAATTGTTGGGTATCTGCAGCTTTCGAATCTTTTGCGAATTTTGGAAGGATTAATTTATAATGCGATACTATTGTGATTAAGAAAAATGAGGGGTGTGCGAAACGGTTTCGGAATTAAAATGAAAAAGAGAGGGGTGCGTGCTTTGATGTGTGAGAATCGATACGGGTATCGGGTCAGCACGTCGCGGAGGACGAGTATTAATTATGATTTAATTAGACGAGGCTGATATCGAGACTATTCAAAGGCACAGCGACTGAAAAACTCTTTATTCATAATTATACTGTTGGCAGTGTTAACGAAACAACAAACATATCGTATTACCAATTATGCTGCTTCATCGCGGAGCTGGATTTGAAAAAAAAGAATATCGGCGAGGGGGAAAAATAAAACGAGCCGCTTTGATTCCGTTCGAACGAAATCCGACGGTTTAATTTAACGTTTCCTTCTGACGCGCTCGTAATTACAAATTTAAATGAATTATTCCACTGTCGCGAGTACAGATCTCTCGTTGTTACCCGCGTTTTTTTTTTGAAACGTAATTAACGATGCAACTAGGGTTGTACTTAACAATACTGGAACAACGATAAAAATACTGTTCCATTGTTCCGATATCGAGTGGGCAAGATAGAATTTTAATAATGATTTTTTTTTTGTGCCCGAGATATGCTGAAAGAGGAAGATAATATTTTTAATCATTCTATAATACAAACAGCACTAAAAGAAGGACTTAAAAAGATACTACCCCTTTGTAAAGAACATTTATTTCTACAAACTTTCTAGAGACAATATCGTAGTTCATTTACCGTATACTAATGATTCTTTATAAAATGTCATACGGCTCGAGAATTCAATTCATTTCTTCGAGACGAATTCACCAGATCGTTACCGAATAAAAACGAATCTCTCCTATCGCGTGTACCGCGAAATTAAAATTAAAAATAATGTTTAAGTCAATGTTTATTAAAGTTCAACTTCATTAAAGTTAATTTAAACAGCGATATTAGTGTCTTTCAAGCAGCGGCGACGTTCTACGGGCACACAAACATTCGTGGTCTATTCATTAATTATTCCCGTCTGGCGATTAAATCAGAGACAACTCTCGATTCTTTTTAATGAATTCCCCGAATCGGCGGGAAACTAAAATGGCAAAAGGTTGACGAGCCGCGGAATGCTTTTCGGCAGACGTTTCCGCCAAAATTCTCCGAATTTCGTGCGACCAATTTATACGGGCCGCCGGTGTGCGTTTCTGTGCGCCGAATCATAGTTTCCCGCTGATATACGAGATGTCAATTTAATTGCAGAAAATACTTCGGGGGACGACACACAAGCCGCGTGTCGAGCAGTTCAAATTAGAGGGAGCACAAAGACGCGGGCGTCGGAATTCGAACAACGACGGAACTTGTTTTAAAAGAACGGCCCTCAGCGTTAGATTACGAATCGAACTATGCGTTTTGTTTAGCGGAGAGCTCGCGAGAACTTCCGGCGTTTGAACTCTGGCTGACTTCCGACCGAACTCGTAAGTGAATGTAATACGAGAATTTGTACAATTGAAAGCTTTGTTCGGGGTTATTCCTTCTATTATCACTTAGTCAGAAACGAACCGGATATTTGCACAATTTCGTGATATTGATTTGTTTCACTTGTTCTTGTCATTTGTTAAAGACTTTAACGGAGTATAAATTATTTCTCGATTAATATTCTCATTTGTGCCATTAAGCTATATGCACACGAGCCACACGACATCGCTGCAGTTGTTTTGGGGTAACGCAGAGACAAAGTTCTTCTGTCTCACAGGAAAAGCATAAGACACTTTTACGTCTTCGTTTTTCTAAAATCGCATAGCACCACTGTTGAGGCGTTGCAGCGCGATCGTGTCGCTCGTGTGCATACGGTCTTAATGCTGATCATAACTTGGTGAAATAATTATGTTTTGACTTTAATTATATGATCACGAGAACAGTTATTAAATTTATATTTTTGTATTTGAAATTATGATTGTTAATCATTTCTTTCTAAAGAAGTAGTTAAAAATATATTTCTATCATGGTCGGAATCTTTAAAATTAATAACATGATCGAAAATCGAGCATACCGTATTCAAATATTCCAACTCTCTCCACGGAATGAGTGAAATAATTGCATGGAATGCGGAAAGAATTACTCAAAGGTACTATTACCGTTTGATAAATTTTCAGTGAAAACGACGAGAGGGAGTATAAAAAGAGAGTGGATGAGTGCAGAGAGAGAGACACATATTTTGTCGACGGGGAAGAAAAGTGATTCTATAGAATAAGCTTGGAGATATTAATAATGCAATGAATTTTATTGCGCGGGAATTAAAACTGTGCCAGAACAAGGATTAATAATGAAAGAAGGGGATTGTTAGGATAAATGCGCAAGCTGTTACAGAACGGTATCGCTGTATGTAGTCATCGATTCAATTTACAATAATACTGAATATTAAAGGTCAAACTCAAAGAGAGATAGTAATCTCGATTTTATTGCGAGCAGACACCACGAGCTCGCGTTGAAAGAAAACACGGACAATAGCGAATGGGCGAGGTCCAAAGTTAATCGCGATGTTGCGAAACCGAACACTGCAGGGTCTAACATTGTTATTAAACATGTAACTCCATTAAAGGCTGCATACACTCTGCCCAACGAAATCGAAGCGAGGTTCTGTAACTGGGGAAGTGATTGCGATCTGTAACGCAGCGGATTATGTATCCAACTCGAATACGAAGCCCAGTTAAATTGATTTTCGAAAATATTATCGAACCATTAGTCGAATATTAATTTTGCACAATATTAATTACAAATCGTGGGAATCAACCGGGTAGAGCGAGCGAGGGAGGGCGAGAGGAACAAGTTCTGAAAATTAAGAAGCGAAACAAAACTTCCTCCCTCATTATTGCGGCAAATACTCCGCCGTCTCGATTAATCTCGCTTCGAAATCGCGGAATCGAAAATTGACCGCCGCGCTCGCGCGGTGCCGAGGAACCGAATCCACGCGGGATCTCTAGCCGACGAAGGAGGTGGCGGTAATTAACAGAAATAAGAAAATTAAAACGGGAAAGCAATTAACAAAGGAACACACACGGCCCGTTGTAACGGGGCGGCCGGCCAGTAAAGTAAACTAGTAAACAAAACCGGTTTAATTAAATGTTTCCCTGTAAAAAAATCTCGCCCGGAAACTTTTCGGGAACTGGAAATTAACGAAGACGCCGTAAATATTTTATTTCAGAATAAAATCGGACCAGCGGAAAGTCCGGTTAGGTATTGCCCCCCTTCTCCGTGGGCTCCTTAACTCCTCGTCTTTCGCCCCCTGTTTCTCGCGATGTCTGGCGAACAAGAAATCATAATTTCCATTTGTCTTCGTTTCGTAAATACTTCGGACGGCCAGGCTACCCCATCAAAAGTCTCTTCAACTTCTCTAATTACGCCGCCTCGCGAGCCAAGTAAACCGTGCCTTGCGTAAATACTTCGTTATACTTACGCGAAACACGCTCGTCCCTCGTCCGAGCCAACGAGAAACGTATCGCGCGCGCGTACGCGCAGCGCCGCGGCTGCCAGGTATATTTGACTATTTCACCTGGACCGGGAAGAGAGGAAAAAAAAGGAGAAGAAACTATTCCGGGTCGAATAAAAGAGAAAGAAAATCTTCCCGGGCCGCAACGAACCGATCCAGCTCGAAGTAACTTTGTAGCTGGTAATTGCGAAGCAGTCGGGCACCGCGCGCGGACGTAAATTCCGCTTCAACTTTATTTACCGACGCGGCGATTTAATTAGAGAAACAGAAGACCGGCGCCGGGTATTATCGGTCTTGTAAAATTCTTCGCGAAAATCTCCGTGCAACCCGCATCAATTTAGCTCTATCGGTGCCGGGATTCGATTATACTGCGTTTTGTAACCCAGTTTGGGGGAAGTTCTACCGATAGTTCATACATTTAAATCGTAATGTTACCCGAGTTAATGGGAAAAGTCTCTAGCAAATTCGATTCCGTAATACACCGAGGAAATTAATTTGATTCTTGAATCCAATTTACAGGGAGGCGGTACCTAATTATTCCTGCCTCTTTCGGTTCAGTGTCCATAAAATCTATACTTCAGACTATTCAATTGTCGTTGCATCGAATTGCATTGCTTGTATCAGACCATAAATATGGCTTCGCCAAAATATGACGACAAATAGAATCAACGCAGTTCTAAGATCAAATAACATTTCGTTCAATATCTATCATTCCCACGTTTCAAGTACAGAAACGCATCAAACGCGATTGACCAACGACACCATAAGCATCAAAATCACAACGATCAACCACTCCAGCATTATTCAACCACTGAATCGCCCGGGAACATTACAGAAGGAAGCATCGCGATAGGAATCGAAAATAAAACCGTCGGGTCCGAACGTCGAGAAAGAAGTATCGGTGCGGGGGTGTGGCAGCAAAAAAGGAAAGGGATGACGGCAGGGGGATGCCCTGTTTCCCATTAGAATGTCTCCGCAGGCGTTTAATCACCCAATTAAGAGGATTTTCACGTATGTTAATTAGTCGAAACACATGCAAAACGTGGCGTGCGCGCCCCCTTCCGCCCCTTTGCTCGGTTGCTGCCGCTGCCCCCGCCTCCGGCCCTCCGCCACCCCCCCCCATCCAGTTCGGTTTCCCTCTCGAGGTTCCGGTGGTGCTTGAAGCCCACGGGAACGGGCGCCTCGATTGCACTCGACGGCTAAAAAGAGATCAAAAGGAGGCACCCGCGACCGTTGCAAGAAATATGCCGTACGTGTGCTGGTGGGTACAAGGTTCCGCGCGCGAGCGTCCCGTCGTCTGCGTGGCGGCTGCCGCGCGTTACCACGACCACTGGGGGACACATGTACCGGGCCACCTACGCACACGCGCCCCTCTTACGCGCTCCGAACCGAGAGGAGAACACACGGGGACACACGATCGTTCGTTCACTCGGCCCGGGGACAGGCCGGGGCCTCTAAAGGCCGGGAGACGCGTGTTAAACCATCCTCGTTAATCGGATCCCTCCCCAGCCGACGGAGAAAGGAAAACGCCGCGGTTAGTCTCGTTGGGACGCGCGCCACCCTTAACCCCCAATCCCGGCTCGCGTTTCTCTTTCTCCTCTCTGTCGCTCGGTCTTCTTCCGTCACACCAGATGCTCATCGAGAACGGTAATGAATTCGACGTGCACGGAAAAAGCGGCGGCCCCCGCCGCCAATTTGGACGACGACCGTGACGAGATTCTAATGGTGGACTTGCGAGGGTCGTTTAATCAAAACTCACGGGCGCGAGGCTGACACGCGGATCGGGGACAGACGTTGCGGGTTACTGGCAGCATGGCGCCCGGAATATTTGATAACGCGGCACCGTACGTGAACCGAGGTAGACGGGGCAGATCCGAGAGGTATGGAGCCTGGAGACCTGCTTTCTGGTGTCTAGCTACATCTGCTGTGAATTTTAGGCGACTTTGTTGTTTCGAGTTGGTTTTGGATTTATTGTGTTTCTTTTTATTCCATCAACAGGTTTATACCCTTATATAAGAGTTCAGATGATTTTCAGTAAACATTCGACGAGTTACAGGTATAGGTTACGAGGTAGGATAAATGCTGCAACTGGCGTTGAACTGTGAGATGTTTCGAAGCTAGAAGAGCGACGCTATGTAGTCCTTAAAAGAAGATTGTTTGTTATTGTTCATTCAGAGATTAATTTTTCTTATGAGGTAACTTTATTGTTATTACCGATCCAAATCCTGCAGTCATCGTCATTTTCATCATTTTCACGTGACACGACTGCTTCTCTACATGTGACTACATTTCTTCGGTTCACGCGCTGCGATGAAGTGAAGTTAAACGCGAACGAAAAACAATCCCAGTCACCTTAAATTAAATCAATCTGGAATATGGAACTCGGAGAACAGCACGGCCGAAGGCAGAGCACGCTTTTCTCCTGTTTCCTCCGCGCGCCGGCAAAAAAATAATGACGAGCAGTCGCGGGGTTGCTAACGAAGGAAAATTGAAGAAGGGACCGTCCGCTATCTATTCAATTATCACCTTGGAACGGCCGCATACGTAGGAACAGGTAATCCCATTTCACGACTTCCGGCCATTCTCGGCCCTTGAGCGACGTGTCCTGTGACGTCAGCGCGATGCGGTCGTCCGTTGTACGGACGCCGAGGATCATCAACGTTCCTGCAGATTTCAGCGACTGGTAAGTGTACCACGATACCCAAACGAGATCAATGGACCATGGCCACAGCGTTCGACCGATTAACGAATGTTCCTCGCGAAGGGCAACAGCGCGCGTTCACCGACGTCACATCGAAAAACGATAAATTACCAAGGGTGGAGCACGTTCCACAAGCGGCGGCCCACTTCGCCGAATAATTTATGGGGAGAATTTTAAAAGGAGCTAGGGTAAATAAAGCAAACGGATCGCCTATCGAAATCAAGTGATTGGAAATATCTTTCGCGGCGAGGCGAGTATCGCCGCGGATTCGTTCTAATTTCTCTTTCTCCTGTGTTCCCTTCTTCGTCTCTGCCTCTCGCTGACTTTCTCCCTCGCCGTTCCTCGTTCCACCCTCTCTATCCTCCTTTCTCTGTCTCTCTGCCTCGTTTCTCCCCGTGTTCGTTCGCTCGGCCGCGAATTGCACATTTCGAAGTAAGTCTCGAAGACAATGAAAATTTCAACGGCCATTCATTTTCCGGTAATGAGTTCTTTGGTCGGTCTTTTAACTGTGCCAAATGACTTTAAAATTGTGCCGTCGGTTAATGGGCTTCGCTCGCTCACCGTTCCCGTCCTTTTTTCCCCTATCCGCCTCACCCCACGGCCGCCCCGCCAGGATCCCCGGCTCCCACCCGACCATTCTCGCGAAACATTAAATAATCACAAATTTTCCAGGCTTTCGCTTTTCGAGCGGCCGCGTAATTGGGCTTTTGTGCGTTCTCCGTTCGTGCTCTTTTATATTATCGGCAGGTCGGAGCCTGCCGGAGAGTGAGAGAGGGCAGGGGGGGACGGAGAAAAAGAAACGACCGGGTCTTTGCCTGTTTTCATGAAAGATTTAAGAGAAACAGCCCGGTATAATGAAAAGTGGCGGGAGAAGTTAATATTTGCCTGTTACCTTTAGCTCTACCCACGGTGAATACAGCTGGTCCGCCTGTTGGCCCTTGGAATTGTAAAGGAATCTTGAAACTATATTATACATTATCGAGAACGGTGCCCCGTTAATCCGGTAATTTGATTTTTCGAGAGAAAGGGCCTTTTGTCGTGATATAAACAGTTTTTCTATCACTCCACTTTTTCGAGTAAACTATTGTACATTAGAAGCATTAAATTTCTTTCTTAATATAGACGCAACAATTTTTCCTGACATTAATGTTTAGGCTACTGTCTACTATAAAAATAATAATAAGTACTTTTTATATCCTAAACAAACAGCAATACTGTAACATGCAATGTAGAGAGAGCAACCAGTGATTCTCTATTCTTTTGATTCGTTACTCTCAGAATTCGGTTATCTTAGTCGAATCGCTGTAGATCCCTTGTCAATTGCAACAGCTGCGAGGTTACAAAAATTGAAACGTATTCCGGTGCTGCGATAAATCCAGTGCGATCGGCCGAATTACGAACTTTTACATTCTCATTATCGGAGAAGGAACGCGTCGACAGGCAATAATGCCGCCCATAAAAACGATCGCGCGATAAAACAATGGGAACAGGGTTCGAACAATTTTCCAGCGGTCTAGGCGCAAACAGAATAATCGATTAAAATGGCGCAAGGACCCGGTAGAGAGCCGACTATTATCCTTGCCCGCTTTAACCGGATTGATAATAATCAGAAGTAATATGCGCTTTAATTGGCTAATGGCGTGACGAAAATATAATAACCGCGGGTATCGATTAAAACCCGGGGGGAGGCCGCCTCAAATCTCCAGCATACGCCGCATTTCGCGTCGACTAAACCGTACGTAGCTCGTGGGGCGGCGCGGGCGTCCCGGAATTTCGGATGGTAATTCAGTCTAAATTCCGGAATCTACTCGCCCATTCACACGCCCGCGCCGTAATGGCGCGAATTTGCCTAATTTTCGACTTATTACCGAACACTTGTTATCGCGTCCTGTAACCCGATGAAACGGAATTGGAGAGTTCTTGTAGAAAGCGCTGTAAGTGACAAAACTGACGTGTATTTTTATTGTTATCCTGTAATGTATAATTCAAGTGGAATTTTTCTTGTTGTAAGTAGTCATGAATAGAAGTATTGAAAGAACATTATGACATAACGTTCAATATAATGTTAGGTACATTTTTTCTTCCTTCTGAAAAATTTGATGTTCGATACAGAGAACTGTTTTTACTAATACTATTTAATTAAGAATTCGGAACACTGACGATTCTCGAGGGTATACATAATTTTATAATTTTTAGAATTTAAATATACTTCCGGTGAAACGTTCAAATTTCATTTAAAATGTAACTCCGTTCTTTCATAAGTTAATTGCGGAAAATGTACCGGTGCGTCACGGTTTCGTTTTACCAGTTGATTAATTCATGTGTATTATAATTATCAGGAAAAAGCTACATTTTCAATTTTCGCTAAATTGAAATCACTTGTTTCGAGAGTTTCCTTTTGCGCGCGCAGACAACAATGCGTTCATTGAAAAATATGGAAAATGTAAATCTGTTGGTTGATAGGTTCATTATGTTCCCTGTAAAGTATCAATATTTTTTATACCCCTTTTCATTATTTTGCAAGTGTTTTAACTTTCGTATACTTTTCATAATTAATTGAAACTCAACGGCTGTTAACAAGTGAAAACAGAATAATGAACCTGTGATATAATTAATTTTACAATAAACAAGTATTTCAAGAGTGAATAAATTAAAATCATACGAATACAATCAAGCAAATTAAATTCACATTGACGTGACTGCAATTTTTAGTTCTATCTGTGTTTAATTAGTTCGCAAGGTCGAGCAAAGAAATACTCGTGAATGAGTTCCGACAAAAATACTTTGCATCTTCATTCGATGAAAACTTAAGCGTCGCCGAGCAATTCGCAAAAATTTGTAAATTTCCGTTGTGAGACAGGGTGGTTCCACGATCTAATTCACAGCGGTGGTTGCGCGCAAGGATTTCAAGCGGGGGAACGCCAGTTCGTCCCGTGTATTCAAATTGTAAATTTATGAGACGTTGGAAATGAACTATTGAGAGAGGCTATACATATAACGAGGCTACTGTAATGCATCTATAGAGACGGGCCTGGTTTTATTCACGAAGGAATGGAAATCTACTCGTGTCACGGGCTGAAGTATGGCCTCTATCTGCTTTCTATGGGTTCAACTAATGCTGTCGTAAAATATGAATAACTCGGGAAACAATACCTAGAAACGGTCGAGCGCGGCATAATGGAACAGTTACATTAGCCACGCGAAGAAAAAAAAACACGGGACTGACGCGTGTGCCCGCTTATCGTGCTAACGAACCTTTGTTTAACGACTTATCTAAAGTAAACTAACGGTACACGCTTTTTACTGTAAATTAACTCGCCGTAGGATAACGTCCCGTACTCTTGTACTTTGCACCGTGTTCTTATTATGCAAGGATCATTTAATAGGTAAAGAGGCAGACAACTGTCGCTTGAATATAATATACCTTATGAATATGAGGCTCTATCTATTTTTACGTGTAGATATATACCGGTTCCATTGTTTCATTAGCTTTTCTATATTCAGCGTGAAAAGGTTCTTTGCCTTGATTCCTTCGCCAGACGCATACATTTGTTTTCATTAGTAACACTTGTATTACTACCTTTGAATTGATCAACCTAATTGTACTTTATACTTGCATTAAGATATCAGTACACAATAATATTATGTTGCGTCCAGTAACCTAGACAAGACATCTTTTCACTGTTCTTCAAGAAGTATTCAAAATGTCAAAGGTATCTATCGAGATTACCTAAGTCATTTTTCAATTCATATCCTCACAATGAAATAAAAAATCTCCACCATTAAACAGAAATTTAATAGGCATTTAGAAAAAAGAGTACATGGACCAAAAAGACACTGATGATTTCCTCGCAGTAATATTAAACGCATTCCAGTAATAATAATAAAGAAGAAAATTTAAAGTATTCTACAGACTTAACGAAACAAAAGCTGAGTGGTTAGTTTCGTTAAGGCCTCAAAGCGAAGTGTTCGTGGTAACGACCGTATCTTCCCAAAATCATTGAAATTCGATTGAATGCTAATTCCCGGCAGCCATCGGGAACTCATCCACATAAAGATTCCTCGAACGATCCGTCGCAGGGAACCGTGACAGACATTACAACGGCTCGCGTGGAAAGCCAACCGCAGAATGCTTCGACGTAGGGGATAGTGTGAATTCCGCTTAACTACGCGACGACCTCCATTTCCAAGTAATCGCGAGTCCTTGCACCTGACGATCGACTGATTCGAATGGTACTTGGCCGTCTGTTTTTAACGCGTGGCATCGAACACGCGGCCGCCACGGACACACGGACTACACGTCTGGGAAAATAACTCTTTTGTTTTGAAAGCTGTGTGTATACAGGGTGTAACAGAACATATTAGACTTACAGAACACGGTATCAACGAAGCAAGTTCACATAAACATATCCCATTCGACCTTGTTTCAAAGTTAAAGACATTTTTGTGGTTTAATAATTCGCAAATGCTTATCTTCATAACGTTGAAGCAATACACGTAAACTTGAAGGTTGACAGAAAATACGGCATTCATCTGGAACTTTGGAAAATTGCAAAATTTTTTGATACAACAGGATTTCAGTTTCTATGAAGAAAAACAATTGCGGATTATGAAACGCAGAAATGGATATAACTTTGAATCAAGATCAAATAGGATATGTTCGTATGAACTACTTTCATTGTTTTTGTGTTTCTCATTTATCCAGTCAGCTGTTGCGACCTCATTGAAAAGTGTGTATCTTAGTCTGTTATGTATACGTGTTCATATCTATAAATAATTTTTCCAAAAATTTTTATTTAAGTAATGTATACCTATAAAATTTTTTGTTTTGGAAATTAATATTCCCTTAAGCAGTTAGCTGGTTCTGAACGAGTATACACGTCATAACACAGAACCTTGCCATTTCTTCATGACGGGTATAACCGTCAAACACAGGTAACTGGTTATTATTAAAAGTGGACCTACATCTTCTGTTACACCCTGTATACGCCAGCGTGTGTGCGACGTCTGCGTCGAAAGAGAATGAAACGTGTGCGTGTCCGTACGTGTTTTCGGGGCGTATGTGCGTGCGAGCACCCACAAGGTAGATGCGCCGGGACAGATAAGGGGAGATACGGTTCGGTTTAAGGAAGCGGTTAATTACCAGAAGATAGAAGATTGCCGGTGGCACGGTCTTATGCTTCGAGTACAACCAAAAGAACCCGATCTCTATCCCCTCCCGCTCTCGGTCGCGGAGGATGCCTTCGAGTAATCATCTTTCAGACACTTCGGGGCTCGTTCACGTGTCTGTCTATCGATGCACGCGGTGAACGCTCGATAGCGTAACCGGGAAACGGATGTAGTCACTCGGCACCATTGGATTGATCCCCGAAAACAGAATGGAATCTTTGATCTTTCGTGGCTGAAACAGTTTCAACGGCGCACTTTGGTCTTGTTGTCAGCAACAAATTTGAATTTTTTAGTCTTTATCTTGAACTTGAATTCTTGAACTTGACTTCTTGATCTTGAATTCTTGAACTTGAGTTCTTGGATTTGAAATCTTCAATTGAATAATTATATAAATTTAATAAGAGGTATTTAATGATTTTCCACGTCTGCAGCACATTCTTCAATTTCATATACACAGCATTTAACCTTCATTTATATTGCGTGCATATAAATACAACATTTTCCCGTTTATTCTTTTACTCCAAGCTGATGCAAGAAATAGTCCTAAGTCCATGTATCAATTCGCTAATCTTACATTCAAGCTGAGTAAAAGCAGAAAATCATATTAGCGCTTGAACCCCTATCGAATTCGATCTCATCGTGATGCGATTCGCTCACGCCAGCAAGCCAAGGTAGGTAAGTATATTACACGCGCGCGTGTACGCGAACACGCGAGTAGTGCGCCAGCCGCGCTGGATTACAGGGAAAGTCCCGGGACGCAGCCAGGTGGCGAAGCTTAGTACAATTTCTTCGAATCAAGCGAAAGCCAATTACAAGTTTAATACGAAACTTTGCGCGGGCGATAATTAGCCGGTAAATTAAATTTACTTTCGTTTCAAAACAATCGCGGAAGTTTCGCTCGGGCGCGCGCCGCGCGGCTTCTATCGTGACGAAACGTCGCACCCCGGGACAATCGAGGATTCTATGAAATTAATTATGCGAAACAACGCGACTGCTGCCGACCAATGTCCACCGACGATACCGTTCCGTACAATCGACGACTGTCAATCTAATTGCATTTCATTTTCATTCCTATTAATGCAGGATCCGTTCAGTCTGTTTCTCGTCATTATTCAGTTTACTTTCAGAGCGATCATTTAATTATCTTGAAATGATTTCTATATCCTGTTAACCGTTTAACAATCTTTTTGTACTGGAAACCACGAAAGATGCATTAAAATGCATTCGAAACTCTCTTCTCGCGTTTGATTTTACTAAATCCATGTTTTTCTAATATATCTTAATGCTATTATATTATAATGTCATTAATTCGAATGAAATAACATTTAATCAAGAAAGCTACCATATTGAAGCGTTCTTTATTTCTGCTAACATGAATGAAGGACTTACGTAAAAATATTTTATTCAATATTCTGGGGTAGTAAAGTTTCTAATTAAAAACGATTTCGCTTGAGTCGTTACTCTCGTCTTCCATCTTAATATTTTCCTTTCAAATGAGAACGGTTATTTGCAACCACGGATTAAAAGCAGCTTTATCTTTACCCGTAGTCAATTGCAAAAACTGACTTAATGAAGGTTCTACGATGCGCGCAGGTAGACGAAGGAAATTCACGCGGAATTTCGTCCTTTTAGTGTTAAACGTCCACGTCGAGTGGACGCTTTCGGTTCCCGTGAACGGAACTGTCTATTCGATAGCGGTGTTTACCGAAGGATCTGGGACGTAACTGGAAATGGAAAGTACATATCGCGCGTTTAATCGACAGAAGCTGCTTAGTTGTCCCGTTTTATAACAGGAATCTGCGTCGCGAAAAAGTAACGATTACATCGCCGTGAAATTTTACCACTTTCGAGTTCTCGTATCCCATAAATTTACTTTCCGTGAGATTATTTGCTTTCAAGATGAAACTAGAATCCAAGTAGGATGAAATGTTTAAGTATATACCAAAAGTAGCTTGAATATCACTTGAAATGAATAAATTGATTCCATTGATGAATTAAAAATTAGATGCCCGAGTGTATGAGTTAGATCAAAGATTTTGTTATCCAATTTTATTTATGACACCACACTTATAACTCGTGAAAAATTTATTTCTCGTCAAATTATGCGATTCGAAAATGTACCTTTTGTTTACAAAGTAGTTCTTATCGTGCCTCGCTAAGTAGAAAATAATTTAAAGAGTTACGTATACAAAATTGAAATTCATATTCCCCAGAAAATTCGAACTGCAACTCCTGTGATCCTCGAAGGAAGAAAATTTTAAATTACTTGGCCGCTGCCATGCAATTTTAGTAATGTACAAAAGGGAGTGCAAAACAAAATAAAGAAGGAAACAGAAGAAAATTTGTTCTGCATACTTTCGAGGCAATGCGGAGTCAGACCTCGTTGCACATCACCGATCGAATAATACTTTAAGACATCCAGAATGCAGATAAAAAAACAAATTTCCATCAATGTTCTGTAATAAAAACGAATACCAGAGATTTTCAAAGAAAAAAGCAGTCTGTTACGTTCTTCCGATTTCAGGCTGAATCGACGAAGACCACGGTGAGCGCAACAACTCAATTCCTCTCGGTCGCTGGCAACAATTAATCGATACTACCGTGCGATTAATCAAACTCGGCGCGTTTCCTAAATCCATTATTGCCAGTTCAATCAGCCGATTTCCACTGTTTCGTTAAGCTCGTTTCGATCCGTGAACGCGAGCGGCGCGCGTCAGAAAAGAAACGGAACCCGCGCGGCCCGTTCCTCGAGCGACCTCGCGTTTCCGCAGCGATCGATCAATACTCACGCGATTAATCCCAGCGAGAATCTATTCCCTGGTAATTACTGTTACGGGCACAATCGCGCGAGCCTCCCCCACGGATCATAGACGTCGCTTGCGTGGGACACGCGGGTATCGAAACGCAAAATCACGATTCGTTTCTCGGATCATTTGTGCGCGTTTATCGCGCCTAAACCGGGCATTATTCCTCGGGCCAGAATAAATAAATGTCACCATCTAATTTCAGTCGCGTGGTCTTTTTTACATTTAGCACATCTGCTAGGCTTCTTAAGATTGAAATATTTCAAGTGTGCAAGTATAATTTAGATGGTATCAAATGAAAAAGGAAAATTAGAAAAATTAATATAAAATAGGAGAGAAAAATAAACAAGGCATATCGAATGTTTGTCTCTTAATATCGAATGAGTTCTTTTGAAGATTCCAATAGGAGGAAATAATATACATGTATCAAAATGATCTATTTCCTTTGTTTTACAATAAGATACTGTTATCGATAGTTAACGTTTACAAGTACTGTTTGTTGGCACAAGTAAAAATGGCGAATCGCCATTTTGGGAACGAAATATTGTATAATAAATTCGTAATTACTTCGAGAATCAAATGTGATGAATGTTTTTCAATGAGAACATTACAATTGCGATATCCAATGTTGCTACCGAAACCGTTGATAAAGCCGGCCAACTATTCATGTTAGCGTATCAATCGATTAGAGTATACGGATATTAAAACCGCGTTTATATCCGCTGTACAGTTTTACGGCTGTCGATATCGATAAGCGTTATTAATTATTATTGGTAACTATCTGTAATTGGCATATTGGGTTATCGGCTATCGGCAGTAATAAAGATACAATTTGATAACTGTAGAACGAGCGGCGGGATTCGCCGTCAATACTGGTAATTGCTCAGCGTTACGCGTATATATATATATATACATGCGGGTACGTAAGATCGCGTGTCCCGGGGCTGTATATCACCGACAATTATCTTAAAAATCGCAGATTCGCGGGGCAAGTAACTGTAACGCATTACAATGACTTTGGGGCCGCGTGTAATCGAGTGAAAATGATGAGTGTAAATTTGCGAGACTGCAAAATTTTCATATAGACGCTGGTCCTTGCTTGCAGGACTGATAGCCTTCATTCTGATAAAAAAGTGAACTATTTAGCAGGTAAATAGAATAGACTTTCCAGCTTTTAATATTCCTTCGACGCTTAATCTGATTTTAATTTTACTCTACTTCCTTGCAAAATATACGTTTGATGTTACAATACAATATAAAGACATAATTTATTTAGAGAACCTGGTCGTTTCTGTATTTTTGTCAAAACATCATTAGTTATTTTCCATGGATACAAGTTAAAAATAGTTTGATAACAACACATCTCCCGAAGGTAGGGGCAAACAGAAAGCTGAATATTCCTCAGAAGCTTTGCAACCTCGCAATTATTATCAATTGCACTCGAGAAACAACTGAACGAGTCAGACCCGACACAAAGAGCAAGTCTTCGTAGCATCTCAACAAATAAGTCGACGGAGAGGAATTCATTTCTCAAGTTAAACAGCTCATCGTAACTCAGTGTCTCCTTACTTTAAATTACACGATTTATAACAGTTATTACCAAACAGCCAGTTACAATTATCAACCTCGTGCTGCCGTACAAATGAGCAAATAAATTTGCCCCTCGTGCTAGAATCTGGAATCGTCTCACTTTAAAAAATCAAAATTTACAATAAACATTCCATCAAATTCCACTTTACAAGGAACTAATCCTCCTAGATGATAACAGTTAACCTTCGCTTAAACCTTCCCTCTGTCGATCCGCTGCAAGAAGGAGACGTTTCGAAGACAACAGTTATAACGATTTTCCGAGGGAAGTGCCCGAAACGGAGAATTGACGAAAAATGGTTGAAGGTGGGGAATAAAGACGAACAAGTTTCGCAAAGTGACAACGACGTATATCGCGTGACCGAGGGACGATGTGCCTAGCGAAAGAAGGGACGTGGAATTTGAATGGCGCATAAAAATGAGATGTTTAGATGAAAACAAGGAGATAAGCGCGCATGAGGGAACGGACGGCAGCCATTTAAATTGTAATTTTCAGTACGGGGCCTCTGTACGAGGGATCGCGTGTCCGTAATGTATGCGCATCTCAAGACGTGGAACGTTCCACCTTTACACGCCAGCAATACTGCGTAACCTCCCTGCTAGTATGTTGCCGCGATCGAGCCACCGGGAAGAAACGATGATGAAATCTGCCGTGTTTTGCTCGATTTTCTTCTTCGATTCCCATTATTAACTCTTTCCTCCCAACGCTCGACTTTTTTGCGCCGCTCGCCATATCCGCGGCAAGAACCGAAGCCTTCTGCGGTAACTTCGATGTACCAAGGAAAAAAAATGTTAAAAACAATATTCTCATTCTACATTATTCGCGTAATATCGTTAATTATCGTTCACCTAAAGACATGGGAATATTGTATCGTAGCGTACGCGCGGTTTTATTCGTTTCACTGTAAACGGGGTTAACCCTCAATAGATAAATTAAGATCTTCGGAATTCTCGTATATGTGCATTGTAAATACAATTTTAGTGGCTGGTTAACGTATTGCAAAATGAGTCGTTTATTAAATCAAGCTTTGTAGATTAGTATGGATTCCTTTAAATGAAGAGCTATAGCAAAGTGAAAGGCCAAACTGAACGTTTGTTCACTTGAAAGATATCATTCTATTATTCGTGTTAGCATTATGTTCAAAGTTGTTTGATTTCGTGAATATAAGAATTAACTAAAGATCCCTTCTGGTTTCGAACTGAAAAGTTATAATACTAAAACTTGAGTCGTTCAGAAGCTAATGCGGTTAAGTCTAGAAAACGAAAATTGAGAAAATTAATGTTTTCGATTCTGAAATTATTATACAACATATTCAGAAGCTATGAAGAGGACTTTATGACGTAGAAAAAACGAAGAAACGAGTAAATCCTTTGATAACTAAAAAGAATATTATTTATTCCATTGAAATGTACAAAATTCCGAAAATATCAAAGAATGAACTTAACCGCACTGGTTTCTGAGCGACTCACTTATCATTCCAAAAAATCTTTCGAGTCATCCGAACAGCAACGTAGACACGTCACGTTTAATGGAAAAACATTATTGTTCCCACGATTAAGAATTCGTTTCCCATTATAAAACACTTTGCCCGTATTCATCTCCATGCGATTCGATGTTCTTAAATTCAAGATTTTTCGAAGGATACATATCCACTTATAAATGGAAATTAGACATTATTCCGAAGACGTGTACACTGTATACATTTCTCGCGGCTCTTCCGTACATCGAGACGCCGCGCCGGGCTGCCGGCATTATCGACCCGCAAGATCTCCGACATCCTGCGGTCGAACCATATTTCGCGAATCTTAATTTCATTTTACAGTCGATTCTCCCTCGGCCCGCGGTAAAAACGGCTCGGTCGAAGAAGGGAAAATAACGTCGGATAACGGTACGCGATACGATCGTGATAAGTAACCGCGCTATACCTGACAGAGACATAATTGAACGCAATTTTTTTCGGGCTCGAAGATTGCACGTAGACTCGGGCCACCGCTCGGCGATCAATCAGCACGATGACTGCGCGTTTTCGATTTTAATTAGAACACTTCCGCGCTATCGGCTTAGTCCATAAATAATGCTCCCCCTTTTTTGCTGCGCGATAATCAAATGCTGGTAAATTCGGTGACGACGTGTTTCGCGGAAAGAACGATCGATCCTTTTTGTTCCTGCTTTCGATCGTAATTTCAGTCGTTCTTCTCTCTTTGTTCGAACGATACGAATTGCGTCCGTGAGATAGGAATTTCTTTGCAGCCAAGCCGAAACGATTAATTGATTCTAGGAAAATTTCTTCGCCTTTGCTAATAATCGGTGTTCAGATTTAGTGATCCGAATAATTGCGAGAATTAATAAGTATTTGATTATTACTCGTTGGTTTGAAATCAAAGCTACGCTGAAATGTTGACATTGAAATTGATGTTTCTGGGGACACAATATGAACTGTGAAATGTTTTTGTTGTGCCACGAGTAAATGACATGCCGCAATGTAAGAAGTTGATTATTTTATAAAGCTAAAACTCAAAGAGAAGGGTGTGCTACCGGTAGCGTGTTTCAGGTAGGGGTTCATCCGCATGCAAGATGAATGACACTAACTCGGCAAACTTGATAGCCGGTCGCTCTTCTTTAAAGGAACATGTTCTAAAATGAAACGACACCCCTGGGCTTGACCTTCCAGTTGGTCACTCACTTAAGGGTATCCCACACACACTTATGTCAAGTTTAAGGTTATATATAAAACATCGAGAGGATTTTTTACAAACTGTCAATTCGTAGTTGCGGATAAAACGCGTGAAGCATGTTCATTACTTAAATTCACTGAATTAATTGAAATATCTCATGAATATTCCACTGTACTAAAATAAAAGCTTCACATTCATTATCGTCTGCACTACAAATAATATTGTCCAAATGTAGGAGACCTGTTTAAAAATCCATCGATAACATTAATAAATCAATTGCGCATAAAATACTCGTAATCTCTAACCGTTACACGCGTGATGTACTGACTGCGCAATTAAAATTATTAAAACCGATGCGAGAGGTCACAGATATGTCACCAACAAATTTTAGAGAAAAATCATTTTCATTCCACAATGTAAAAAAAAGGCCGGCAGAATTACAATTCGTAAATGGCAACATTTAACGAAAAGCAAACGGTTGGAGCGCATTGCGGCGTGTAAAACGACGGGACGGACGGGGCCGGGGCGGTTGGCGGCCAGGGGGGATCGATGATATTTCAAATAATAAGCGAAACAGAAATAATGTTTTCAATTTTTATCGCCAAATCGGCGAGCGGGCGAATGGAAAACGCGGCTCGCCGACGCGTCGAGTAATTTCAAAAAATACGGGAAAAAGTGGAATGTAAATTTCCGGGATGCGCTTTGCATGAAATGAGCCGGCTCATAAATATTGGAATTTTATTCAGTAGGTACATTTCGGGAACCGGACCGTCCGGGCCGCTCGTTATAGATCGCCCCCTTTCACGAGATTGTCAAGCATTTGTTGTATTCCGGTTTTCCTTTTCGCTACGCGAAATCCATCGGCCGTTTCGTGGATTCCTTTTAATGGCGGCGGACCTCGTTTCCCTATTTCGTTCTACCCCCCTTCGGTTAGAAGCCACGGGCTCCGAGCAGATCGAATTTTTTCGTTTGCTTTTTCTTGGATTATCCTGACCCCGAGCTTAACATTTCATTATTTACGCTACCCATCGTTCTACGATGCCAGTGCTTTCCTTGTATAAACGTTTTATAATTGACAATTAAAGGGGAAAACAGTCGGATTTCTTTCTACTTTTTCATAGCAATTTGTTCACTCGATGCTCTTGCTTGCATTTTCTTGGAAAATCTTGGCCAATCGATATTTAATTACTTACGCCGCCACGCATTCTATTAAATAACTCCCGATTCCTGTACATATAAAATATAATCCTTATAATTGACAATTAGGGGCACAAGAGAAGAACTTTTCGAGTATTCTGTTATTTAAACCGTAGAACAGCTTGATTCTTTTATGTGCTCTATCTTTCGATGTTCCAAATAAACTTTCGTTCGTTTAAAGTTGTCGATTATAAGTATAAATTCCCGTGATTTCGGGCGTTTTAATGAAATCAATTGCAGATGAAACACGTTTTTTTTCTGAACGACGTATTTTATCGAATCCGCGGCTTTAATAACAATTTCTGCGCAATCGGCTACTGCGTGAAAACGGCAATTAGCGTTGACGGTCGATAAAGCGTTAATATACAATTTGAAATTGCGCATGTAACATGGTCAAATAAATATGACAGTCTTCCGTGAACAAATTTGTGAGTCAATCACCTAGACTGCAGGAAAATCATAAATGTACATAGTCCGGCCACTGTAGCAACACACTTGTAGCTGTTGACGCAAAATTACATCTTTTCACGAAATCCAATTGATTGCTGTTCTAAAATTACGTTATTTTATAATACCTTTTTCCAAAATGTAACGAAAACCAATAAACGGATTTAACAATATCATGCAACATTTCGAAACAATACAAGATAGAACATCCTAAAACAAACGTTTTCATTGTATCCACTAGTTGACGTTCACTAATAACGTGATTTGTACAATGTAAATAAATAAAACGTTCTTCGAACCCTACTCGAAATAACAAAATCTCGCGGCAATGAAATTCAAAGGTGCCTCGAACAATTACAAGCAGTTTCAAACATGCGTAAACAATTTCCACTCTTAACGAAGCGAACGAATTATCTAATTACGAAGGATGCGAAGTCAACGAGTGAACGATAATTTCTCATCAGGACAGTGTTTGATGGCAAATATCGCCGAACAACGATGGGCAAACGGTGAACGGCGGCACAGGTGGCGGCAAGATGGCCGCCAGCCGGCTGATACGATCTGTTTACAGATTCTAATAATCCGTCGGACGATACCGACGATAAATTTCAGCGGCTCGTAAAATCGCTACGATCCGAGGGTTCGGCTCGCGCGGGCCGGGGTGCTCGCCAGGTCCTAAACTATTTAATTCTCGTTTAAGTGCCTCCGCGACGCGGGGGAATACCTTCGGAATTGGCGGGGCAGGCGAGCCACGATCGTAACCGGCCGAAGGTGTTTCCATGGACACTTAATATCGCGGGGTAGCTATTGTAAAATTAAAAACACGACGCTTAATATCGGTCAACGCGTAAACGCGTGTCGCGTGATTGCGGCGTTACGTCGCGCCGCTCGGTCGAACGTGCAACGCTGCGCGCGAGCGCGAGGTGTATATCCGCCGGCGGGAAGGGCACGGCGGATAACGGGCGTAAAACCCGCGATTTTATTGGTCGTTCGAAATGGTCAAAAAGCAGAGCGCGTGAACAGTTTACGAGAGCGTACAATTAATTAGAATAGTTCCCGTAGTGTCGTCGCCGTCACCATTGCCGTCGCAGATATCGAATAATTTTACCTTCGTATGGTCCGCAGCGGAATTTGTATTTCGGTTTGATGTGTGTCCGACGTATGTGGATTATTTCGGGAATAAATTGCGCGCGACTTCTGTGAACAGGTGATTCAATTTTTACGACGATCTTCATTACCATTTTTTGGTTGTTCCCTTTCATTCGTTTTTGGGGATTATATGAATGCTATTGATCGATGATTATCGATAGATTGGGGAAGTATGATGAATATTGGAATAATATTTATAGAATTATGTTTAAAATGTTTCTCGAACATGGGAATGAAAAATAATCTCGATCGATACCAGTAAAAACGACAAAGTTGCTACAATTGAATCTTTTCAATTCCACAAACATCCCGAAAGCAGTGGTCCGAGGAACCAAAGCGCGCCGCGTTTCCGTTGAAATTCCGAATCAACGGCGGAATCATCAACCATTGAGCCCTTAAAACGCTGCTCCGTCCACCGATCGTGTATCGAGGCTCGTTCGACGAATTCTTGGAGCGATCGGCGAACCTATTCGACGGACAGGGCAGAGGGAAAGAGAAAGGTAGAGAGAAAAAAAGGAAGAAGTGTTCGGTCGAGAACGCTCGGGAACCTCCGACGGACAAGATATGGGTACAATAAAGCCGCGTATAAAATAATTGGCTGTAAAGTTGTACGCTCTGGGGCCTCCAGGGGGAGGAAGACGAGGGCAGAGGGAGAGGGCTATAAGGGGGAGGATCCGAGCGTGGTTCCTCCCTTTCCGTTCCGTTCCGCAGGGCCTGCACAGAAAATCCTGTTCGTGGAACGCCGCGGCAACGTCGTAAATTCCTCCGAATATTTTATTATGTGACAATTTTTATGGTAATTGTCATTATAAATTTGTTTGGATTATTTATGCCGGCTGCGTATAAAGGGCGCCAGCGCGGCGCGAGCGGGGCGAAGGGGTCCGGCTCGGTTTAGGAGAGGGTGGAGCGAGATTTTATCCCGGTCGTCGTCAGTCGAAGTTCAAGGGATCACCGAGCGTAAATCAGAACGTCGATGAGACCTTCGGGAGAGGGGGACCAGGTTCAAAGGACCTCAGGGTCCTGCGGATTGCCCGCTGAGAAATTCATTAAGCGCTCCCTCCATCGTTAATGGCATCTTCGCGCAGGAAAATTTATAAGTTTCTCGTCTGCGGCCCCGTGGACACGTGCCCGCTCGTGCATCGCCATTGTTGCTCGGCCAATAACGTATTCACGTCGATTTATTGAACGAAGTTTGCATCCTCTACATAGATCCGCGCTGGGTCCTCAACACGGGCGGAAAGGGTTGCAGAGAGGACTGGGGTTGACGGATTCCAAAGACAAGTTTGGCACAAAAGTTCGTCGAATCACCTGTTGAGAGGTTCGATCCCTCGCGTCTTGATCAGTTTACGGTCACCAGAGTCTCTAGGGGCTGGTGCGGCGAAATTCCGGTCGCGACTCCGCGGAAGCTTCCACATTTTCAGCTGATACACCTGAGAAAATCTCCGATCGAAGCAGCAAGCCTATCAACATTATTTCAGATTGCTCCTACGACAACAAGGTTATACAACAATCCAAAAACTAATTTAACGAATCAATTCGCTCGTTTATTTACAGACTGCAGTAAAAGTCACCCCTAATCTCGAGAAACCAGTCTCGTAATAATCAGAAAAAATTTGAAGACCAATCAGCTTGCCTTCAGCATCTGCTCGGTAGCCGGAACATCAGAGGGGTTAAGATCGATAGCCGGTACATCGAGGCGTCTCGATGCGAACAGTATCGGGGCGAGCGTTCGTTAGCACGGCTAAGCAGCAGATTATTTACATGACAGTCGAGTCGTCGCCCCGAAAGAGTTTCGGTGGAGTAAGGCCGAGAGTTCGGTTGACACATGGCGAGGCCGGCCGGCCAGGAATGTGCTAATGAGATCATTTAGCTGCCCCCTCTCGCCCCCAACCCTTTACACTCTTTAGCCCGCCTTCGCGTTTACACCGAGGAGTCCGAGGAGGCCAGGCTTGCTACCGGCTTGATTTACACTGGGCTTCCTCTCTCCCTCTCGTTCTCGCCGCGCTGCTCGCGCCGCACGCCTCGTTCTGGGAGTAGACATCCCCCGGAGGTTGTTAGAGAAGCTCCGGGGCCCCGGTGTTTTCTCCTCTCTCGCGCTCTCTCCCCCCTCCACTTTTTTCCCTTCCTTCCTTACATTTTTAACGAGCCGATGCCCCACGAAATGACTTCATGCCTTCGACTTTCGTAACGACCGGGGAAGGAAGGACCCCACGCTCGCCGGAGCAAGAGAGGCCGCGTTCGCGCGCCAGAGAGCGAACAACGAGCGCGTATATAAATTAGCGTCACGTAGACTCGCGATATTAATGTCAGATGGTGCGGGATAATTATATTGTCTATTCTTCCGGCGGGCAGCCGCCGCCGGTGTTAGTTTTCCCGATAAGATAAGCCGAAGTTGGAGTGCATAGGAGCGGAGGATTTTAATTAGCGCGCGTTGCATATTATATCGCGGGGATATTTAGACCGGCCGCCCGGTATAATGGCACCCGCTTGAGAAATTAATTGGCCCCCGGGCGTAATGTAAGGACAAATCTCGCACGCTGTAATTCCCGTCGCGACGACGGGACCGTGTCTGCTGAATTATCACGCCTCGCGACAAGCTTTTTCTTCGATCGTCTCCCGTCCGCACCCCACCTCTCGTTACAATCTTGTTCTTACCGATGCGCACCGGTGCGACGGAAACCTGTTGTGAATTGTTATTCCCGGCTGCCCGAGGTGCTGGAGGTGTGTTAATGATTCATAATTTCAATGTAACGCGGTAATTTCAATTTTCAAGTTTCATTGAATTGAAGATTGAAACTGGATAGTTCTGCTTTTTGTTTTGATAAAGTGTTATTAGTAGAATCCAATCACTGAATTGATCACGAAGGAACGCCAGTATTATCAGGAATATTTTATACGCCTTCAATCTTGATACTAAATACAAAATAAAATACACTTCTCCATTTTAAAGCGTCTCCGTGCAAATGTCTTCATTCCGAGTTAGCGCGTTCCAGTCGCCGCAGATCTGCACCGTAACAATTCTTCATTAATTTCCCTCGTCAACGTGTCCCACCGTTCCCAACGAACTAAAAAATCCCGACGGCGCGTAAATTCAATAAACTTTATCTACACGGTGTCCTCGTTCTCGTCGTTTTTCATTCGTTTCATTCTGGATTTTCGGTATCATAAATCTGTTCCGCGAACAAGGACCGGCTCGCGAGTGAATATCGCGCAGACAGACGGATAATCCGTGTCCACCGGTTCTAAGTCGCCTCGTAACTCGTAATATAGTTATCAAAACGTTACGTAATCGTACGTCATCGGATTCGCGTAAATCTTACTACGACGACGGCCACGGAGCCGGCAGCGCGCGAGCGCGGTCGCTCGTTCGAGAAATATGTCACGCGAAACCTAGGTCGAAAGCGAGTTCGCGATGAAAAAACAAAGGGCGAGAGGGTGGCTGGTCGATGGTGGCGAGGGGGGGGGGGCTGGACGGACTCTAAATCATACAACTTTTATCCGAAACATTTTTCCATTCCGCCATTGGCTCCCGATCGAGTGGATATAATACAGGTGGACGGGCCCGTGCGCGCGTGCAGCCGTTGGATCGCCGCTACATTTTATCCGGAGGGTATAAATTTTAATGCATTTCGCGCGACTACGTTGTAAATGCAAAGCAAACAGCAAGAAAAATTGCAGCCGGGCCGTCTCGTTTCTGTGTACGCGCGCCTCGGTCACTTGACGAGCGCGTCCTCCCTTTGGGCGGTAAGTCGGTCATTCGTAACTGCGATGATGTACGATCGAACATCTGATAATAGGTGTAAATAATTTTCCACTTGAAAATGAGCATATTCGTTCAGACAGAAATATGCACGAGGTATTCGAATGAAAATAAAGGAACATCTGGTAGGCGTAAGTCATTTCATTTCGAGAATAGTAAAGTGATTTTTATTCTCGGAAGTTCCTCGGGTTTCGTGAAATTCATCTGACACGTGTATTTTCATCGCATCCCCTTTTCGAGTTAAACATTCCCGGGATGGAATTGGAAACGTAACATTGAATATTTTTCGAATAATTGTAACTTCCGAGCGGCATTTTATAAAAATAATTATTGCCAGCGTCGTCGTAATATGTAAGTGTGTACGCGAAACGTGTAAATGTTGAGGGGTCGAGCGCGCTTTATAAATTACGCGAAATTAAAATATGTATTTACAGAGCGAAGTTACGGGAAACGATGCGAGCACGGGGGCGATGTAAATTGTTTCGTAGATTAGGGGATGGGGCGGGCTGGGGGAGGGTGGAGTCGGGTGTAAAATATAGTAGCGGTGCGAATACACAGTTTACGAGGTGCGCGTCGAACAAAGAGGACTGGAAGAATTCAAATTTAACGAGGAAGAATGCATGAAGAATTCAGTATCAAAGTTGGATGCACCATGATTCCTGACTCATGCAATCTTTTTCACTACGCAACGCCGGGGAAACGTAGGTACCGGGAAATATAGGTAGGAAAGAAGCACATGGGGAATTCAGAAACGTCTAAGGGTACAATAAATCTGGACCGACCGGGATTCAATGCTGGCTGAATAGATCGAAATGCATGACGAAATCGTTGCCAGAACAAAAATATTAGAAAAAGGCACATATTATTATTGTGCTAGGTAGTAGCTGCTTATCTTAAGATTTTAGTCCAATAATTTCCTACATCCCCTATTGTATCTTATATCTATTTTGTTAATAAAATGTACATGTTTAAACAATTCTTATGAATTGACTTGCAGAAATTAAGCAAAATATATATGCGATTAATTATATTCCGCACCACCATTTTATTTTCACCTCTTCGATAAGACTATAGTAGTTGGAAAGATACATATAAACCTACGATTGTCGCTTCTATCACATGTTTTACAGTATCCGCAACGCTGAAATTCGCGTTCCACGGAATTATCGCGCACTTTTCATCGGCCGATCTCCTCCGCCGCTTCGTAATTCATCGACGCGGAATGCGGTATATTAATCAAACACATTGCCAGATGCCCCGGATCCCTCTGTTCCTGCATTAACTCGGACCGCTTATCGTTCCAATCGAATTCCAATAAGACAATTACAACGGGAACGGTAATCGGGAGCCGAAAGTTTCATCGGAATCATCCGGACAAGGCAAATACAAAGACGTCTGAGGTGTAGCACGCTGGCCAAAGGGGATAGGTATGCCCCCGGATGAACCGAAATCACTCCGCAGTCTTCCAACGGAAAATTGGAGCCTGTTGTCTAGGATACACGGGTATATAGACTACACCGAAGAAGAGTTCTGGCGGAACGGTAGGTGCGGGGTCAGGTTAGGTACCCCGGAGTAATTGGTCCCGTATTACATTCTTGGTGACCCCCGGAGAGTCGACGTTCAGAGGAAAGACAAGGCGTTGCTTTGTACGCTTTTATTGCTGGCGACGAGCGGACTCGACAACGGCACTGATCTCGTTGTTCCCAAAACCGGAGGGTTGGAAAAAGGGAGCATCGCGGTAGCCCGGGACGTGGACTAGTGAACTTGGACCAAAATCGCTCGCTCGTTACGATTCTGGGAACGATAATCGTTAATCGACGCGTTATAAGGTATCTGCCTTTCAAACGCGGTAAAAAACATTTTCCAAATCATGTGAGTAAGGTGTAAGGTTTATTTAGTAGAATGTAGTGCTGTTATTTGGTACCGTTGGAAAGAGTAAAGCGTACTCTTTACTGTAGAATGAAAATTATGTGTTACTATTCATAACTGTAGCGGCTACAGCAATTTTTGCTCAACATTGCTCGCGACGTGTCACGCGATCTTCACATCGGAACACTTGGAATAATTTATAGTTGGTTGACCCTGTTGTAATTTTGTATCGTTTTATATATGATATGACCGTAAATATATTTTGTAATGAATACACTATGATATAGTATTTGCTGATGATATGTAACATCTAATACAAACGTTACACAGCCAAATCAATTGTACTGAAACCGTAGGTTTGAAATAGAATTTGCAAGGCAGACGCACAACGTCGTATCGCAACATTAGTGTCCATGAAACTTGAAAATGGAAGCCGAGCAGCGGATAAAAGGTGGACGGAGAGTATCTTTTTCAAACATTAATTTGGTATGAGGTAGGTTAGGAAACAAGACGGAGAAAGAAAAGAATTAAGCTTGTTACACGATTTATTAACGGGACGGGTATTCGTCAAAGGGTGTACCGGGTTTCATCGTCCACCCGTAAATCCATGCAGCGTTTACAAAATTCTACGTTTTCGGTATCGCGGTAACGAAGCTTCTAATCGAATTTAACAAGCGTCCCGGGACAAATCCCGAAAGCCAAAGGCCTTGACGAGCCTCGGGGACTCACTTATTTTGGCTGCCTGCACACCGCTCTCACCCTTAAACTTTTCTGCTCGGCTGCTGCCTTGCGACGCCGATCGTTTGCCCCTTTGCTTCATGCTCGCACGCCCGTGTTTGTATCTCGACATTATTCCACATTATTCTAACCTCGAGGAAGGAGCGTCCTTCGGGCGTTAGAAGGATTTATCTCCGAAATATCCCTCCTTGTTCGAGACTCAATATAAAGTCGACGTCTCTGAATCGTACACCTTTAGTTCGCGTTATCTCGATTGTCGTGTCGCCTAAATTACAATCACGATTTAATCTTAGAAAGTTCCACTCTGTAAACTAAAGACAAGTTTGTGACTTGAACTCGGTAGAATAAATATTATTATAAAATGAATCAGTGAAAGCAGTAGAATATTTCGAAGAATCATAAATCGAATCCTAATTTCTCTTAAAAAACAAATATGTTATATGCTTGGTTCAACGTCATATTCGTTGATAAACAACTCAAGTACCCTGTATTAACTTTACAAGCAGGAAGCTCGAAAATTATTTAATATTTATTATTTTACATTATCGCTTTGTTACGAAGATACGAAGCTCGCTCGCGCAGCCAATATTAATAATCCAAAGTAATTACTCGAATGAGCCGTAAAACACGTATCGAGAAAATCCAGCATTCTTCATCAGAGTCAAGAAATATTACAAAAATTCCTCCAGCAAAGCTAGAATTATAACCCCGATAAATCGCGAGCAGATGGCGATCGCCTGAATCAAACACCTGGCTAATTAACGACCCGATTACAGAGTGTTATTAATTGTCCCGAAAAACAGAAACCTAGAGCACCGCCGTCCAAAAAATCCCAGGTATTTTATACACACGTGCAACATACTTTTTTTCCCCTCTGACAGGAAACGACGACAGGTCCTGAACTGAAACGCGGACCGGGTCTGCGTTGAGGTAAGACGTTTAATGAAATCAGCACGGTGTCTGTCTCCTCTCTCGCAGACTCTCCTCGGCGCTGTTTTAATTATACCGGGCTCTCTCGCTAGTTGCGCGTCTTCCCTCCGTTTCAGTTCTCTACGAACCCGCCCCCCCCTCCTCGATCCAAACCCCTTGCCACTCGTCCTCAGACGCAACCCCGAAAACAGTGTCCCCACCCTTGTCTCGACCCATTCCGGGCCGTCTGTTTGGTGTGGGTGCCGGGGATGGGAATACACACGGACGCTGGGATCTTTAGGATGATTAGACGAAGACGTTACGAAATTAGTATCCCTGCAGACTAAAATTGTCGAAGGAAGGAAGTCGCCTGTTAGCCGCGTGTACGTGCACCGCCGTGGCCCCGGGTCATGGTGTGCGTGGCCCCGCCGCCGCCGCCGTCTGCCGTTATTGCGAAATACTCGCCGGAGACGTTTGCCAAGACGACCTCCCAACCGCTCGCGTGAACCCCGTTTCCCTTGAACAGACGGTACGCGCGCCACGGCGCTACTCGCCGCGAGAATTCTCGGGTAAAACGTCCGTTCCTACTCGAATTCTAATGTCTTGATTTTTTCTACCTGGGCTGGTTGGACGAATTGTTTTATATTGTTGCAATCAGTATGATTGTCGTTGCGTTAACCGAGTATTGAGGTAACATTGAGGTAAATACGTTTTCGGGATTTACGCTCTGCAGGAATTTCATGGAAATTATGTATGAAATTGGTAAGTTTACTTATATGTAACACTTAGTGTCTTTAGACTTCCTTTAAGTCGCATTGAAACAGAAAATTTAACACGCACTCGAAGACCGCCTGAACGAAACAGGACAAGAAGGGATACTTCGGCCATCGACAGTGGTAACACAAAGTATCTTCTTGGAGAACTGAATAACAGCGTTGATAAACCGTGAAACAGAGTTCAGCGCATCGATGACACAGTTGGTTGCCTCTTCTAGTTGTTCTTCACTTTTTCTATGAGTCCCTCTATCAAATTAATATTTGAGAAGACTCTTTACTCGCGGCCGCATCCGGCGAGCGTTTTCTTGAGCTGCAAGCCTCGCGAACGGCGGGGAAGGCCCGTCGCGGGGGAGGAAAGGCGGACCGGAGTCGGTGAAAGGCGCAAAGCACACTCGAGCATCCCTCTATGCCCCGCTCCTTCGCCATGCCGCCGCGTGTGCTCTTGAAATAAGTCCGCACACGTACGCGAGAAACATTCAGCGTTCCGTAGCGGCGCTAGGCGGATTTAATCCTAGCAAATTAATTCCATTTTCTCGGAGCATCGCGCATTCTCTGTGTTTCGTCCTTCATCAGCTCGGCTATGCGCAGCCACCCCTTTTCCCTTGGTCTACACTCTCGCTCTCTCACTCTCGTCACTGTTTCCTTCCATACACACACGTACACACGCATACATACGTACATTTACCCCTTGCAACCCCCTCCGCCGGCGCCGTCGCCGACGCCGCTCTCCGCGAACCTACTCCTCTGCTTCGACGGTACCTTACCGAACCACCCCTTCCGACGATCTTCCCCTTCGTCGGCAGCCCCACCACGCCAACAACCGCCTACGCCACCCTTCCACACCCTTGAAAAGCTATACTCGAGCCGGTCTACAAGGAATTGTTAATTGCTCGTGCAGCGCCAATTTGCATAAATCAATTTTAAATCAACCCTCGAGCCCGCGAAGAGTGCGCCGCCTGCCGGAGCGGAACCGAACTACGAATATGCACAGGTGCCCGTTCGCTCTCGCGACTAACACCCCCCTCCGTAACTCCGCTCCCCCTTAACACTCGTATCCCGTTCCGTTTATCTGTGTCTCCCTCTCTCTCCCTCACATATACACGGTGATTAACCCCGTTGCCAGGAGTTATCCCCGCTGCGCCGAGATTATGGTCGCGGTTGTATCACCCGTCCCCCTTAAAATAAGCGCGAACATTCGGACTACAGCGTTCGGAGGGAGGTTAAACCTTCTTTCGGTCGAGTCGAGAAAATTAAGAGAAGAAGAAGCGCACCGTCTAGCGATTCTCCGTCTGCCTCTTACCCATCCCTCTGTTTGCTTTTACTGCTTTCTATTCTGCTAGTGACTCTTTACTGGCCTAATCTCCGAGGCAGCCGCCACGAGTGTTTCGCAACAATCGTTCTGAGCGATTTGTGCAATTAAAAAGTGGTTCCGGAGATTTTCTTACGGCGATACCGCTTGCGAGAAAGATGTTCGTTGGCTTAAAATGAATTGGGGGTGAGTCGGGTGGCTGGAGGATTTGCTGGATTCACGGGATCAAAGTTGTAGCGTTAAAACGGTTGAATTTTCTGACGCGTTTACGCTTTACGAAGGGGTGCTTCGACATTTTGGAGTACGCCTTGAATGTTTGAATGTTTGAACCTTCGAACTTCGGAACCCAAAAATTCTCGAATCCTAAATCCTGCATAGCTTCTCTTCCAAGTCCACAAGTTTCTACTAATTTCGTAACTCTCCAAAATACAATCTTTTCCGAAAATCATTGGAACACCACTGCGTTGCGTTCACAGCATGTCAACTCACGCTGTTGTCAATTAACGATTTCGTCGCCGGGTTGAACCGCATCGGAAGAATTCCAAGAACCGTGGCAAAAAGGAAAGAAGGGGGTTGGGTGGGAAAAAAAGAACGATTGAATCGCGACAAAACGCGTTCCCCGGGCTCGAGCAAAGTCTGACGCTAACGAAGCCGATGGAGAGGGTATAGTACGACGCGGTACATCGTGTACGACATGGGGACACCCCCGTGTACCCAGGCAAGCGGGCCTCCCTCACCCCCTCCCCCGGTCCCGACTATTGTATCACGAAGGCCGTTATTCAGAGGAGCCAGCTCGATTTGAGAGCCGCGGCGATGCAGCTGGCATTTAGCAGGCATTCAATTAAATATTGATCCAGCTCCGTTTAGCGCCGGTAAACAATTATGCACGCTAATTAATGCCCCGCCGTTGTCGGTGCAATCAAACCGTATCGTCCTCGAGTGCGCCGAGCCGAATCCAACGATATCCGTGCCCCGCGGATGGATCATCGATCCCGCGGGACGCGCGGCTCCGCGCCACCCCGCCGATGACCCTTGCCTTCTTGACGTATCGATCTTTAAAGTGGCAAGATATTTCCGTGATTTTCTCGGCTTCAATCCGATTGAACGAATCGAATGGTACGAGGAATTGTTCCGACGAAAAGAGGTCGCGAGGTTATTCTATGATTTCTTAGAATTGATAGGCTGAAATCGTGATCGATGTCGGTACAGGTGAATTGTTGACCTGATTTAAATCTGGAGTCGCCTGAACTCGAGAGTAATTTTTGCTTTTTGTGTCTTGGACTAAACTTTAATTCACTGGAATTAGAAAATATTTAATTTCTCGACGTTGCGTGTACTGTTTAGATTATATATATATATATATATATATATATATATATATATATATATATATATATATATATTGTATCTTATTTGTAGAGGAATTAATCAGTAGATTTAAAAATACAAATGTAAAAAAGTTAATAGAAATATTATGTACGATCAACGTCCTGTCGTCTCGTAACTGAGTATTAATATAAAGAGGCCGTTAATCGCAAAGTACTAACAAAGTGAAATAGACGCATCCTCGAACCGATTACCTTCTTTTCCTTCGCGAACCATCCGCCAATCTTCCCTTCGAGATTCCTCGCAAAACGCGGGACAAAACTCGTTCATCCGCGCCTCGTAATCACCAAAGCAATCTGAATCGGTCCGATCGCCGGGGACGCATTCCTCCCGTCCAAAGAGGACGTAATTAATCGCGGAAAACGGCAGCGGCCAAGTGATCGGTATCCCGAACGATTTTAACGCGATGCTCCGATACGAACTGTTACTCGACCCAGACGATAATTGCTCGGTCGAGACGTACACGTCTCCGGACAGCGATCGACGTACCGTCCCTCGATCTTTACTTCGATCTGGCTCATCCCTTTATTTCTCTCTCTCTCTCTCTCTCTCTCTCTCTCTCTCTCTCTCTCTCTCTCTCTGTCCCCCCCCCCCCCCCCCCCACCTCCACCCCCTCCCTTGCTTGTACACCTATCCTTTCAATTCGTATCGTTCGCGGATCAGTACGAGAGAGAAAATCGACCGGGGAAACGAAGTGGAAACAAAAGGACGGGATCGATCATGCGGCTAATGTCATTTCTAAGTACACACGCGGCCATCGGCGTGGCACAACATACTATTTTCCATGGCGGCGTGGCATAGCGTGGCGTGGCGTGGTGTGGTGTGGTGTGGCGTGGCGCGGCGCGGCGCGCCGTACCTGCTCTGCGCTTTAACTATCCCTCGATCTAAATGCACTCTAATGGACTGCATTAAACAGAGGGACAGGAGGGCGAGAAGGGGTTGAGGCGAAGCGAGAGGTGAGGCCAAGCGAGCCGGCCGAGCTAGGGGGTGAGCTGGTTCGGGGCAGTCGAACCGGTGACGAGGGGAAACGGGACCATCTCGAGCGCAATGGCTGACCGGCGCGGCGCCGGGCTTCGAAACATACCGCCAGGAGACGACCTCCAGAGATCAGTATCTATCCTCAAATGTGACTGAATTATTTGTATCCTTTTTGTTATTGTTGGTTAGTTATTGCTAGATCGTTTGGAATTGAATTGTGGTTCTCAGTAATGTTTAGAGTATGAATTAGGAATTTTTCATGCATTTTTATTGTGATCTCGATCGTTTTGAAACACATTTAGGACTGATTTTTGATTAAGAGTCTGTGTTTAGTTTAATTTGATGATGGAATAATATGGGAAGAAACAGATTCGTGGAACTTCTTGTGTACGAATTCAAAGTGACATTACTCGATATATTAATCATACGTTTGGTAAAGGCACGGTTATTAAACACGCAACGCTGATTTCTCGAAGAGAAAGTAGATCCAAGGTCTTTAAGGAATTCATTAACTACAGGGCATCGGATTTTTATGCTAATAGAATAAAGTAGATTGCGTAACTTGTGCGGCAAAATAAATTTGTTTTCGTTGAAGTTGCCAATGCGCAGCTCGGAATATTCAGAAAAGATGTCTACATTTCTCTTGTACATAAATCAATCGATATGCAAGTTTCGTTACAGTACACAGACCGAGTAATTAATTCATCAATCCATAGTTTTTCGATACAGTCGTCGCTAACACGTAAGACGTTAAAGTAAGTACGTACGGCCGCTTACAATCGCGAACAGTTAAAAAGTATCGACCGGGGATGTAACCTCATTACATTAAGAGCAGACACTGAAATTGAAACTGTACGGTGGTTTATTGGAACAGGTCGAGGGATGGGGACGTCATATAAAACTCCGATTTCTCTGTTTCTCCCGTTTAACGGCCAAATAAGCTTCGTTCCGCCGCGTGTTCAATTTAGGTCTCTAGGAAAGTCTCTGAACGTGAAAAAATCTACTCGTCATTATTAATTTCTTGCGGAAGAAGTCAAATACCGGGGACATTTATCCGAATACGTTCGCTCCGCCACCACAATTACTCTAATTAACTGAGCGATGATAAAAACTGGCGGGAAAGGGGAGGAGACCGTACTAATATCGGTAATCAGACCAATGATGAAGGCCGAGATATTTTCAGTAACTTGCTCCTCTTCGCGCGCAAAAGGTAACACTTTTATTAATATTACTTATACGTTGAAACGTGAAATCATTCAACTGCAAAATAATCATAGTAATGGTGGCTTCCTGTTGCTACTCCAAGTTTTTAGATCTAATTTCTTAACAGGACGCAGACGTTAAATTATTATTACGTTGATTGTTTAATGTTACTGAGCATTTCTCGGCTGTCTTAATTGTATAATTGGATAATTATACCTTTGCGTATGAGAATTATAAATTAAAATACACATTGAAAGAAGAAATCCTATACCGTTTCGGAAATTCTTGGTTGAGAAATTTGAAATCATCTGTGCTGCAGCAAACTGCAAGCCGGCAAGGGGGAATTCCGAAGAATTACTTTGTCGCAAAACTAACCATCAGAACTTACGAAATTATAAAGTTCAATCCATTGCCAGCGATTACTCTTCGCCAGTTCCTTACTTTCGAAGCAAACAATTCGGGCATAGAAGTTTATACGTTTCCGTGATTATACGTCAGGTATTCTCAATGAAAAGAGTAAACGCGCCATTACAAATAGAAATTCCGTGTTCCCCTTCACGAGACACGAACACTGTAAAAGTCAGGAAATATTGACCGCGAGCCTTCTTACCAGTGCTCGCGTGCGGAGGGACATCGCATCAGACGCGCAGCGTTTACAATAATTATGAGTTTCGAGCCCACGTGAATTTGCGAAGCAACCTGTCCAAAACGTTTCGCAACGGAATCACGCAACACCGGTCGGTCTAATTACGGAAGAAAAAATCATTGCGTCAGCCTCGCATAATTTTCCAAATTCACCTGGCCCCTCTTTTCTTTGTTCGGGCATCAGTCTCTTCGATGGGATGAAAGAAACGTCGAAAATCAATTTTGTGAGAATAATAGAAAGTAAAAAGAAGAATCCACACTCATTTTCTACTTGACTCAAATAGTAGATTATTCGATTTCTGTGGTTTCGCTGTTGGGGACTGTCAAGGCGGTTATAAAGAGCAGCAGACACGATTCTGAGTCTCTCTAATTGGTTGCCCGGTCGTTTTTTCCATTTAACTTTTTTCTCGTGCTGTCTGACTGAAATAAGACATGCCTACTGTAGCAAATACCTCGACATGATGGAGATAAATGATAATCAATATATAAGAAATATATTTCTCGTAGCGTTATGACAAATAATCATAAATTTTGTATTCAGTTATAATGTGACTATACTCTTATTGTGAAAGAGAATTGTTTTTGTAACAAAATTTGTGCACTGTATATCAAATATCTCTTAAAAATTATTTATACAAATTTATTTTCCCCGATTGTGTAATAGGATTCGTAACATTCATTTACTTTTTCGGGAAACTTTCATTCGTCTATAAAAAAAAGGTTGCTGTCGACCTTCCTCGGAATAATATGCAATATCAAACGAGAGATACTGCATTTCTGTAATAATGTTTGTCAATTCAGTTTATAGATAGACTCCCATCGATTGCTCCGGCGAAAGTCTTCAAATTTTTTATGTCCAAAGGGTCCACAAACGTTACAGTGTCGTTCGAAGGGAAGGATAACGTAAAATCGCATACAACCTACGTAGTAAAAACTTTTCCGAAAATAAATGCACCCCTATCTCGGTGCGTCCAAACGCGGCTATTCCGGATTGAAATATCAAACGTCGAATCGTTTCCTTTTATCGAGAAGGGAGCAGGAATTTTTACAATGCTACGATGGAACGTCTGCCAATCTCCAAGTTGGGTATTATACGGATTTAGTCGAATAAACATTTGTTCTGAAGATAATTAACGCAATAAACTCTTACTACTCGAATATTTCATTCGCATAATAATTAACCGTATTTCGTAGTAAATTAGTCTAATTATTATCAATTCATTCATAATTCACCGAATAATTTATCTCTATTCATTCTAATACTTTACGAAAGTATTTATCTCTGTCAAACTGAATAACGTATTCAAATAAATTAACAAAATTATTTCAAATAATTTATCAACATTTATCATAATAATGTATTCCACTGACAATTCAAATTATTCAATATCTAACTAATCACACAAAAAACACATTCCACATAAATAATCGAATAACGAATAGTTATTTCGATAGATTCTGATAATAACTTGTATTTTAAACTGCAATTCACTTCAAAAGAAATGACACCTGCTCATTATTTTTAACATTCAGTTATTACCCGAGAAAAATACCGTGTATTACGCACCACCATCCGGTGTGGGGGATCCTGTTCCCGTATACCGCGTTTAGCTTAATCAAACTGTACATAGACTCATCACTAATGGATAACGGTACGCTCGATTGCTATAAAGTCAGGCTGCGTGTCATTTATTCATAGTGGAACTCCTATGTACGTCGCGCATCGTGCGGACATGCAAAAGGTTTTTACGTCAGAACGGTGTACGAACATGAAATAAGTCACTTGACAGATCGATACCGCGAAGTGAGACATTCTATCGCGCCGCTAGAAGAAATAAAATCAATTTAAGAGGTGCTTTAAATAGTTTTTTGCTGCACGGAGGGAAATGAAAACATCACACAACGATAGACATTAACTGTAGCTAAAAACGCGGTCTTGCAAGAAAATATTCCTTCGAACACACACACCTTTAATGTAATCATAGATAACTGAATACTTGTTCTATACCAAACAAAGTAACTAGTTTCGTTGAATAATAATCTGCTCACGAGACTCGAAAGTGATTTTCCTTCCCAAGTGATTTTTTTACATGTCGCTGGTCACAGTAAAATAAACTATACAAAAATTTGCAAAATTCATCAAAGCAAACTCAACGAAAGAAGTTTTATTCTCCATTTTGTATGTAATAAATTCTATATATAATTAATTTTACGCATAATAATCTCCCTGTACAACAAACAGCATGATGTATTTAAAATACACCTGATCCTCGAGAATCCGTTCCATATGGATTCATTTTACGCGAATAAAAATCGCGTAAATAGAGTCTGTCGGTACAAGAGAAAGCAAAATACTCGAAAGAAAAGCCGGTACAAGTTTTAGAAATACATATTTATTACGCGTAACCAAAATAAGAAAGATAATAATAACATTTCTCACAACAAAGGTACATAGTGTTCTTATTTAGACTCGTATAAAAAAGTGCCGCGTAAATTGAGGGACGACTGTACACAATAAAATCTTCTCGAAGAATTTCAAACGGTACAATCATCTATCGCGAAACGTTCGTCGGAGAAGATCGTTAACAATTAAACCTCCCAAAAAAAGTCATCGAAAGCGTGAAATGATCGGGATGGCGTCGCGTCGCGTCGTGTCGTGTCGAGTCGCGTCTGGGGCAGGTAAAACGCATTCACGTTCGTCTCATAATGAACCCGACTTTACAAGCGACGGTCCATTGTCTCGGCGGCGGGCGCAGATTGCGAGTCCTCCTTTTATCGTGCTGCCTCGGCCGTAATCCGATTAAAAGTAAAGGAGATTACGGCTTTTTAAATATCCCCGGTGAAATAATAACAAGACTTAGGAATTCGACGTCGGGCGCCGCCGCCGTCGCCGCTGCTGAGGGGGCACGGGCTCCAGCTTTAATTCCCTAAATCGGAGACGAGTGTAATTACACCGGGCGGAGGGATAATAATTGTACATTATCGATTATCTCGGAGCCGGGGCGACGGTTGGCTCCAAGTGTAAGCCAATATCTTCGTAGAAAGCAGGCCAAGTTATCGGGGAACCGGTCTAATTATCGATCGTTATTAATTTAATTGATTTACGGCGGACGGGGCTACCTCTCCGCGTAATGGAAGAAACGAGTGGTAATTGGGACGGTGATTTAGCGACGTTTTCAACGTGCCTTTACGCGTCCTTACCGTTTGCCGACGATCTCCGCCCGCCCCTGCCGTACCATATGAACATACGATTTTGCTTCGGTACGCTATTACGATAATTTTTATACTAATATTTTCGGACTGAAACTTGATTGAAAATAACGTTCGGATAATATAAAAAGGAGTTATATTAAAAATTCAATTAAGGGAAAAGGCTTGTAACGTAAACGTTCAATTAAGAGGAAGAATATTTTGCGAATTAAATTCAATTAAAGGAACCGTTTGGCTAAGGCCAATACGCGCATTGGCGGTGTTAATAAATTACGTTATTGAGTTACGTTATTAAATTCAGATTTGGGCAACCGAGATTATGTACTTTATCTGTTGCTATAAATTGCGGGATCGTATGAAAGGTACGGGCCGAGGTTCGAGATTTTAAACCGGACCCTATACATATAGACATTATATGATTTTTTAAAATCGAAATTAAATGTTAATCTTTTGTCGTCGATGATAAATCTTTAGCTTAACTGTGGAATTGTACTGAACATAGAATTCTCGTTCGTTTAATAAATACTTAATTACAAAGTTGTCGAAAATCAGTTCTTGATAAAAAAGAAGCTTTTGTAAAATTTTTCTTAAATTAATGAAAGGCTAATGTTACAATAATGTCAATAATATTAATCGTTGTTAGTTATTAATACTAGTAATTGTGATAACAGTATTCAATTATTTCACTATTATTTTGAGCTGGTCGTATGACGTTAACTAAAAATGTCGATTACACTAGACGTAAAATAGATACAGATCCCGAACGAGAACTCGATGATTCATCTCCCATCGAAGATAAACATTCCAATTCACGGATGCCGTGTCCGATACTATTGAGAACGCGGGTTTCATTCACCTCAGTTGGCTCATCTGTACACACTCTAGCCTGGAAACTCCGTTCGGCCGGTGACTCAATTTTACGATGGGAGAACAGGTCCGGGGCCGCGGCCGACCGCGGCGGGCGTTATCTCATCCGCGACTTTTAAAACGTATATTTCAATTAATTGAGCGACCGATATCGGCCCCGGTGAATTAACGTTCTCGCTAGGCTCGCTCGTAAAAGACCATTCTTGTTATCTTGATGAAGGCCAGGTGTAGCGTCGCTCGATACCCGTCGCGAGGCCGAGTAAACGGGCGAAGGAAGGAGACGACGAAGAAAAAATTGTCCGGACGTGCGATGGAGAAGGAAAAACAGAAACGGCGAAAGGGAAAAAAGGAGAAGACAGATCGAAAGAGAGGCAGGGACAACTAGAAAGAAAAAGAGATTAAGGAAGAAAGAGAGAGAAAAAGAAAGACAGGAAAGAGATCTGAGAGCAGTGTCGAAGGAGAACGCAAAAAGAAGAATCTCAAAACGCGGCAAAGAGGGACAGCGGGAGAAACACGAAAGGGGAGTGAACGGGGAGAAACTCCGCACCCTCTTTGCTCGGAAAATAATTTACCAAAAAAGAAAGAGTGGCAAAAGGAAAGGTAGGAAGGAGGAGAACGACGGAGAAAAAGGAAGAATCATGGAAAAGACGAGAAAAGAGAGTCCGCAGAGACGTTCATAGGAAAAAATGGAGCGGAGACGTGCGTGCGTAGGTAAGGGGAGGGAAAAAAGAACGGATCTTGGACGGGGGCACGGCGGAAGAAAGCGTTCGAAATTAGCCGTGAAAGCGGCGCCTCATGTTCCCTCGCTTTTACCCTTAGGGCAGGCATTAAGCAGCTGGCAACTGCTAGACGACAGGTATGCCGTGACACATGCCGCTCACGAAATTCCGGCGGACCAAGAAACGGCAGATTGAATGCTCGCGAAGACGATTAAGGCCATGCAGGCGGGCGAATGTCGAAATTCAACGGTCGTTGTCAGCGGCCGGCTTCTCGATGTCTGGGGCACTGGGAACGATGCACCACAGATATTTGGATTCCTCGAATATGACGATTTTACTGTTCATTAAGGCTAGTAAAACTATCTATTTTTTAGTAGAGATGTATGTATCTGTATCGTCTGTGAGAAGATTTATTCATCTGATAGATCATGATGTTAACGTTCTCTAAAGCGATCGAAATAAATAGAAGTTGAATAAGAATTTATTTGTACTCTTAAGAATTTCACTAGAATCAATGCACGAAATACAAATTTCCATGGATTAGAAACGCATCACGAATCGTTTCAAATTCTAGCACTCCGATTATATTGTGTTCTCCGCGCTCGCGAGAATGAGTAACTTCAAACGCGACTGGCTCGCGAACCGCACGCTACATTGCCGTGCGCAGCATCACAACATTAGGCCTCATCACACAAAGTATCTTTAAATAGCGGCGATGCCGCTTGGCACGCATAAATTCGTCAAAAACCAAGAACTGTTCGCGTAGAAGTGTGCGGGCTATATCCGTCAAGGGACATCGTCCACGCGTTAAGCGGCGGTAGTTGCGCGACCGCGGTCCGACGACAGCCAGCGAGACGCCGTCATGCGAACTTAATAGCAGTAATTCTGTCCAATCGCGATATGACTTAGCTGTTCTTCGAGCACGCGGATCAGCTGCGATGAGTGGACCGTGGAGGGGGTCAGATCAACGGATAGTGCGTTGATTACTGCTCGCGCAATTATCCGAGCAAAAGATAACAATGACGAGGGGTTTCGAACGAGACTCGAGCCTAGGGTGGAGAAGGTGGTAGAAAGGTGTTAGGGCCAGGGGCAAAGCGGAGAGAAGAGTGAAAGCAAGGTTCCGAGAGACACCGGGTTGATACCGATCGGTTGTTTAATGCAATTATCGCGCGACAGTTTAAGGACGCCGCGTTTCCGTTCGCACGAACACGGAACGCTAATTTCCGTGGCGCGTCCAGGCCGCGGCGGCATGTACCTCGGAACTCGGCCAATTGAGACGTAGCCCTGCAATTAACATTCTGATTACCTGGCTACTTAAAATTATGTAAATAGTTCGCTTCGCACAGTCACGCCGTATTATAACAAACTTGCCCGGACGTCACGTTGCGTTGCAACCAGCTACCGATTATATCGGCGCGTTGCTCCGCTGGCCCTGTAATAATGACAAGGACCGGGCCCGCGCGAGGGATCGTTTAATGACACATCAACGGTGGACGCGTACAAGTGCCGATACGTTCGCCGAATCGATTACGGCAAACCGACGTAACCAGCTGACAATCGCGCCCGCCAATTACCCGGGGACGAAGAAGAAAACGCGACGAAAACTTGGAGGAGCCCCGCGTGTCCCACGTTTTCCTTCTTCATCTCGCTTTTCCTAGCTCGATCCGTCTCGTTCTCATCGATTGCGCCCGAAGACTCGCCCCGAGAACGCCGCGGATCCCCGTGATTCGATTACCGGCCTGTCTTGTTTCGCGCTCCGTCGTTCCGGCGAAGCTTTTTGTTGCTTCGTTTGTCGCGATAACGAGTTGAAAGTTAATTACCGCGGCAATCACGGACCCGGAGTTCCGTTTCCAGCCGGAAGATGGAACTTCGGGATTTAGTTTTGTTTACCGGACCCTTTATCCGGGATCGAACTTGCTCCCGCTTCGCAGATATTAAAGTCTCCGCTCACCTCGACGCGATATTATTTTTCTCTGTGATTTGAATTGATGCGAGTTAATTGAATGTTGTGAACGGATGCCGGTCGCGCGTTAATGATACGTGGAAAATCTTGTATTGGCAAAAGATAATATTAGATATTTGGACCTCAATAATATTCTTATGATTCGAATGGAACAGATTTTTACGATCTTGATTCTGATTCAACGAATCAACGAAACGAATAGAACTCACGTCCATCAGACTTAGTTCGGAATCTCCATAGCATACCAAACTTAATATCGCCTACAAGACAAGAAAATAATATATACCGTAACCTTAGTACATTATTCAAATGACGAGAACTCGCTACCTCGGATCCCCCTCCGCGCCGACTTGAAACACTGGAAATAAATTGAACGCGACACACGAGAAAGGCGTACAAAAGTGTCTCGGACTTCTCGCAAAGTAAGCCTCGAGTTTGTCCCAATTCGGCGTCGCGGAAACTCCAATAACTAGGCGTCTGCCGGGTAATCTTCCGATTTGAAAGCAATTCCGAGGCGCGGGCGACGCGCCGACGGAGGGAGAAAGGAAAAACAACCGTTTCGCTTTTCGTGCGGGCTTTTATGCTGATTTGAGGGGTATCAATTTAGAGATGAGCGGTTGACGAGAAGTTTGAACGGCTAGCGGAAATAATTCCGGTAGAGGGCGAAGGAAAAAAAGCAGCGGGAAGTAGAGAGAGAGAGGGGGTGAGTTGAACGAGCGAAGCGAAAATGGCGGTGGTCGGTAGGTGAAAATATCTATAGAGAGACCGGGGCCGGCCCGGCACCGGTACCGCTACTTAACTAGATGAATTCAATATCTCGGAATAAATACATTGATAAATCAGCCACTCCGCTAAAAGCTTACTTTACTTTGGCTAGCTGTTGCGGCCGCGCGCAAACAACGCGCGCTTGTGTGCGTTCATTCAGTGGAGAGCCACGGGCGCAAACGCGTGCCGGAGCGCATACGTGAGCACAGTGCTACATACACACCGATAGAGCGAAAGGCCGGCGGAACGGGGCGAGACGAGCGGCGCGGGGCGTTTCTGAAATAGGCGGCCGAAGTTTCGGCAAAGGGACAGATCCACGGGCGCAAAAATTGTTATTTATTATCAGCGTCGAATGTTCGTTCGAACTCAGATTTTTATAGTCTCGCGCCCGCGAAGACCCGATGCGAATCGAGATTGATTTCACGCGGCGATGGATTCGCCGGATTAAAAGAGGAAATTTCTTTGAATTTTATCGTGCCTCCGTTTTATCACATTTTTATTTACTTGTCCGGGAGAGACACGGCGGAACGGAGGTTTGTTTCTTTTTGTTATTTCATGCCGGCGATAAAAACATCGGCGCGCTCGTTACACGAAATTCGGGTTTCCGTTTTATTCCCGTTACTGCGAGTTCGTTGTAAATATGGAAAATTTGCGGGACAGCGATGAGTGTATGATATCGTTGCGTGAGATTCTTATTTGTTCGGAGAAATTGGATTTTTTCGAACTTACTATATATTATACCAGTTTCTGTCTATGTTAACGTTTTTGATATTTTTCAATTGAAATATTCTTTGGCGACATCGGTATAACGTCAATGAAATTATACTAACAGCCACCTCTTCGTATCAATTTTAATTCACCAGGTTTCGTATAGCTAAATCAAATTGCACAGAACAACCCCAACTTCTAAGTAACAAAATTACATCCGCAACTTACAGACATCCTCGCAACAAACTGCGGTTTTACGCTGAACGTAACCACAATGTAGTCCGCACTCCCATCAAGCAAGCCTACATCACAATCAGTATGAGGCCATGCCTACAGGCCATTTAAAATTACCCGCGCGATACAATCTCCAGTACCGAACAACCCAATCCTAAGTGACCATAAATCCCCAACGAACTTAGCTATAACTTCCACTCCTCGAATTATCCAATAAAGCGGTAAGTCCTCGCTTAACGAACCAATACCTCTTGAACACCCTTGTACTCGGGGTCCTAGACGACAGCGACGCACGAAGGAAATCAGTGCACGCGCGTTGTCTCTATCCAGCGCGGAGATGGAAACGCGTAAGGAAAGTTTGCGAGTACGAGCAATCCCATAGGCGGAGATGGACCTCTCGATCCTCGAAGAGGAGGCAGGAGAATGGACACGCGAGTGGAAGAAGGATAGCGGAGAGGGTGTACTTATAGAAGAGTGGTTTGCCCCGTCTATAAAGAATCTTGTTTGTTTCTGGCCCACGGATATCGAAGAAAAAGTATTTGCCTTGGGGATTTAGAGTGTTTCGCGAACCCTCCACCACCAGCAGCGGTATCACCGACGCCGGATCAGTCACTACCACCACCGGAACCGGAGAAAGGGCGAAGGGGTTGGCGAAAAGGGGAGTGAAAGGACCGACCGACCGACCGCCGTGTTCCTAGCGGAACGCCATCTCACGAAGAGTAATACACGGGGCAAATAAAACTTCATTCTTGCCGATTGTCCGTCGACCTATCCGACTAGCTACGAACCAATCCGGCAGATGGACAGGGAACGAGGGATCGATCGATCCCCAGCTTGCCGCCAGCCACATTTAAATCACTGGCGGGGTCGACCGACGCGCCGGTTTGCTTTCGTCGTTCCCTTTCAAAATCTCCGAGATTTTTTATTGGGCCCACGTGCCCCGCCACGTTTTATGGAAGCGGAACGATGGACACCGAGTTGTCCGCGCTAGACGGTGAGACGTTTTATATACTGTATCTTCGCCGCCCGGTTTTAATGCGTTTTGAATATTGTTTTCCAGCTTTATTGCTTGGACGCTTTCCGATTGGTTCTGTTTTTCGAAGTAAACTTGAGTAGAGAGATTTGGCTATTGGAGAGAGGTTAAGTGAGTCTGTAATTTTAGTAATTTCTCGTTTTATAGTTTAGTTGGAGATTCTTCTTTTGTTAATGCGGATTCGAGGTGGATGTAGATTGAGAAATTTGATAGGGTGTGAAAGTGGTTAAAGTAAATGAGTAGAAAGTAGAAGTCTACTTACTTTATTAATCGTAATACGAGGGATATGGGCTGTCCTTGGTGGAAAGGAAGATCTCAAATCTGCAACAAAAGATACAATATTTAATGTTAAAATTATTTTGGTTCTTTTAATCAACCCCATAAAACTGTACAAATGATTTCAGACTATCGTCTCTCATTAACTTTGATTGTCTTAAGTGAGAAAGTCCAAATATTCATCTGGACCTTGACAGTCATTGAAGGTCTATAATGTCTCCGGAAATTTGACCGATAGTCATTGGTGTCTATTCAAGCCCCTCAGTGTCTATTAAAGGTCAAGAAATGGACCTTAGTTGCTATTCAAGGTTCTTCGTATTGCTTGAAGGTCATTCGGTGAACCTTGATGAATATTGAAGATCCTTGCAGTATACTGAAGGACTTAGCCGTCCCTTCTAGGATATTTAATAGACCTAGAAGATTCCTGCAAGTCCTTAACAGATGCGATTTGAATCTGAATCCTTCCTATTCATTAACCTCTTGAAGATATCTCCCATATGTTGCAATAAATAGAACGCAGAAAATTATAAAGCCAAACATTCAACAAATTCAATTACATTGAAAATTTCTTTAAGTTTCACATTGTCCTGAGAGTATTGAAACTGTTTACAACGAAAGTAAGTTTGTACAAGATAGTTATCAACACATCATTAGTCTACCGACGAATATCCTGCGTAACATAAAACATCAAACAGAATAACTTAAGTATTATTCGCAGACTTCATCAATCGAAATCTACATTTCTCACTTCCTTTTGTCAAAAGTATCTTGATTCATTCTATCATCTTAATCGACAAGATTAAATTTCGTCACTACAAGAAAACAACCAAATACTATCAAATTCCTCATACAAGATACCAAGGAACAAACGAAAACAGAAAAACGCGTGGTGTGTCTTTTTCTTCGTCTCGTTCCGACGTTCGTTACCCCGGATTGAAGTTAAAATTAATTTCCAGGATCGGTCCAGTTTCGGGCCGGCGTAACCCAACAGTGGCCGGCCGAACAATTTCTAATAAGTAGCTAACTAACTTTGACGAGTCTGTCGATTGATTACGATCGGGCTTTGTGATATAATAATTATAAACTTCCACCGGGGAAAAGGTATCGGGCGAGCGGGGGCCAATGGGGCAGGGTATCGGCGGGCTATATATAATCGAAACGTCGAGCGTGTTCTCGTCGGCAGAATTTTCCATTAACAATCGCCCGGGATAAAAATACGGTTCGCATTTTCCATTACCGGCCCCCGGATCATTAAAAGTCCCCGCCCACCGAGCCGGCCGATATTAATTTCTTCGATCGCGGAACGGAGGATCGCCGGCAATTAATCGCGCGACGATTCTGTTCGGCGTATTTAGGCGCATAATAAAATCGACGGTAAATAAATAAATTCCCGGAGGAAATGAAACGTCGACCGTTTTGCGCCGCGCGGCGAAAAGAGCCACGGATGCCACGAATCTTTCCGCGTAAGCGGCTCGAACCGCTTTTCCCACCATAATTCGAGTAAGTGGCGTGAACGTGGCAGGGGTTGCCGCCGCTCCAGGGGGTTAAAGGCTGATTAAAGAAAAATCCGCAACTTGTTGATCGTCTTAAATATTCATTCACCGATGTAGCATCTACTTAATAACCGGTGTTGCCGGCGTCCCTCCGAGCAACCGCCCGCCAACCGCCTCTTTTTCTCACCCTTTTCCCGCGTTCCCCTCGAGTCCTCTTTCTCCCTCCTCCCCGCGCCCTCCGGCCGTCTCGTTCCGTCTCGCGCCACCGCCACAATCTTCCAGAGATCCATCGTCTCAGAACTCCACTACGAAGAGCGCGACGACGGGCAAATGAAATCCGCTAAAACGTTTTCTTAGCGGTATCGCCCGGGCTAAAAGCTAAAAGCGCTTTTAAATTCCGCCAACTCTACCGCCCCACCACCTCCGACGCCACTCGCGTTTACCCCCTCCGCCTCGCTCACCCTCTGTAACCTCCGCAACCGCTAGGCCATCTGTCGCCCACCATCGGTCGAATACCTAGCGGTGTAGGCAAGTGATTGATTAAGAAATTTGGATTTCGTTTGAATGTTTTGGATGCTGTGAGTTTCTTCGGTTATGATATATTGGAAGTCGGAAGGGGTGTCTGATCGTCTTCCATTTTCAGCAGTTTCGCGATTGCGAGCCACGCGAAAAGCGTTTTGTGACGTGGTTGTTTGAAGTTTTGTTTACGTAGAAATTTTTATCTTCGTAACCTCAATCGTAGTAAAAGAGAGAAGAAAACAGGCTGACCTTCTGTTGATTACATATCTTACATTTTGGACGATTCGTTAATTTTTTACTAGAACCTTTTCCAAATATTCGAGCTCGCCACTGGAATGAGCGAAAGTTTCATCTAATGAGTGATTAACACTTTCTTATCTTCACATTACTCAACAGTCCAAGATTAGAAGACTCAGAAACCAATCATAACTTCGCAAAACAGTTTCCAAATACCATGCTAATTTCAATACTACATATTTAATCCTTCGCTCATAAATTATACACAGCAAACTCTACCACTACCAACGACACTATCGCTATAACGGTCCGAGACGAACGTTTCCCAAGACGCGCGGCGAGCTAGTCTCGCTTCTCTTTACACCGCTTCGCTCCCGTCAAAACGGCATTAAGCGGAATTGATTGCTATTAAGATAGCAACAAAGTAGTGGGTTTCGCCGAGAACCGCGTTGTCGTTCCGAGATCGCTTGATAAATAGGTTGCGGCGGGAAAGAATCCAGGAAGGTCCCGTGTGTCCAAGCTGGGACCCCGTGTCCAGCCATCTGGATCCATCGCGTCGGAATTCATCCGCTCGTAGCCAGGGATCATCCATCTCGTATAATTTACAATCTGGCGAACCCTTTGTACAATAACGAGTGAGATTCTTAGCGAAAATGTTTGCAAAACATTTGTAAGAATTTAAGAATTCTGTTATTTTGTTTTGAACTTATTAAGATCCTTAAGTGAAGAAATTAGTTTCTACCTAATCCTCGTTTTCTCGCACCACAAAGGGAAACTTTTATTTACCACAAAGATCTGTTGTTCAACCATCGCACATGGATCAAAACGAAAGACCACTTCGCTGTGATCACCAAATTCTTTAACCAATGGTTTACCCTCAAAGCAAACGTACGCTTAAAATACACAGCAAATTCATCCGCGTGTTCACAAATAAATATTAACAGCAAAATAAACCAGACGATTACGGTCGCGAAGTGAATCGCGCGCCAAGGGCTGAATCTTCATTCCGTGTTAGGGGCGAACACAGAAGGACGCTAAAGGGTAAATAAGAAGAGGGTAGCGAGTAGCAAAGCAATGAAAGAACAGGGAGTTAGAAACAGAAGAAACCGGGTAGCACAGAGTAGTCATCGGATGAAAGACACGGAACGAATCTGAAAGGGGAATAGAATCCTAACGCGGTAGGACGGAAAGTTAAAGAGAAAGAACGAAGAAAATGAGAAGAGTGAAATGAAGGGAAGGCTAAAAGGAAGGAAGAAAGGGGAAAACAGAAAACGAACACGGTCTAGAGAGGGCGGTAAAAGAGGGGCGTGGAGGGTGGTTGGAAGAGGGAGAGCGAGGCGGAAGATGAGGAAGAAGTTAAGTGGGTGCACCTACGCTCGGTAAAACAGACCGGTCTCCGAATTGAAGCTGGCAGCGGTCCAGCCTAATGGAGACTCTTAGCGTAATTAAACGTAAACACATTCGAGGCGTCACACTAATCTGAATGCTTATCAAGGTCCGCCGGTGTTGCCTCAGGGCCGTGTCTACCTGGCGTGTTCATCCTTGGATGTAAGAGGGGGAGTTTGGGGGAGGGTTGGAGGGTGAGACACGTAGGTAGGGTCGAGAGGAAGCGGAGGGAGTCCAGCCGAGAGGCCTAACTGTCTCTCCATTCCGGCATTTGCGCGAAAATGGCCCTGTCTCGTGCCGCTCGCGCGCGCGCTATCGGCGTTGTTATTAAGCGAAGGATGTTTCTATTATCCTTTGGTGTATTTGCTCCGGCTCCTAGATAACGCGCCACGTAAGAAGCTTATTTCGCCTGGCCCCGTGGAATTAATGGCCGGGATATTTTAATCCGCCGCTCGCCTCGAGACGAGCCGGAGTCGCGGCGCGTCACCGAGGATATCGCGGCCTGGGGATTGGTTGCTTAGGATTCTCCCAATGAATTCACTGATAATTCAACACCCTCTTCCCCCGTACACCCCCTTTGTCGGAGCCTTAAGGTACGCCGATAAAGGGAGTTGATCCATGAATTAAGATAAGGGTGACGTCCGTGAAACGAGGAACGTTCGTCTTGTTGTCGTTGGTATCGAGCCTGTTGTCGAATAAAACGGAATTGGATGGATTGTAATGATACGTGAAACTATTCGGATGCCGAGAGCCGGTGGCATTTATTTATCGATTCGATTATAACGCGCCGGCCAACGGTCGAGCGATAGATACCTCGCGACGCGGCACTCGATTAATTGTAATACCGCCGCTCGATGAGAAACGGACATATTTCGGTGATTTAATCGGGCAGTCGATTTTTATTCGGTAACCGGACGAGCGGATAGTACGCGATCGCGCGTGATAGTTTTCAATATTTGGTGAATGGGGAAATATTTTGCGAGGTATAACGGCGTATCCCGCGTTTAATAATAAGCATTTTTCCACGAAATCGTGGACGTTTCAGCTTTGCCGTTCCGCCCGCGCGATATTTCCATGGGAATCTGTTCTATGCGACCGTTTTCTACTCGCGGGGAATCATTCTATTTTCTCATTTGAATAATTCCTTCCGATAACAATGCGAGTAAGTTTGAAAGAGCATCCACTATAACACTTCGCGAAACTAACGAGACACACTCAAAACAATCCGACGAATCCTTGTTCGAATAAATTCGTATTCAAATAACTCCTTACCATTACGTATTCGAGCGAAGTTCCATTCGTTATTCTTATCTTCCCTCCATTATGCGAATAAAATTATGCGAAACACTGGTTTGGAGAGCCATTAACTTACTTCCCCACGAACTACTGCAAGAAGAAACTAAACGGGGTACACAAAATTCCAACCCGACCTATCAGGACGCGAATCAAAACAGACTTGTGTCGGTTACTTACAACTGTATCAACAGGATCGGAAACAGCGCACTCTTCCGGCTACGAGTTCTCGGTTACGAGAAAACGCGCCGGTGAAGTATTAATTACTATCGTTAAATTCAATCTACCGTATCGCGGCCAGGAGGCATTCTTATCCGGCCGGTTATGTTCTCGAAACACGCCCCCGAAGATCGCATCGATCGTCGCTGCGACGGTCTAGATACGAGGTTTCACGAAATTGGCAACACCTGCGTACGCGTCCCGCATAATTCAGCGGCCCGTCGAAAATAAAACGCCACTTAACCCCGTCGCCGGGGACCGGCAATTAATTTGCCCAAAAGCCCCGTGCCCCGGTGTTAAAGAGGCAAATAGGCACGAGGCCCGGGCCGATCAGCTCCGCGAGCCGCGAGAGGATCGAATTTACGAACGAAGCGAGAGAGCGTGCACGCGCGCGAACCGGCCTCTGCTAATGAAAACATCTTAGCGGCAAACGACAGCTCTTAAATCGCCTTAAAGCCATCCCCGTCCCCTACCTCTCACTCGCACTCTCTAATCTTAAACCTATGTTAACCACTTAACCGCGACGCTCTAACCGATTGACAAACTCTCCTCACTCTCGGCAACCGTTTCCCGTCGCTTCGTCGCGCGCCTCTCTTTCCGATGGAACGGCGTTTTATTCTTGTACGCGAGGATACCGTGGATATCGATCGCTGAAAATAGAATTTAGGAATCCGGCACGGCACCTGTCGGATAATCGATTTTTTCGATCGTACTCTTTGTTTGGTCTATCGCGAACTCCTGTGTATCGTTTTGCTTCTCTTCTTGAGTTTGATTTGAGGGAATTGATATATTAGAGTTCTGAGCCACGATTAATTAGAATATATGTTGCGCGTACTGTTAATGGAACTGATATTTTTACAGCGTTGGAATATCTTGTAGAGATAACAATAATTAATGAGAATTACTGGTTCGTGAAATTAAGTTTAAATTTTGAAACGTGTACTAGAAATATACTAATATATGAATATACGAATATACGAATATAGGAATATATCATTATACCAATATACCAATATACTAATATACCAATATAGTAAGTATGAATATGTGAATATACAAATATATGAATATTCTAGTATTTCATTAATTAATAGCTTAGAATGAGTACAACTTTTATTTTCGTTGAAGTACTCAGTTAATTTGGGACAACTGGTAGCTTTAGTCGTTGATAAATTTAATAATTTTACAATTATTTTAATGTTCGTTTACTTAAAGACTTTATTAAGAAAAGACGGGGCAGCCGCATTCCGTGGCAATTACACAACACAAACTTAATAAGGAGCGGATTATTAGATATCATAGTAACGTGTATAAGCTCTATCTGCGTGAAGTGTAATCAGCATTCCAGCGTGCCGGCACAATGAGAATGCTTTTTGGCAAGATTCCCTGGCGGCAAATGAGTTAAATGAGCTTATACTTTATACTGCAAATGGTCTCGTTAATTTCGGTTCAGTCGTGCAAAAAACAGCGCAGAGCAGCCGTCTGATGATGCTGATCGTTTCGTCGCACGGGGCAGATGTATAATGATAATCTGTGTTTTCATTGAAACGTTTATCGCAGCCTGCGAAAGAACCAATGGAAATCTATAACACGTACAATTTCCTTTAATCAAATGATACATAACGAAGCTTCCTATAAAAATACAGATCACTGACGTAACATATACACACAAAATTTAATTAGACATATTTTCCCTTATATATTTCCATTATATATTACTTCTTTTAAACATTTCACTAAATTGATAATAAAAAGAATGTTTCCATTATATTATATCAAATAAATTCTATATTCTAAATTCGATAAACCATTTCAAAATATCCTATCCTTTTAAAACGTACAGGATATCGAAATATTTGTTAAAACACTTTTCTTGTGATTGTAAGAATAGAATAGACCGTCGGGATAGCACAACGCCAGCAAGATTGTTTTATGCATGTCGGGAAGTCGGGACTTTGAGAGTCACTGGAGAAGAGAAATTCAAAATAGCGATTTTCCCTGAAACACACACTCCCGATGGAACTTCCAGGGGCGAGGGGAATCAGAACACGTTGGACATCTTAACGTGGCCGAACACGAACACGTAGAACCGTGTCGTACCCTAGTCAGACAGTAGATTCCGACTTGCGACATTACCATAATCCGGCTTAATCTACTTACTTCCATAAAGCAGACATTGCGAGGCCGTCCACTTGCAGCGCGCTCGCCCCGGTGCCGGTAAAAACCTGAAAAAGGAACGAAGCGATCCCATCCGATGCTGGTAAATGTACATTTAATGTTTCGAATGATTATCCTTCATAAATATGCTTCGACCGTATCCGTACACGCCGAATGAAAAATGACGTTGCCCGGCTGTCGCTTTAAATGCACATTTAATCTTCGCTTCAATATTCTTATGTAATTACTCTTGAAAACTTGCATGAGCGTGGACGATGATTTAATGTATCAGAGTCGGTACTACAATCAATGATTGATCGTGCGCACCGACGAACAGAAAGTATGGAAATAGACGCAAAATGGTCGCGGGTTCTCATTTCTGAGTGGATTCCTACGCTAAGAGGATCTATGAGATATTTAGGGTGCAAAAGATCCATCAAGATTTTTTGCAGTCAAGTCTGCTAACCCTTGTTATTCCTGACCTACTTGAGCTATTTTTACTTTCTTTAGCTACCATTGGGTAGTTGGAAATTATTTTTCGATTCAGTCGATGAATGATTCATTTTGATGAAGTCCGTTAAAGTGCATTGTTGATTCCTGAAATCTTTTGGGATTCCTCTAAAGTCCATCGCAGACTCACGGAGTCTTTCGGATTTCTTCTTGTGATCTTAGGGATACTTTGCTTTCTTTTAGTAGCCTTAAGAACATTTCAAATTTCTGTAAGATTTCTTATGGTCAGTTGGACGCTGCTAAAGTCTTTGTGAGGATTCTTACAGTCCCTCGAATTTTGCCATGTAATTTTAGGTTCCTTAGATTTCTTGACATCTTAGTGACTTTTTATAATCCTTCGATAACGTTACATATCTTTAACACTAGAACTACCGAACGGGTCAAAATGACCCATTCATGATTTCTTCTTTTCGCGATTAATGAAAACATAGCATATACATGTTTGAGAAGATATTAAAGAAATTAATTTGGAAATACGCAAACTGATTGATGAATCAATTAAAGTCGCAATAGATGCACTCTTAAAGTTTCTACAGAGGAATTTCAAAAAGTCAATTTCAGTGCTCGGTAGTTATAGTGTTAAAGAACCTTGAAACTATTGATGTTGTAAATATTCATCTTAAATAATGTCGTGAATACTATGCATTCTATTGTCATTACGTCAAGTGTTTCAGTATCACAGTCGCCAAACCTCAATCGTTCAGACATCCAAGTGTCTAAAAGTATTTTAAAAGCCAAAGTATCACCGTAGTCTGGGCATCAGATCGATCAATCGCTGGTCGAGCGAACAGAAGAGGTCGCAGACAGTAGGCCTCACACTTTCCATCAGCTTTCATTTGTTTGAACAGCTTGTCCCGTGTCTCGATCTTAAAAGGGACAGGGAAATAGGGGTGCAGGAAGGGTTTGTTTTCTATCGATACCATGGTTGATCGAAGTTTGCCGGAAGTCCCGATTAGGATCGTCCAGCCGACCGCCTTTGTATCGCTCGATCCTACCTTTCGGTTCTTCTATTTGCTCGATTGCCTGTCGCGCGATTACTTCCTCTTATTATTCCCTTGAATTAAAGAGACGACAACGGTCTGAGAATTTTAGAAATAATCCAAAACACTCTTCTACAATCTATTAAAGTTCCTCAAAAATAACGAAAACTGGATAACAACAAAAATGTTCAACTCTTGAGACTTTACAATGAAGTTCGCAGTGAAATGTATTTCGATGACACTGAGTGAATTTGATAGTTTATCATATTTTTATTATTTAACGGTTGGCAAATAAATTTCCAACGCATTAACATTCTCAGGAAATATCTGAGCTAAAAAATGAAGGAAAAAAGGCAGAACCTGATGCGCATTGCGATATCGCAGTATCGTGGCAAGTTGATTGGAAATATTATCTCGCTTTGGTAAATATCGCGCAAACAGGGTTATCGTGGTCGTATCAGCAACCTGGTCGTCACTAATTGAAATGCAACTCTCGGATTGCATCCAGCGAATAACGCGTCCTGATAAATTTCTTCCGATGTGGGGGTAGCGCGAGGACAGGCGTGCGACATTAACTTTTTCAAACATTCAAGGGATCGCGTCCGCTGTAATATAAATAAGGTTTTGGACTCGCGTGCATGCCGCGACGGAACATCGAGCGGTTCCGTGTAAAGAAGTAATGAGGTCATCCACTTGAGGTGTAACACAACGGTCCTGACTCACGGTTGATTTAGAGCCGACGATCGTGGAGCGGAGAGATTACACGAAGTGGGTGGGACAAATGGGCCGGAGGGCCAAGAAGAAACACATCTTGCTAATCCGGTGAGCGAACAGCGACAGAATCTGAGTTTAAGTGGTGATAAACTTTGCTGAGGATTCGCTCAAATATTTCTGCAGACTTCTATAGACTACGATAAATTGTAGCTACGTTTAGAAAGACATTGTGCAATACAATTACAGATCTATAAACGAATTTTCTAGCAATCACAATTAAAATACCAAAATTAAATTATATAAACATAGAAATTTCTTTACTTTCAGTTTGCAATATACTATATGCAAACTTTGCAATTTCGTAAATATCTATTCTCTTTATTCTAATTCTATTAACACGTTAATAATTAATAATAATCAATATTATCAATAACATTACAATGCTAATACGTAATTAATCCAAGAACATTTCACAAAAGCCTTTTTTCAAGAACACAGAAATACTAGTTATATAATCGTCGCGTGAAACAGACAAGACAAATCTCGTTGTAGGGTGACTTGCGCCACTAGAAGTAATCGATAGTTATTGTTTAAAACGTCCAACAGCTCGACGGAGCTAATAGCCTATGGCTTGATCCCTCCGACGTGGAATCCGCGGAGGCTAATGGACGCGGCGCATCGCGCGCCGCGGCATTATGCAGATCGGGCAGGTGGGGCCTTCGAACCCTTTTAAGATCTCGATCGGCGAGGACAGCGATCGCCGCGCCGGCCATCTCCTTCGGATCGGTCTGGCGATCGAAACGTAACCGCAGTATCGGTGCTTAATTGCTGGGACATCGGCCTAAACATTTTCCTCATCCCCGCCACGGAACAATGAAAGCCAGAGAGGGAGGAAGGTGGAACAGGTGATTCCGGGCCGGTTCGTTTCAGATTTCGATCAGGAGTCGCGCTGGTTCGTGTAACGAAGTTATAAATTACGAGCGGGGAATAAAGAGATAAGCCTGTAAGGGCGGCGGAGCGGTCCGTTGACGAGCCTTTATTGCAGAATCATTGCGGCGTTTGTTTGAAAGCTTCGTTCCAGGCTCATTCGTTCGGGACCGTTTACGATGATGAAGATTTCGCTCGCTGTCAACGTGAGGCTCGCTCGTTCGCCCGTTAACTGCCTTCGATCGAATCTTCCGCGGCTTTCGAGAAATTGAAGTGTACTGGACGGATTTTTCGACGAATGGGTGTTGGTTCATTGTTCTCGCGATTTAGGAGAGTAATTAACGCGATTGAATAAGTAAGAACTGTGGGGAGATTGCTAGTTGATCGTCTAACGTTGAACATTGTACGGACTGGTTGTATCAGACTGTTACCTTTAATTAAGATTCGCAATTAGACTGCGGAGCTTCATGCAAATTCACGTTTTTATACGGAAATTCGAAGAGACTGAGAGTAAATGAAACTGTGGTACCTTCATGGATGGATTTAGAAATGTGAAAATAAATTTGAATAGTATTCGATTTAACTGAAATTTTTAGTTTGTGATTTTATCACGATTTTTTAGCAATTATATTTGTAACACGTCTATGTCGAAGACAACGGTTTTGCTGATTCAATTATGCTCATTTTCGTTTCCTGGTGTTCCTCCAGCTACTGTGTTACCCTAGAGTTGTAGTTCTGGGTTTGAACCAGTTTTTAACTAAAATTACACGAGGAAGTATCATAATTTGACAACTAGAAAATAAATCTTTTTGTAGATCACTCAGTTTCCGGAAAAATTCAATTTCTGGCTAGATACGTGCGTCGAAAATTATACTCTGTATAATATGTCCGATCTACAATTGCAGTTCCTACTTACTGCTAGCACGAACCATGCATCATACTTACAACCTAATTTATTTACGTAGAACGAAATAATTTCTGAAAACCAGCAAAGTTAACCGCTTCATTTATATTCCACCCATATAATCGGCAAATTCAATCCTTCATCTTCTCGTAACGCCAATATTTCATTATTGCGACAATTCAAAGCCAAAACAACAAATTCGCCCGGAGAAACCGATGAACCGCAATGCTGAAATAATTTCCGAACCAAACAACCAATCTTCAAAGAAGCGTTCCTCAAATTCCAGCAAAAATCTCATGCAATATTCACTCAATTTCCACGTATTTCCCAAAACCTCGAAATGGCCGATCCGGCGATGAAATATTTTTACCCCGTATACTGCGCATCTTATCCGTTTCACGTTGCGGAAACGGGGTTCGAAGTAAACACCCCGTCAAATCGAACGGAAGATGGTAAAGAACAATCGCAGAGAAAAGAGAGGAGCACGAGCTAATCCGATAATCGTGGTTCAGCGTGTAGCCGCGGCATCAGAAATTTAATCAAGCACTGTCACTCAAAATTACCCCGGTCGTTTAATCAAGCCGCGGATCGCTTACGACAATGCCCTCTCCGCTCCACCCCTCTCGCCGGCGAGAATCCGGTAATCGCCGGTTTGATAATATCAGCCGGTTAGAGGGAACATTAATTTGTTGCTTGTTTTTCGGCCGACGCGAGCGTAAATAACGCACCGGCTCGGCGCTGGGTGTCCCGTCGCGGTCTACGTGGAATTTTTAGCGGGCAGCCGCGTATAAAGTAATCGAGTGTCCGTCAGAACCTAATGTCTGCCGACCTCGAGTTACCCCGGTCACCGTGCGCGACCGCATAAGGTTGCGTTTACATCGCAGCTTGGATACCAGCGTACGGAGCATCGATCGTCGATAAAAGTTATTCAGCACAGCTTGCTTTGCGCTTAGAGTGAATCTGTGATAATAGTGTGATTTCCGCCCATATACCATGTTGAACTCCTTGACTTCCAATATTATGAAATTTATGCAAATTTTAAACTGAATTAGAGATACCTGATTGTCATTTATTTTGTTTGAATGTAAGTTAAATATTACTTGTGTATTATTAATAGTTAATCTTCGGAGTAAAGGTAGACATAGGATAAGCACTAAAATTGATAATTTTGTTAATCAATTACTAAAGATTTGTACTAAAGTAGTTGTATCGGTCGTAGTTAAAAGATAAATCATAGGACAAAGGGTTAATAAAAATCATTGATTTTTCTATACCCATTACGAAACCGAGCAAAGAAGTATCAACGATTTGATGATTGTCACTTTACTCGCTCCAATGTAAAGGTTTCAGTAAGGAAACAGGGGAACACAGTTCCAGGCTTCCATCTGATCAAAGCTGCGATGTAAACGCAGCCTAATACCGAAGACGTGACCGTGATAAATTGCCAGGACGGCCTGGTAACGTTTCCAGCTAGCATTCCGCGAGATCTCGCGGTCGCCACGCTTTTCGTAGCGTATTTAAAGAATCTCGCCTCGCAGCCGCCTCGCGACGCGTCTACGGGCACCGATGCAACGCGGTCGGCTGATTAAACCGAGGAACGTTATTGGCGAATTCAATAAATTACTGCCACACCGGCTATCGCGCCACGCCATCTCCGATGATTCTTGATTACTCGCAACATCGGCGAATTTGTTCGCTCGTTTGTTTTGTTTGTCGAACAACGCGGAGGCTGTGAAGATTGTTCGTTGATGCAAAGTACTTTCGCTAATTGAAGTCTCGAAACGAGTGAAGTTCAATCTATTCGATACGTTAATATGTTTTTGATTCGCGTTTCGTTTAGACTTCAAGAGAACCTCCGATTTCATTCATTTGAATTTCTATCAATCGATTCTTGGGACTCCGCGTTTGAACATTTTAGACGCCGTTCGTAGGCAACTCACTTTACATGCGTCAATTTCGATAAGATCAATATTACATGCAACCACATATTACCATATACAAAATCACCCAAAGATTCAACTAAAGCACAAAAAAGGGAAATTGTAGCACGAGTTAGGAAGTAAGTCTGTGTAGTTTAAAAACTTGGTTTCAGTTTTTTATTGATGTTTATAGGCGCCGGGAAAACGTTATCGACAATAATTGCAGCGAAGCTCGTTTAGATCAGACGTAAGTGAATTCTAATTCAATAATAACATCTTCCGTTAGTCATGTATTACACTCTGACAGCATCTTCCCGACTCTGCCAATAGAGAACTACCAACACCTACCAACCTCTCTCGCTTTTGCTCAGTCTTTTACCTACTTGTATACATACCGTTGGTAAACCTCCTACACTCGTCCCCGCCTCTAAGCCACGGGTCTACCAGAAATATTTACTTAATTACATGCTGAAGGTAGGCTTTTAAGATGCACAATGTTTCCCACGGCCAATAAATAGTACAAACTAAAAGTACAAACAAGACAACTAATGTGCAATTTAAGATACAATACTGGTAACAAGAAATGACAAATTTTAAAACAGGGGCATTACTACATGTTGTAAAATATACAAAAATTTGTTATTATTTCTAAATAAATTTAAAAAGAAATAAAGAAAGCTTTACTGATGAGTCCACTGGTAGGTTCCGGACTCCCTCTGTCTTAATCTTTTCGAACCTCTTCGTCCTTTCCATAACATTATAGACCGCTTCAACACAAACATGATTATTTTATATTGGTTTAATGTAGTTACGCTTTGTTAGAAATGCGCGCGAACGAGAAATTCTGCAGTAGCCAAGGGGTTAACGTTGAAGTCAGCGCCGAAAGTAAAACTTTCGTAACGAGGAATGGCACCGCGCGCCCGTTACCACCCGGTCCCCCAATTAGTAACTATCTACCGCGAACAATAACTTCGAAGAAACGAAGTTCGTTCTACGTTTTCGTTTCCGCAGCCTCGTTACGCCGGCATTGCCGGTTGATCCTTCGTGTCGGATCATTATGCGAGAAGCTGGGACGCGCGAGTCCGTGCGCGCCACGATCGAAATCGAATAAAGGGACCGACTGTTGTTGCTCTATTGCCGTCGTTATACCTATTGTCGAGTATCCGTCGGAGTTTTGAGTATAATGCGCAACAACGAACGGGGACCGAACGCGAGAGAGCGCGAGCGTATCGCAGGAAGGTATGGTCGGGGGCACTCTACGAGTCGAGGGCCTGCCTTTGACTGGTCGTTGTAATACAACGGCAATTAGCAGTAAACCTAGCCCTCCCCGACCGTGCTTTAGCCCCGCGCACATTTCATAGTGTTTGTGTCGCCTCGTCAACAGCGACATATGAAGAGGTTTAAGCCTTGTTTAACTCGGCAATACGCAATTAGAAATTTCACCTCCGGCGACGACGGCGAATTATTTCGGCCGCCAGCCGCGTTCCCGATCTTTCGCCGCAGGCGCATAGATACTTCGAATGAATCCTATTCAAAAATCTAGAAATAGAGGTGATAGTTCTTCATTGGAATTCCTCTGCAGCCTGAGAAACTGTTTCTTTAAAATTGTAATTTCGTTGTAAGAAATTCTCATTTCTGATTTCTATGACAGTATAGTTTAACGTTTCATTTCATTTATTAATTTTCTAACAAAATTCGGAAAGCATTAAAGTTGTATTTACTTGTGTATATGTATGTTTTATGTAATTGCCACTTTTCAAATAAGAATAGCATACATGGCTGAAATGCACAGCGATTAAAATGAAAGAACAAAGAACCGTGACGTGTTGAAATATCCGCTACACGTAGTTAAACAGACTGTACGCAGAGAAGATATCCATAGGTTGAAAGTCAAGAGAAGAACATCAGCGGATGGAACAATCTTCGGGCGGAACACGAGCTCTCCGTCGTCAAGAAATAAATCCGTAGGCTAATCACCTATTATACGTGGGATTATGAGCGATTAACGCGTCGGCCCGCCCGCAAAAATCCGTCCGTAAACGGGAATTCCCCCCACTCGTTCTGGTGGTTAGAGGACGGCATTAGAATAAGAAGCGCCGACAGGTCCCCAGCGTCACGCAGCCCTAACAGCTATGAAATTAAATGAAAATTAACCATTTTCTCGTTTCTCTTCCGTTTTCCTCGACTGTTGATTCCAGGCGTGTTCGATGTACGCTCGCGTGACAAAATGCTTTCGAAAACACAAAGAACGTTACTCACTTTCGGACGCTACAGCGACTGAAGATGAATAAACATGTTGAGTTTATTAATAAAAATAATTACTTTTGTATCTTATTTCCGTTTATCGCTGTTAGCAAAAGCTATTATTAAAAACGTATAATCTGCAGATGGAATTATTGAGCTTTGAGTATAAAAGAATTATTATATATTAATTCTCTATAGCGTCGAACATGGCGGCGATCAAAACTGTCCGCGACAATAGCCAGACTGAAACGCACGGGCTCGCAATTTGACCGAAAATGAAATCGTGTTCCGTCGCCGGGATATTTCCGAGCATCACGCAAAAATTATTATTATTTTAAAACCGGGAGAACGTTAAATATTGGCGGAAAGTCGCGTTGATTCGCAAATCGTTACAATTTTAATTAGAAACGCAGCGCGCATTAATCAATTAACAGTAAAGAGTGACTCGCGGGGTAGGGGGTGGAGAGTTGGTGGTGGGCGTCGACGAACAACGATAAAGAGAGAGAGAGGCGAGGAGAGAAAGAGGGAGAGAGAGATAGAAAGAGAGAGAAAAATAAATAAAAGTAAAATTCGAAGTATGCGGCGAAAAATTGCTGAAATCAGATATATTTATTACCGTGTATTTTCGCGGACGATGGCACGGAATTTTTCCCGGCAAACCCCCCCTCATGCCGCGGCCACGGCCCCGCGCCGTAATTACTCGATACGGTGCGCCGAACGTTTTTCCCTCCAATTAATTAAAATTCAAATTTTACTTTTACATAATTCGTAATATATTGCTTTATCCCCGTATTATTTTTACGTTATATGGAAAACGCTCGGCCGGCACGGTCAGCCCCGACGCGCATTTATTTTATACCTTGTTCAATATGTATCGCAGATAAAAGTGCATCATTGGAGATAGCGGGCACAAGGGAAAGAGAGAGAGTGAGAGAGAGAGAGAGAAAGAGTGAGAGAGAGAGAGAGAGAGAGAGACAGAGAGAGAGAGAGAAAGAGAGAGAGAGAGACAGAGAGAGAGAGGAAAATACGGAAAGAGAGACGGACAAAGCGAAACGCGATAGAAGGTGGGGGAAAACAGAATTTCAGAGTAGGGGTTGAAAAGGGAAGGGGGTTGGTAGCGAAACAGTGCGTGAAACGGAAACGCAAACCGCTGAAGGGGGACAGAAAGAGAGAAAAATGAGTCGAGATATAGTTCGCGGAAGGGGATCAGGGGAAGGGTGGAAAAGGAGCGGTGAGAGGGCGCGAAAGTAAATTCAGAGGCATCGTTTTCCGAAACACAAAGAACAACGGGGGTATCAGTGATTTCCATGGCGCGAAAGAGCTCGACAGATGAGTAAAAAAAGGAGTGGGGAATCAATGGAAGACGACGACGGGGTGGTCCATTCGGCTATTTATTAAACAGCCAGACACGAAACAGGCGCGGCGATCCATGCATCAGTGTCCCGCCGGCGGCCGCCGCTCGAAACTATCGCTTTAAGGGAATCGCTGGCGCTTTGCACTTTTATTCGCGCTGAACAAACGTTTCTCGTCTTTACGAGCCTCGCGGCCCGCCGAACGAGACGCGACGGATTTTCGTTCATCCCTTCCCTGTTTAGAGGGAGAATCAACCGGTCTAAACGCCGATGACGGTGCTCCTCGGGAATTGAGAATGCTCCCGTGGAATATAAAATGAAACAACACTCGCGTTTTCGAGGTAATTTGAATTTAATTTGGGTACTTCGGGCGGGAATTCTTTTATAATTGCAGAAAGTTTAGTGACCGTTTGGAACATGCAATTAATATGTATTGTTTAATGGTAAATATGGAAATTTCGTCATGTAGAAATGTAACGTCTATAAATACACCGTAACTCTGAAATATGGAAACTATATTGGAAAGAAGGTAAATGCGTACGTTAAACGTACGTAATGGCAGTGTATTGATTAATTGAGGTTTAAAGGTAAATATTGTGTTTTATAAAAATAATATGTATTATAAAAGTATTGTTTTACGAGCTACAAATATAGATACTGATATTAATAGCGATAATGAGGAATTGGTTTTTCTTATGTAAGGTAAGTTAAAATGTTTTGGTAGTAAAAATATACGTGTCTACTGTGGTTTTATCCGACAATAGTAACGCCATGTTTGAGCAGTATACGATTACAATATTTCAGTAATCGAGAAAAATTCGAGCAGAACGGAAATCATTATTTTTATCTCCATTTTTAATCGTGCAAGCAGAGAATATAAATTATCCGTTTATACAACGAAATATTTATATTACCGCGAACTTTATATGAAATTTATGTAAACAGCTAAACTCAATGCAAACAAATTTTTAATACTTTCTTTTTTAGAATGATAAAAGCAAATTATAATTATTCAAAGTTTATGAAATGAAACGTATTATATTTATGAAATGAATATAAAATATTGACATCGTTACGAATTTTGTATAAAATTTATGTTTGGTTCCGAAACAATCCTATATAAAAATGTTTAATATTTCTTTTAATCGTATTATCAGAGAATTAAAATGGTATAAAATTTATGGGGCGCATTTAAAATGCCGAGATTACCGGGTGTTCTGGATAAAATTTATGTGTCTACACCCACACGATCAACGTATTCCTATATTTTTTCGTTAATATCTTCTGTTTTCAATTTCCAGTATCCTGTTAACGGGACCATGTAATTATTTTCTTCGTTACCGGAAGCTTAAAAGGTAAAAGTTTTTCCTATACGTTAGAATTACAAATCTCCCGTGCTCATAATCCCTTCTGAATAATTATTTGAAAACCCTTTGTAGTAAATCTGAGCTGTCATTGGTGAACAGAAATAAAAAATAAATTCTGCTAAGATACCTAATAAGTAACGTTACTTTAATAGAACAGTGTAATGAAAGTTTCTTTTGCTCGTAAATAAAATATTGATAGCACGGTGTCAAATGGCCGACTATTAATTCAAATGAATATAATCTAAACAACTTCAAAAATTAAGTTGATTAATGCAGATTATCATTTAGATCATAACTACTATAATAAGTGTAAAAATGGCAGGGTACATAATAAGTACAAGAATCATATTGTCCACGTCTGATCTTTATACGAGTCAATTTCTTGTTCAAACACACCGGTGCGCGTGTTTCAACAAGTTTCCATTTGTCCGTTTATTAATATCAAAATTTAATTTCGAATATTATTATATGAACATAATAACAATCCGATATTATCAGAATAATCTTTAATAACATAAATAATATTCACATTAACTACAGCGTGACCGGTGCCCGATTATTTGTATTACCCTTTTTATTATTACCGCATGACCGCTCATTCTGTTACCGTCTCAGATGAACAAATAAAAACCGTTTCTACCGAGGTCAACAAAACAACCCCGCAAAAGATACGAAACGAAACAATTGACAGCCGTTGAAAGGAAAGCGCACGATTCTCGAAAGGGGAAGAAATTAATTATTTGTTATAGGAAAGCCTCGGTAACCAGGTGAACAATGCGGAACGGCGGGACGGTGAAGGGCGGCGAGGGAGGCGAACGGGAGATAAAAACAATTAATTAAACGAGCTCCGGTTATACACAATAGAAAATAAACAGTTACTTGGGAGAGTTAACAACGATGCCGGTCTGGTAATAGGCTGGACGCGATGGACGACTGCTCCCGGCGCGACGACGCAGCTGTTAATGGAATAGACAACGACAATATTCGTTTATAATTGGATTAATTATTGACGATATAATTAATGTAATTGGTAAGTAAATAATTCGAAATGCGGCCGGCAAATGGAGACCCGGGGTTCGCACAACAATAAAATATGTAATCAGGTAATTATGGATTAACGTTCGGTCGCGCTCTCGCTGTTCGCCGAGCCGCACCGCGTCGCACGGTCCCGGCAACATGGACGGTCGGAGGTTTAGTTCGTGCCGTGCGGGCTCTGTCGGCGATGATCAACGAGTATTTATGACGCGCAGAAATTGTTCAAGAAGTACCAACGTTCGACGGTACAAACGCGGCTCGTTAATAAGACTTTTCTCACGTTGTTCACCTGTCAGGATCAAAAGCTGGGGATGACACGTATACGCGAGTCAACCGAGCCCGGACGGTTTAAATAGAAACCTCTTTGGCCGCGGAACCGGCTGCACGTGGCCCCGCGAGAAATGAATTCTTCGCATTTAATTATCGGTTAAAATTAACACAGCCTCCTATCTCCGACTGCGAACAACGGGCGGCAGATTCTATTTTCGCTCCGTTTCGCGTTTACTCTCTATTTTTCTTCTTTCTGTATTAATCGTTATCCCGGGAATCGGAACGCTGTTTTCTTTCGTATTATCCGCTTCGTAATATTTTTGTCGAGAAATATGACATTAATAGTATGGAACATTATAAATTGACTGGATTTGAATGTTCCATAAGAATTTCGTAAGAATATGAGTATCCGTGCGAGAATGAACAAACAAATTTAATCATTTTTTACAAAGGTAACTGTATAACTTGATATATTCATTATAAAATCAGGAGAGGAAGATGACAATGAAGTAGGTACAAACTCAACATCGAAAGTGACTGCTATGAAGCACAAACATGCCAGTAAAGGGAATACCAAACCGAATGCAATATCCGCCATAACTGTAGCACCCATTTACATCAGTTGCAAACTCAAAAATTGATAAGATGAAAAAAACAGAAGAATCAATAATTCCCACGATCACTATATAACAGTAAACCAGATACCAGTAAAATCCACCCAATCACTGTGTTATCAACCTCGCAAATCACTCAGATAGACAAACTACTCTGAATGCCAAAAATCAACAAAAGAAGAAAAAAATAAATACTACAAAGAAGCGATTGCACAAAGGATAAAAGAAAACAATTCAAGTCTCCCTATTCAAGTCTCATCACAATACTCAATTACCTTATTATTCCCAAAAGGGTTCGCAGTGTTCATCAGTAATCCACAAAAGATCTCCGTGAAGTGCCGCGTCATAGGTCAGCAACGTCGAGTCGGTAGACCGAGGAGCAACGGTTCTGCGTTGATTCATCATCGGCGCGCATGAACAGGTTGACGCGTTGCACCGGGCCAAGCATCCCAAATAGAAACATTGTCCAACGTATAATTCATCGGCAACGGGCCGTGGCAGACGCCGCCTCTCTGTCTCTCTCTCTCTCTCTCTCTCTCTCTCTCTCTCTCTCTCTCTCTCTCTCTCTCTCTCTCTCTCTCTCTCTCTTTCTCTTTCTCGGCCTGTCTGAATCCCTTCCGGGAACCGCGGGGGAAGATTTACGAAATTTCTCGTTAAACGCGATCGGTGGTCCGTGGCAGGGACTGGCGGCGAGCGAACAAGCGAGCAAGCGAGAAGGGTGCTGGAAGAGGGCGGTCGGCTTCGTTAGCTGGGCTTTTCTCACGCGGCTAAGTAGCGGTCGAACGAAAGGGAGAGCGGCCCGGGCACGAGGAAGAGAAAGACGGTGGAAAGGAGCAGAGGAGTAAGAAGAAGAAGAAGAAGAAGAAGAAAACGACAGTGGAGAGAGTGTATGTGTCGGCGGGAAGTGGTGATCTAAATAGAAACCTCTTTAGGGGCATAACTCGGCGTGCACCGTCTGTGAAAGACGCATTGCCTCCGTGGAGGGGCGTCGCCGGTGCCTTCGTAACCGGGCCTGACGGATAGCGCCGGAAATAGCGAAAAGGACGGGGCAAGATATCGGCGGGGCACCTCGCGACCGCGTGGACGTAAAGCATCGGCGGAGGTTAGGTGTCGGGCCGTCTGGGAATCCGAATGTCGCGCGAATGATGCAGACGCCATGTCGCGCGCCATCAACCACCTCGTTGTTGGGACGTTATTGCTTTGACTTTTGCTCATTGATGTATGTTAGTGGGCTTTTGTTATGGGCAAATGGAGTCGTTTTAGTGTAGTCTTCAAGTAGAACTCGATATTAATAGAATGTATTTCGGTAGTTTCTATGGATAAAGGTTAGGTGATGGATTTGATACTGAGGCCTATCTATTTTTGCTAAATACTCTAATTTTTAAACACTTGGTTCACTAGAATTTATTGTATAATTTATTCAATTGTTCTGGGAAAAATTGCTGTTCATTCATTTAGATTTTGCAAATTTACCAGATAATGTTTATGAAATCCAGTATTCGTAAAATTGACGCATCCCGTAAACCTAGCATTGAAATGTAGAAAATATGGGAAATATATCCAGGAAAGTATTGAAAAAATATTTTCAACATAGAAGGACAGAAAGATTATACGAAAAACGAACCACCCGATAATTCCATTTCATCCCCAAGAAATCTATCAACTTGTGCAAAACAGAAACTTAGAATACCCATTCCGTCAAACTTCCTCCGACAAAATCGTCTTCCAGGCAATATTAAATTCATTTTCGCGCATCAAAATAATCCCGCGCAGATCTCGAGCTCGCCGAAAATAGCGAAGAAAGATCTCGCGGAATTACAAGTCGGCGAGATAGTGTGCGTAGCTATTGTCGATGGCGGGCGAGTGTCTCCGTATCGGGCGCATCCATCTGCGGCGAAAAGGACACACATTATCCGAGTACTTGTACTCCGTGCATTAGTGGGGACAGAGTGCTAATGCAGAAATCTGGTATCGGTTAATTAATAACCGTAAAACTCAAACCCCCCACCCCCCTCGCCCGCGTCGCTGCGCCGCGTCGCGCCGCGCGGCGCGTTATTTGATTTCCTCGAGATATATACTCCCCTCCGCCGCCGAGCGTTCTCCCTATGCCATAGTGTTCCAACCGGCCCCACACACGCACACGCAACCACATGGAACGCGAAGCTTTAAAAAAAATAGAGAAAAACGAACTTGCCGGAATAATAAGTTCCTTTCACCAGTTTTTTAACCTAATACTTTTTCTCGTTAATGTAACGTTACTTACCAGCGGCTTTTGTTCCGCCCGGCTCTTCAGCGAAACGGTTTTTTCCATGAATTATACGCGTCCGCCTTGCTCGTCTTAATTAGCGAATTATTTAATGAAAACAGATCCACCACGGGTTTTTCTTCCGCGGACGGACCGCGGCCCGGTTCCTCGATCGTTTGCTCTGCGTTCCGGCCCGCCCTCGTTTTCTTTCTTCTCTTTTCGATCCCCCACTTTTCCTATCCCTACGCGGTAATAGTTCCACGAATGAAGGAACGTCTGGATTTCCCGGGATTGATGTTACCCGGTATTAATTGATGTGATTTTAATCGACCCCCCTAGTCAACGGCGATGCCCGGTGATCAAGAATCATTCGATCCGCGATGGAACGCAGTTCTTAGGGGATGAACGCGTTCCGCGTTGATTCACGGGCTCTGCCGGGATGAATAGGATTTTAATTGACTTGAATCGACGTTGATCTATATTTGTTGGGAAACTTTTGTTCTGAAGATGGATTGATTAATGCCTTCGGATGGATCAGTTTCTTGGCGCTTCGCGATACTCTTGATACGATGCCCTGTTTCTTTTGATGTTTAATGATACATGCTGCTTGTTCCACGAACAATTCTTTTGGATGCTTTGTTTTCTCAGATTTTAATTTAGTCAAATTTTCTTGAACGTATTTTAACAATTATCTAGTAAATTCTAGTAACATTCTATTGATACTAACTCTGGTAACATTGGATAAATTTAGTAAATCGTTCGATTTTTAATCTGGGTAAGCATGAACGTTCAAATTGTGGTTCATTGGTTAAATTGTTTGGCGAAGATTTAACCAAGATCTAACCAAAACGGTGTTCAATGTTCTCTACTGTACACTATTTTAAGATACCTACTGCCTATCACCGAAAAGACGGCGGCAAGGGTGTGGGCGGGTGTAGGGGGAAGCAATTACAAAGTTTCGCGGGGCAACGTTATACTTTCGACGTGACTTTCAATTTTACCGGGGGAACAGCACCAGCCGTTATTAGAATATTTTGTGGGCCGGATGTTCGATTACCGCAGAATAAATTTGGTGATCCGAAACTTGAGCCCGCAAGTTATTATCAAGTTGTCCAACGTATTACGCGCAGTTTGCTGTACCGATATGCTTGCTGGGATCAATACTCCTCGAGTAATTTTCTCACAACTTATCGTAATTTATCTTTTCTCGCGAGCGGAACGTTCGTCTCGCGACAAGGACAGAAGTATACTAAGAAAATTACGGAAGACAATATTGAATGTATAATGTTAAGGTAAAGTCAGGAAATGAGTCGGGGGAACTATAATCAATTCTCTATTAATATAAGTAAATACTTATTTTTAAGTAACTGGTATTACAAAATTAGAAACTGAAGAAAGGAAAATTGTGTTCATAAATTTTCAGATCATACATACATCTTATGCTTGCCACACATTAAACGGAAATATTAATTTTGATTTCCTTCCATTACCGATTTGATAAAAAAAAGCTTTGCATAATGCAAAATTGATTGATATTCAGTTAAATTATTGACATTCAATTAAAACTTTGATTAAGTTTAATTACTTTCCTATTTCACCTCGAACGTAATAGACCCTTTGAGAGTTGACGTTCCAACTGCTGCACATTAGTGCACGAAAATCTACATTTGCATAAACATTCGCGGTCGGATAATAACGAATATATTTAACCCCTGTGTACTATTCATGTAATTATCGGATAAGTATACATTGATTATTATTAAGCTAAAATTAAAATTAAATTACGGAAATGTACCACTACGTACTTCGACAGTAATATGTATTAATGCGTGAGTCTACGCATTTCTCATTATAGAAGGATTAAAACAAATGAATTTTCTCGGAGAAATCTTCGAAATCATCACGACCGTAATAACATAAATATTCATAAAACAATGCACAGGATCCCAAATAAAAAAATCTTCGATCCGATCACCATCGCCAAAATTTCAAATAAGAGTTCAAAACAATCTACTTCCAATACCCAAATTCAAACAGTCCACCTTCGACCCAGGAAAACAAAATCCAAGCAAACCGTTCAACTAAAAAATCTTTTGCCTGGCCGTCGCATCGCTCATCAATCACCTAGACGCGTGGGGAGTCGTGTCGCAAACGGCGCTGAACAATCAAACGATACATCCACAACTTAATTTATCGATTAGGCTCCATTAACGAGGCTCGGACGCGTTAATAACCGGAAAATTGTGGAAAGAAACACAGCGCGCGGGCAAAGAGAATCAAACGCGGCGCGGGCTAGCGGAGCGTAGGGTGTCGTGGGCGGCTGGAGGGTGTCTCGGGAGGAACGGGTTGAAGGTGGAGGATGAGGATTACGAGGAAGGGGTTAGGTGGCGGCTAGGGAGCGACGTGAGGAGAGGGAGGGAAACAGCGGAGAAAGCGAGAGCAAGGGAAAGAGGGAATCAAGCGGCGCGGTGGTAGAGGATCGAGCGAACGCGAGGGGGTTGCCGGGGGCTGCGTCGTAGTCGCACGCACACGAGGACACACTCGCGTGCAGCAGCAGCGGCGGCGGTGGCAGCCCTCGCCTCGGGCTGCGGAGGAGCCTCGCAATTTAACCGGTTCGACATTCGCCTCGAGCTCGTAATTGGCAGGACGAATGAAAGAGCCCCGCGGACGAGGACGAGTGGTCGGGATTAACGATGGCGAATGGATCAGAAATTCTCCGCGAAAATAAAGTAGGTAGCTGGGTTGGCGGTATAGGTATAGTCCGCGGCCGTAGGTACGAGCCTTTGTTTGTCGTTCGCTCCAATTACCTCCGGCCTCTCCCGGTAGCTTCATAATTAACTCCCACTCATTTAACAAACTTTACTTTTAATGTTTTAAAAATAGTAATTAGCAGTGGCGGCAAGAGAAGAAGAAGGTGGAGGAGGTTGAGGAGAACGAAGAGGAGGAGGAGGAGGGGGGCAGGAGGAGGAGGGTGAGCAGGAGGAGAATGAAGGGGGATGAACGGCGGGAGCCGAGAGGGGAGAGAGAGTAACGGGTACAGAAGCTCGAACAGGAGGAGGTGGAGGAGACGTATGAAGAGAAAGAGAACCGAGGGTGAACCGGAGGGTGGAGAGAGATGGAAAGAGAAAGAGAGACAAGAGGGTTGGAAAAGGAGGTAGATGATGAGAAGGGGGTGACGGGGGTTGGACTGTGTGGTGGGGTGAGAGGGGTTGGAAGGAGAGTAGGTAGCGGCGGTGGCGGAGGAGGAGACGGTGGTGGTGGTAATGCTGGTGGTGGCGATGCGGGGGAGTGTAGAGGGGGTGTAATTAACTATCATGCAACCCCTTCCCAACAGCAGCAGCCGGCGTAGCAAGGAGGTAATTGGACCGGAGTCTTATACGTGTGGGGCTCCGCTCGGGCGGGAGGAGGGGGGAAGAGGCTGCCAGGATAAAGGGTTGCTTAAAATTGCACACAGTGCTGCATTATGGAACCTCTGACGAGCTTCCAGGGAACGACCGTACGGATGGCGGCGTGGAAATCCATTAACCTCCCCCGCCGTCGCCTCTACCACCCTACACCCCCATCCACTCTCCAGTCGCGAATTAATTGCGATCGTCTAAGGGCGAGTCTTTGTCGGAGTCTGCCCCCCTCTCCACCGCCTCCGCGAACCATCCCACTTCCAGCCACCCCCCTCACCACCTCTGACTGCTACCTGTATGGTCGAAGTCGCGATTCAATTTTCGGCGCACCTTCGACGAGCATAAACAGGGAAAAACCCGTTTGCCCGCGGATGTTGTGGATCGATTACGGCGTCTTGGTAGATCTGGCTTGTTTGAAGGAACGGATCACTCAATTGTGGGAGGAAGGGTGTATTTGTTCTAGGTAAAGGATAAATTGTCGATTTATTGGAATTTTATATTTTCGGATGATACTTGTTGGACTTGTTGTCATCGTTATTAAAATCATGTGTACCAAGTATGCTTACATTTGCGGTTTTAATTTAGTTTAAGTTCAAGCGTGTTTATACCTTGTTGATGAGAGGACGTATGTGTATGTATTTAGTATACGATTGACTTAAATAGTCTTGAAATATGTCGAATCCAGGGAGTAGTGGAAATTGAGATCGATAACAAACCACAAAGGGGTTAATAAGTTGATTCCTGTGGAAGATTCTGCGTTCCTGTTCTGGACACGGAGAGATACTTTAATTTTCCGATGCCGAACTATTTGGCGATCGCACGACAGATTCTGAATTTATTTAAACCGAAATCTGAATTTCATTATTCCGTATTCCATTGTAAGTTTTATCATTGAATTTTCCCGTTGTTTTATCTTCAAACCTTTTATTTATAACTAACGACTACACTCATGAGCTCATTTTTCGTTATTATTGCAGTTCTTCTCCTGTGGCTACAAGCCAAATCGCTCTACGTCACATATTCTCTGATTTAAAATATCACGTTCAAAGTTTGACATATCAATAACTAACGGTAGCTTTCCCATATTCGCTGCCACTGTCTATTTTAGTAACAGTTTTCATACTTGCCACAAATGCATCCACTACGTAAAGAGCGTATTAACACAGTCTATCTCTCTTAAAAGCATACATCGTATCGTACAACTTCAATCACGATATAAATTCAAACGGTTCAAAAATATATTCCGAAAATTATCGCTCAATTAATTGCTCAGTAAATCAAAATATATCCAAAATCAATTGACTAAAACTAATATCAAATAACTAAGCTAAAATCAATCGATAAGAACGATGATTCTGTGTTAAAAAAAAGAAACAACGAGAATGAGAAAAATACAAAATTTTCTGCTTGGTATTAGAAGAGGGAAAAAGAGAGAGGACGAGAGAAATGGAGGAATACGCGTTGTGGCAGCGTAATAATCGTAGAATGGTCTTATCAAAGGGATTATGACATTGGCTGAGAGTTCAGACTGCGTTAATCAGAACTTAAAGGCCTTCAGTTGGCCGAGGGTACACGGTGTCGTAAGGGCTTCCCCGTAGGGAAGAGAAACCCCATCGGTGCTCCCAACTAATCAGCACCAAGACGTCAATCTGCCTCTGCCGTGCACATAAGTGGAGTACGGGGCATGGTTCCCGATGTAATGCCGCGTACAACTCGCGAAACCGATGCGCGTTAAGGGGAGCTGGAGATATCATTAGACTGCACTCATTAACTGTTCCATCCCTCCTGATTTCCTTTTCGCACTTCACACTTCGTATGTCGTGTTTCGTCTAGATTTGAAAAAAAGGAGATTTATCGTAATTTACAGGTCGTCTTCGTTTACATTCATAGGTAAGTGTACTTGTGTCACTTCAAATTACGGACAGATGCAGTATCGTTTAAAATATTGGAATATCTCTCGTCTGTAGAAAATGACAGATTTTTCTAAAACAGATCTCTGAATGTTTCAACCTTTTAATTTTCTGTAAGTACGCAAATTTCTGACTGAATTGCTCTTCCGATTTCATGAATAATCCTAGGAGTATATAAGTAATCAGTTATTATTGACAGTAGATATATTGTTCTTTTACATTCTAAATGAAATATATATATCTTATCTTATTTATAGAAATTGAGGTCACCGTATATTAAGGTTAATCAATATGGTTACATAGCAGATTTTTACTTTACGCAATTATATTTTAAGTTTTCTTGTTCCAGGACAAGGATTTTGAAAGTCAGAAATCGTTCGTTCAAGGCGCGTATAAAATCTGGGGCCCGTAATTTCACCATAAGTAGTTGACCGATGACTTCGCAAGTTAAGACGCTCGTGCACACTCCGTTGCGAGTCGGCGATTCGTGGGCTCATAATTAACGAAATTCATTATCCCTGGTTGAAACTAATTTTGCAACGCCTCCGTCGCGCCACCGCGGTCCCTTAATCGCGAAAAACCGTGAAATTTAATTAAATTTAGGAACGCGAAAGTGAACAGGACAGGATGGACGGGAAAGAACGACGGTGGTCGATGCTAATAACGTTCTTGTCATGCCATAAAGGTATTAAACCGCTGGAAATGAGGATGTTCTGGATTATCGCGGCGATATCCTTCGTATACCGTGTCTCGATAGTTAAACAGGAATCTGATCCTGGAAAAACGAATGTCACTACCCAAAAGAAAAAGGGGTTTACTTTCTCGATGCAGTAGATCTTCTTGTAGATCAGTAAATCTGACTTAATAAAACGTTCTCGTGTGAATAAGACAATTTCTTTTATGGAGGAATGGACAGGCAATTTTTTCTTATAATAATCAGCATACCGTAGATTTTATATAAATACACATTTTTATAGATAGCTTAATGAACTCGGCTAAAACTTTCAGAGTATTTTCGAGTTACAAATAATTTTAGTAAACCTGAACTTTCCTCGAAGTTTCTATTTTATTATCTAATTTTGTTATAACCTAATAATACTCTTTACCATCTCTATCAATTTCTCACGTCTAATTACTCAATGATGAGTAATTAAAAAGAAATTGTTTCAATTTATGGAGTTATATTCTGAAATATCACAGATGTTGAAATACTGAAGTATTCTCTGTATTTCGATAATAACGTGGCAGGGAGAAGTTGAATTCGAGTTTTCAGAAATTATTTGAACAGTTTAATTCAATAATTTGAGACGGAAAGGCTGTTGGAATCCTTGGTATCGGGACTGTAATGCACAAAAGTTTACTTCAGTCGGTCCAACGAGATTATAAAGAGGAACATAATTAATCCTATGAATATATATGTATTGTATACATATATAATATATTATAATTATATATATATATATATATATATATATATGTATATATAAATAATATACACTTTCACAATAAATGTGGCAATAAAATCTCGAGCCGGCGGAGGATACAACGCCTCGGAGAGAGGAATTCAGGTTATAATACTGGATGAGATACGCCTGCGATATTACAAGAAATTGGAACAGCATTACCCTCCGTAAACGTTACGTTATTATATCAGAATTATTGCCGCCGCGGCTGATATTGCGTTACGGAGGATCGTAAATTAAACTCGGCCCTGTGATTCCTGTTAATTTAAATCAAGTCAATTTCTAATTAAACAATTTTCACCCGGGTCCGTTGCCGGTTAAACGGGGACCAATTAATTTCCCGTTCCGACGACGCGACGCTGCCTGAAAAGTTGAATGACTTGACGGTATTCTTGCGAAAAAAAGAGGTGAGTAAAAAATTGAAGCTCGGATTATTGAATGCGAGGCACGATTTTAAATTATAATACTTCGAATTTTCAAAGAGGAGAGAGCGTTTTAATCGATACCATAATCTATAAAATAATTATCGTTCATTAATCTCTCTTCTTGTATAGTATTCATATAATTTCAATTCTCGACCAATTTTATCGCGAGCGAATTAAGTACTTTTCATAACCATATTTCCTTACAAAAATTAATATCAGATACGTTTTTTTATTAAACCTCGACTTTATTTAATGTTCCTGATATCCAAATTTGATTGATTTTATCATACTTCATAAATTCGAAGCAAACAAAAAGATTCACACACGTTTCACTAAATTTTCTTGAACATTCCCCTGCAACGAGTGCCAGAAGATCGAGAGTGCTATAAACGCATAAAATCCGCGGCCCACTAATTACCCATTCATACACGGAATACCTTTCACCGTGTCTATCGTAAGCATCATTTCTAAACAGCCTGGTAAAGGGGTAATGGAGGGAGGGAGCAGTCGGTTGCGATCGACAGAAAGGATGATCGTCCCTGAAAGGCCATCCAAACACGCTCCTCGAAATATTTGCACGGGTCTAACATTTTCTTCACGCGGAGGATCGTTTAAGACGTTGCAATACCAACAGTGCCGGTATAATGTTCCACCGATTTTGCTCTTATTGGGATGCCATCGAGTCGTTCCACTCGTCGTCCCTCTTCTTCCATCTTCACCGGTTCACCACACCTCCGCGTTCCCTCGTTTCCATTCCATCCACATTTTCTCTGTCTCTGTCCTGCGACATGCACCTCTCTCGATCTATCCTTCTCACCCTCGGATCCTCTTCCTCCTGTTCCTCCAACTCGTTCCCTCGACGTTATTCTTTTTCCTTGTCTCTTCAATTTCATCTTCCTTCTTCTTACGCACTCTTACTCTCTTTACCTTTATTCTCTTATTACTCTCATTCCCTCATTCTCTTGTTCTCTCTTTTGCTTACTCTCTTATTATGCTCTTTCTCTTATTCTTTTTTCTCTTACTCTCTTATTCTCTTATTCTCTTATTCTCTTATTCCCTTATTCTCTTATTCTCTTATTCTCTTATTCTCTTATTCTCTTACTCTCTTACTCTCTTACTCTCTTACTCTCTTACTCTCTTACTCTCTTACTCTCTTACTCTCTTACTCTCTTACTCTCTTACTCTCTTACTCTCTTACTCTCTTACTCTCTTACTCTCTTACTCTCTTACTCTCTTACTCTCTTACTCTCTTACTCTCTTACTCTCTTACTCACTTACTCACTTACTCTCTTACTCTCTTACTCTCTTACTCACTTATTCACTTACTCTCTTATTCTCTTATTCTCTTATTCTCTTATTCTCTTATTCTCTTATTCTCTTATTCTTACTCCCACTTTCTTCCTGTCTTTCTCCTATTTTCTTGCTTTCTTGCACTTTTTCCCTTACTCTCTCTTTCTCTCTCTCTCTCTCTCTCTCTCTCTCTCGTCCCCCCTTTCGTCCTTTCCGAGCTCCTTTCGACGACGACACTTTATCCTCCTCGCGGGAGGAGACACCCCGAGATTCACGGAGGCGTATGGTCCCTTCTCTCCGCGCTGAACCCACCACCTTACCCACGGCCAAGTTTCCATGGGTTTCTTCCTTGTCCGGGGTACGTGTGAGCCCCGCGCCACACAATTACAGAAACGACTCTGTTAACTCTTGCGCCCTTTCGCCTCGTTCCCTCCTCACGGGCAAGCATTAACCTAACGTAACCTCGCCGCAGGGATTTTCTGCCGGAGTATTTTCGGTCGTGATAAAATTCCTCTCGCCACCGGCTGCTTTCGTATTTCTTTAAGGTTAACTCAATCGCGACCGAGCGGCACGCGGCGCGCGATACGTGTCGCCCCTGGGAACTCGGTTAAAGGCACTTTTCGAAGTTATCTTTAGAACTATGTGTTCTTTTTTTTTGTTGGTCTCCGAGAAACTAGGTCCATGTATGTGTTTTACGTTTTACCCTTTGATTATAGTTATTCACGAATGTAATTAATTATGAATATACATTTTTCAGACAATTCAAGAACCATTTATATTATGTAGATTTATTTAGATTATAGATTTTTTCCGATTTTCTAAATCTCGATACAGAAAAACCTAAAAGAGTTCACTGAGTTTTCTATCAGTTTTATAGTAGGTACACAGAGATTTATATCTGCGTCAAAATTCGCGGTCTTAATAATATTCACCATAATCATTCATTTCCTATGCAAATATTCCAAGAACATTATATTAAAATAAATCTAATCGGAAGCAAAACTATTCAGTCTACAAAAGCGTTAGGTCCACGATTCACCTACATAATCCCGAAACAATACTCAAATTCTCGTTCAGACAATTATAAAACGTCTTCTACATTTTCCGCGATGATAAAAAGCCAAGGAAGGGAGAACATTCCCGCAAATATAAAATCCTTGGGACACCGGGTAGATACAAGTAGGAGCGCGCCGCGTTCGTTACGCGGTTCATAATACGGCCGTGATGTGGCATCGCGCGGACGTCCGAGCAATAACTCGGCCGGGTCTTAATTACTTTAATTAATTAGGAAACGCGGCTTCGTGGAAGTCCGATCTTATGACTGCGCGGCATGTATCTCCGGCGGCTACACATCGCAGCCGCCGGAGATGCTTCCACGCTCGTCCAGCGCCCCGCGCCTGCCTCCATCCGCGCGCACCGCGACGCCTCTGTGTGCGGAACAGCCGCGAATAACACTTGTACCTGCCGGGGCGAATGCAGAACGCGTACCACGGACCACCCTCGAAATGTCTTCATTAATAATTTCTACTCGAACGATTGTGCAACAGACACCGGGCGTGTATAAAATTGATTTTTTTAACAACGACCCGCGGCTGACGCGTGTTTAGACACCGTTCATCGGCCATCAATTCGTGCCAGAATGGGGGATAATTTATTAACGCCGACGTACCATTGCACACCGACGTGGTAATCCTTTCACGTTTTCGCACTTTTACGTCACGTTCATCAACCCCTATCCGCGGGATTCTCTTTTTCTTGGTGAAACTGACGGCAGTTTGTTGTCAATCATTTTCTAGGGAAAGAGAAATTGCGTGATAATTGTGGAAGTAGGACGTGCAAATATTCTTCATAGGGAAATGTAATGGAAGACATAGCAGAATAATATTTGCGTCCGTTAAATTTGATGGTAGGAAGGGGCAGTTTTATAATTTGGGCATTTCAAATTGAAGTTGAGTAAACATTGATTATTTTCGTTCAGTCTAGATCAAACGGTAGGAAAGTATCCTTAATAACATTTAGTCTGATATTAGATATTGCGTAACTTCGGTAGAAATGAAACAAGAATAACTTGTCTGCCAATCGATAAGACAATAGAATTCTAAGCGAATCTTTAATAAATTTAGTTCGTTCACGAGTTACAGCGAGCTTGATCCGAAATCTTCCAATCTCTTATCTACCCCACGCATTCGCATTCCTCGCAACCTCCAAACATCAAAAGCACATCCGCTCGAAACAGCGCAAACCTAAACAAAAACCCTAAATCCCAGCGATCTGAGGAAAACTGTCGAACAAACCTATCAGACAAAACAATTATTCATCCCAGACGAGAGTCCTCGATCCCCGAACGATGTCCCTTGTTCGTCGACGGATCAAAAAAAAAAAAAAACAAAAAAAAACAGCCGAACTCGAACGTCCAGTCGTATTTCCTTCCGGTACGTGATCTTTAATCCCCACTCGCGCAAAAAACTGGTACAGCTCGTCCATCCTTGATCACTGTCACGGTAAAACACGTACATACAAGCCGGTACATACATTTTTTCTCTCCTATTCGAAATACATAATTCCCCCGTTATTATATCCGCTTTTCGGCGTACCGGCGGACACAAAACGTTCATACGTTCGTCGAGTGGTTTTAAACAGTTCAACGGTGGAAACAGAGCCCGTTGCCTATACAGATGCACACGTACACGTGTAACGTGTATCTATCCGCGCTCGCGTTGTGTATGTATGTATGTGTGTGCATGTGTGTCTATAGGTATGTGCACGCGAATGTAAAAGGAAAGAAGTTACTGGAGGGCCAGCTATATAGGTGGCGCACACGTACACGCGCGGCCTCGGATGCACGTTCAATATTTGAGAGGATTTAAATTCGGACGTTGGACGTCCGGACGAATTTCAGTTGGATCGTTTAAAGGTACGCCCGCCGTCAGGTTCTCGTGAATGATTAAAAACGGCCGCGTCCTGGAAAGGAGCGGCCGCTCGCGGCCCGGCCCGCGTCTTGGGCGAGACTTTTTCCGGAATTGTCTACGTGCGAGCCACGGACGGAATAACGCCCGACCGAGTCCTGCTCGCGTATAAATAGAGAATTTTTTTTCTCCCTTACTCATCCCCCCGCGCCCCTACCATGCCGGTCGGCCATGGATGAACCCGAACACGATCGTCAGGCTTCAGTTTACTGCTCGTACGGGGTCTACGAATTCGACGTGCGAACGTTTTGAAGGAACTTTCCGTCTTTTCCTTTTCGTTTTCTTGGGAACGAGAGTCGATCGACGACTGGGTGACGTCGGACTTTTTCGAGTTGTGGTAGGGTGACTAGTGGTGTCTTAACCTCTTGTCGTGTGATTTCTTTCGCAGCTACGATTTGTAGAATTATTTTATTCTTAATAATGTAGTAGAAGAAAAGCAGAAATCTATGTTCTGTGTCTGAATTTTTTGTAATGGTTATCGATTGATAATAGAAGCATAATTGTTAATTTCAAGCCGATTGAATAGAATAGATAGTTAATGGTTAACGGTAGATAGTTAATATGAGTTGAATGGTAGGTTGGAAGAAGGGCGATATTTTGAAAAGGAATAAGAGTAGTATAAGGTTACGTTGAATATGAAAGGTAAATTAGTGTAATAGAAATAAAGAAATACATTTTTTCTAATAAATGTTTGTTCAATAGATTCAATTTTTACAGTGTTCCTTCGAAGTTTGGTCTGAACATGACAATCACCGTAATCCCCTGAGGAGAATATATTTTTGGAGGGAACGTATCTATTGTTGCCAGAAAATAGTAAAATGGAACTAACATCCTACAAGCTGAAAAAAATATTTTGGAAAAAACTGTTTTAAAAAAGGGGAATTGTATTTTTAACAGTTTAGTTCTCTTTTTGGGGATTGCGATATGTGTCAACAATCGTATGGAGAGTCATTTATCGTAGTAGCCAGTATTGAAAAATAAGTCCGACAACTATAAATCGTTGACAATAACATTTCAATATACATCTAGAAATAGAATAGTATAACGGATACAATAGAATACATAACGGGCACGCGAGTGATTTAAACATTGAACTTGTTTTTCCCTATTACATTAAAATTAATAAAAACCATTGAAGACAAACAAGATACGTAAAATTAAATGGTAACTCGATAATTAAGACAAAAACCCAATGAAGAGAAAGTTACTTACTTCATTGAAGTATTAAATATCGGAAAAGTGCAAATACGTTTCGGTATATTTCAAATTTAGAACAATCATTCACTAAGAACGCAAAAACAAGAATTTTCAGTCGAAAGGAAATGGATAATTAATAATAAATAATCGGCAGAAGATTTACTCGGTTATTTGAAATTTGGTAACGCGGAAATGTACGAGGTGCGGAAGCTACGGTGCAAACGCCGCCGATAATCAACATATTAAACGGCAGCGAGGCGTTAATTATTAATTCTAATTTTCTCTCAAATGTTTAACGTACTTATAGCTCATTAACACGCATTAAAAACATATATAAATGGATTATATTATGTACCGTTCACGCGATGTTTGAGAACATCACTTGTACTAAAATACCGTAATTAATTTATGCACGAACTTCGATAAATGTTTTCGCAGGGCAAACGCCTCGTAATGAATAATAACATGAATGCATACAGTTTGCCAAAGATTTTGCGCGTCGTTGTAGATTCTTGTCGTGCAAACGTGCGATTCCGATGAAATGAACCGCGACTGTTGTGAAAAAAATAATATAACACGATTGCTTAATTTTCGTACGTTGAATGAAAAAAAAGATAAATCAAATAATGATGATTAGTATAATAAACTAACTTTCCTCAGAATTTCGTAATTATTGTTATTCAAACCTCATAATGCAACATTTTTTCGCGACGACGCAGTTTTTACGGTTTAAAAATTTGAAAGATATTTACGAATATCAAACATAAAATATAAAACGTAAATCAATTATTATTCGAAAATATGAAAATATGTACTGCAAAAAATAAAAATTTCGTAAAATTCTCTTCTAATGATTGTCAAAGCGTTATCGAACGAAACGTTTCGTCGAAGAATATCCACGACACGCGTATTCCGTGATATCGCTTCTCAAACGCAAAGAACAACGCGCAGAAAAAAGAATAAACCGCAGGGAAGAGAAAACGAGAATGTACCGTAGCCATATGGGGTCCATTCGTGAATGGCCAACATTATCAGACGAGCGAGCCCAGCCAACAATGGTCCCCTTTCAGTAATTCGACTCTGTCCACAAATCGCGAAATTATGTACGCTGGAAACAATTGTCGGTTGAAAGCGAACCGATGAATATTTATAAGCTGGCCTCGGAAGTCTTAGACGAAACAATAATCGTAACTCGAGAAGTTTCTTCGGGGTGGCGAACAAAAAGTCGGTGGCAACAAACACGTTGACGAATACCGGAACCAGACAACATTCGCGGAATTCCGGATGCAAGGAGAAGAAACTCTAGCGGCGACAAAGGGAATGGACTATGAGGCGTAATTAACGCGTCGAGGGAAACGATTCTGAAGTACATACTTGCGTTTGTGAATTGTGTCCCGCGAATCGAAACTCCTCAACGGAAATTGAGTAACGCGTAGTATGTGTATACTTAAGAGATAAATTCTTTTGTGGGGAAATGAACGGGGCAGAAGCATTAAATGTTTGCACGAGCAATCTGTATTTTTCATGCACACAGAAATAAAATGTTCAATAAATTCTAAGTTTATTCAGTGTACCCGATGTTTGATTTATTCACACAACCTATTCTACTTTCTCGTTCTATTTCAATTTATACAATTTATATAACCTACGCAATCTATTCAAAAATTTGTTCGATCTGTTCAAACACTTTGCTCTAGTGAACGTATCCAGTCTACTAAATGCACTTGATCCATTCAATCTGTTTAAAGTACACAAACAATTCATTCTATAATAGTTGGTGCGTTCCACTTAATCTATCGAACCTCTCCAATTACGTAATTATTGTTTAATCTAATCAATGTTTCTAACCTATCCATTTCATACTTTGGTGAAGTTGCAGATGTAGTCCAACATCACTGAACTTGATCATTTTTAAATCTGTTGTGGCATGATTTTGAACAACTGTTTTCTTTATATATTGTTTACGGAAGGCTTTAGTTCCCGGGATAATTGCGGAAAACTTTTGCTATTACTGCGCTGAATTATATATGTTACGGGCAATGTGTTTAATGTGGGCATTTACACTGTAATCAATATATTTCCACACGCTCCTTCCACAAAATCGATCACGATACCAACACAAAACGTCACAAAATTCTACCCACAATCCTCGTGCAAAAACCTCGCTTTTGTTTAAAGACCGCGCCACAATCGCGCGAAAGATGCCGATCGAAAGCAAACAACGCTGGGTAACAACTCGGTAACTTACTTTCGGGGCTAATTGTAAGTAGATCGGTATGCGTAATGACGCCAGCGTGCCCTTCCCACCCAACTGCGCAATTTTTTTTCCTTCCATCCCCGTTCAGAACCATTCAACCCCTCGCGGACAAATCCCCGAAATCCGCAGCGGGCCGGGCAAATATAAATAACGGAATGATAATGAATCAAATCGCACGTGAAAAACCAATAAGTTATTGGCCGGCTGGCGCGAATGATTGGCTCCGCGGTCTGCCCGCACGCCTCCCGCGATTTCACGATGCGGCTCCTGCACGTCCACCCCCTTCTCTGTCCCATTCCCATCCCCGAAGCGTCGCTACTTCCTCCTTCCACGCAACGCTCGAGTTAGCTCTCTTTTTCCACTCTCTTTTCCTCTTTCTCCCTTTCCCTGTCCAGCCATCCTTCTCCCTCACCCTTTCTCTGTTCCTGTGTCTTCCTCTGCCTTCCACCCTCAGTCTGTCTCTCTTTTTTTTCACCTGTCAGCTCTCCCGGTCTCATTCGCCGTTTCGCTGCGGCGACACGAGCGCGATCGGACAACGCACACAGTGCATATTTTTCAATTAATTTAAATTACAAAACATCGCGGTAACGGCCCTCCGCGCGTTCACCCTCGACCCCCGTGCCTTCACCCGGCGCCGCAGCCCGTCGCCCCCTCGCCCGTTCCGATATCTGCACGCGCGAGCATAAACGTTGGTACGCGTGCGAGCGTGCGCCGTTATCGCGCGTACATACATCGCGGTAGGTAGGTAGTACGTCTGCCGAGGGTATGTAATCATTTTTATTTTCGTGCGTGTACCCGGCATTTCCTTTTTTCTTTTTTTTTTTTAGTTTTTTCGACCACCGTCACACCTCGTACACTCTCTTCCTCTTTTTCCGTTGTTACCCTTCTTCGTCCCTTTTTTTCCTCGTTTTTCTTCCACCCACTGTGTTCTCTCTCTGTTTGGCTTTCGCTGCGTCTCCACCCTTTGCGTCTCGCGTCCCACCCCCGTGGTCCTGATCCGCGTACGTTTTCTTTCTCTTTGATCCGCGGAGACACCGCGAGTTGATGATCGCGAGTTCGTGATCCTGGGAGTGACTCGTGATCGAGGTTGCGCGAACACTGCATAATTTATTCGGGAATTTTCAGAATTCGTGGTTATGTTGAAGTATGTGTTGTTATTTAATTGAGAAATCTTGTACATATATCAGTTTCTTGAAAGTAATTTCTGGAAATTTGAAATTAAAGAAATTGTTTCATTCTGCTAAAGATCCTCTTATAAAAGTCGATAAGAATCTCATCAAATTTCCTGAAATATGTTCTTGTCCGTATTAAAATTTATACTAATATCATAAGAGTACATTTTACTGAAGACTTTTTCGTGTTATTCGGGTTGAACTGAATATTATAGTATTTTGGGAAATGATCAGTAAGAAGAATCCTTTTCAAACAACACAGCCACATTTTGTTTTCATTATAGCGCGCAAGGCCAAGTTAACGCCCCCTTCCCGTATATCCGAGCTTCGTTATACATTTCTAATAAATCCTTCACGTGTCTATAATATAAAATTCATCCCCATTCATTCTCGTGCAATATACCGGCACAATTTGCCCGAAAAAAATCCGGATACCAACCCCCGCGCTTCCCCTGGCTTTCTTATTCTGTGTACTTCTTTATAGACCAATGAAGCTCCCTCGTAAAATCATGCGCTTCCTCCGACAAATACGTGACGCGATCTTTTCCTTATTACGCGCAACTCTTTTTTTCCGAAGAGTAGGTGTTCTCCCGCTACGGCGCGCGCCGTGAAAACGAATAGGACGAGTTCGTATTTTCGCGACCAGGCCCGGCGAAATTTATTTCCTTGGTGCTGATCGTGTCCTCCCGGGATCAGCAAGCTCACGATTCGACCGTAAGAGACTCTTAAGTACCCACGACGGTGTCGAAACGGTCTTGAATAAATAGGGGTCGACCGTGATGTCCTGCTCGAATACCGAATCGAAAATCGTGGCACGAAACAGGCGTGTCCGCGCCGCCCAACACTTGACTTATAAATCGATCTAAACACTCGTCGATGAAATCCGAGATCACCGGAGAGATACATTCACCCTTCAACGATTTTTCTGGGATCTTTCCCCTCTATTTCTTTCGTCGCTGATTTTATAGGAGTGTTGTTTTCGTGGCGAGATAAAACATTGGGTTGGACCGGAAGTTTCTGCGTTCTTCTTTTCAAACTCATCTAAAATGAATTAACTGTGTTTTGTATATTTTACAAATATTTTGCATATTCACTTTTTTAATGAGTAACTGCCCAGTTCATTGAAGACAATCAACTGAATTAATTATAATGCAATTATGATGGTCTACGAAATGTACATAAAAATTAAACGACGAGAAATTTATTAACCTACTTAATTTACAATAGTTATTCCAGTCAATTTTATTTTCAAGTTTGGTGCGCGGAAAGATAAATAGATAATTTCAAACAATAATAATGGATCGAACAAATAATTCGAATTTTCCGAACATAAATGATGAATTGAATTGTCTTTTCTTAGTTTCAACAACTTAAAAACTCGCTTAACTCTTAAACATGGGTGTAAATAGAAGTTGCCAGTGAAACGAACTCAGCGAGACTGATATAGATAGACAGGAAAAAATGTGGCTGCCGAACTGCGGATTGATAAGGGTTGTCTTGTTTTATGGTCGGGGAAAGACAATAACATTACGAACGGATCGCGAGTCGTTAAATCCGCGCTGAACTTACTTTGAAGCGGTCCTGAGAACTCTAAAGTATCCATGAGCGGAATGACGTCGGCGATGGGGGACGTTGAAGGGCGCGGGAGGGGAATGAGATGATTACGATCGTCACAGTCGTACATTAGCATAGACGAAAAACAGGCTCGTAAAACAGCTCGGTGCCCGCCGCTCCTGTTACCATGGAAATCACACGTTGCATACTACTAGCACTTCCTGTTTCAACGGTTGCAGCGGGCGGATGGAAAAAGAATCGCGTGATTCGAAGCAAAAATACCGAATAAGACGCAGTCGAAAATTAATTGAGACTTGGTTATATTTCGGCGACTTCTTCGTCGTGGCTACTAAAGCGATGAAAAAGTGGATACTAGTGAATACGCTTCAAGAATGAATTATTTTATTGTTATGAAATGTTAAGCGATTCGAATAAGACAGTACAGAACGCGTATTATTGGAAAATAAACGTTTTCCAAATAAAGAATTATTTCTGAAAGAGGAATCTCTGAAATTGCGTTCAATGTAATCTTCGCCATTGGGTTGTCGAACAATAAATTGTTTTCTTACAAGCTTAATATCTCTGTTAATCTGAATTAAAAATCATCGTTAATTCCAATGAACTCATTGTTTCCAGAACCAACGAATTGAATTTCCAATAGAATTTTATGAATAGTTCTAACGAACATTCTCGAGTACAAGTAACGAAATGAGGAACAATCGTAGAGTTAAATGCTCAGCGACCGAATAGATTCAATGAAATGGAAGAATATGTTTAAATGATGCGGAGGGAAACCGGGGGATCGGCGCGAAAATTATAAGGGCGGATCGCGAACGGAGCATTGCGAACAGAATATTTGGCATAGTTGCAAAGCTCAACCGTGTTTTTGCGGTGGTTACTTGTAGCTCGACAGAAGCCGAGGTTAATAATGCATATAAATTTATATTAAGCTTTTGTTCATGCACGCGTGTCGGCCGCGTGCGGCGGAGGGCGCGAGCCGTTCTAACGTTGAGTTATGCTGACGCGAGCTGCTCATTTCCCTTAATTACGATATTACTTATGCGCCGGGGCAAAGACAGGCTGCGGCGCACTTCCAAAAATGGGATTCAAATTTGAATCTATGCCCGAGTAATTATCATCGAAATGGATCGGAAACGTTTCATTGTGATTTTCGATGGAGTACTGAATTTTAAGCTAATTTCGTGCAACATCAGGAGACTTCACAAAAATTAATCGGGTATACAATAATAATGACTAATAACAATAATATTACTAAAGTAATATTGTATATATACATGTATAAATATCTTAAAATACTCTTATTCTCAAACCTTAATCCCTCAAACCCCAGAAAACCAAAAATTCCATTCAACAAAATCTGAATTCCTCCTCTAATCCAACAGAAACAGCAACCCAACTGTCAATTGAACTGCAGCTCCTGACCACGCAGAACAATCGACGAAAAAACATCTCAATCTATCCCCGATTATTCAATCGCCCCTCACAAAATCCTCCCAGGAAAACAGCAGGTCGTCTCACGGACGCAACGAGCACCCCATCATCGAACGGGGGCAGAGAAAACGAGGAGCGAGGCAGCTACGAAGAAGCAAAATGATTGAACAACCCCGCGTGGGCCACACCTCCGCCACCAATTTCGTGCGGTCTCTTTTCCTTCCCAGCTGGCGAATAAATCGGCGATCGACCTTTAACCCGGTGCCTTCCGATAATTTAGCTGTATCTCCTGACTCGGCTGCGCGGAGGAGGGTTGATGGTTCGCGGCGCTCGGTCCCCGTGCCCCCCTTCCCTCGTGAAGGGGCGGAAGTCAAAAAATCGTCCCCACAAATCACGGTGCACAATGGCCCCGATTGTGTACGCCACTGCACCAACCTCCCCCACCGCACGCTGCCAGCTCCCTCTCTAACCCCTAACTAACTATCCCGCTGTAGTTCCGACATACCGCCGGGGGATGGTAAGAGAACGAGCGAACCGGTGGCGGCGGGGTTCCGGGGGCTGGAGGAATCGCGTTAGCGGGGCGGATAGCAGGAGGAGGAAATCTATTGCCGGAAGTGAGTATATTCAGCGGCGGTCTGCGGTGCGTGTATGGAAATTCGAGACCGCCTTCCTCGGAAGGGTCCTTCCCAAAACCCGAAGGGAATCCGCACGCGACGACAATTTGACGATGCCACGGGGAAACGAGCACCGGCTGGCTACGGGATCACTGGGGGAAGAAATAAGAAGAGAGACAGAGGGAGAGGCTGCGATGGCAAACCGTGAGGGCGGGGGGAAGGTGGAAAAGGGAAAAAAGAAGAGACGGGAACATGGAGCTCGTGCTGCGCTCTGCGATTTCCACCGGAACGCGCGGTCGTTCGGACTGCCGTCCCCTCTCGTCCCCCGCGTTCCTAGATTCGCTCGGGTTCCTAGTTTGATTAACGATTGATTTGCGGTGGGGATCGTTTGAATCGGGACGGTGATCGACCGATGGCCCCTACGATCAACCACTGAGTCAGTCACTCGGGCGAACGAGGTTTGCGGATCATCCGGGAAGCGTGCCGGGGGTCTGATGAGAAAGAGAGATCGCCGACTCCTCGGCTGCCGGTTAGACAATTGAATGAATTATGCGGGGCCGGGGAGACGGTGATTCCCGGTGATAAAATGTTCTTCGCTTTTTCGATTGACGCTGCGCGGACTTTCCGTGGGCTGCGCCCCGTGAATATGGTGTTTGCTTGATTGGGGAAAATAAAAATGGTCGCGGGGGATGGATGAAACAGGGGAGAGTTATGGGTGGAGGCAACGGGGATGGGGATGTACTTGTTAATTCTTGTTTGTGATGTTTGTTGGCGGAGATGCAGGGATTGCGAATTGCGAGCGTTTGAATTTGTTTTGCGGGGAATCTGATTTATTCCTTGATGTAAGATAGAAAAGAAAATGTGATGTTCGATATCGGAATTTAATCGTTCGTTAAGATCTTTTCGGCTGATGTTGAGAAAGAAATTTTTGAGATCTATGAAATATGTTACTGTAAATCAATATTTACGAAAACCTCGAAGCATAACTTCTTTCTTTATCTACAAGCTAGGAATTACATCAGTGTTCTAAGATACCTCACTAACTTCAGCAATAATTCCAATTCTATAATAGTGAATTCAAGTTCAGAGAAAAGAAAATACTGAAGAAGATGTATAGTCAGAGGCTTTGAATAAATTCCAAACATTTAAACACACCCTGAAGCTATCGAGATTAATCCCGAAATCCTCTGGACCATGGAATTTTACGAACAACCAGAGGAACCGATCACCGACCGATCGAAATAATCGGGACCAAATCAAAGGCCTCGAGATGAATCAGCCCGACTAGTCGCCGCGTGCGAAAAAACGCGTCACGCCAGTCTCACGGAGTTGCTCCTTCCCTGACGGTAATGATCGTGAACCGGTAGTGTTCATGCGAGGCAATTGCAATCAGAAATTAAGTTCAGGCCTATCGGAGATTGCGAGATGGATAGCGATTTCTCAGTCGATCCCTCCTCCTCGCCTCGCTTTCGTCGATTCTCCGTCTTACACGCTCGCCTCTCCACCCCGGCAACAACGCGTTGCGGGATAAAAATGGTGGTGTACCCGGCGCGGGGGGAAGGAGTTGGCCGGTGGTGGGATACCCGTTGTCTGATTCATATAATGAAATGTCTGTGAGATGATGAGCTTGGAGGCCGGTAAGTATAGCGTTGAGTCGTGGCCCGTGACCTCTGTCGAGCAACAGGGATAAAAAAGTTTGGCGGAGGGGAACGCGGGAGGATGAGAAGGAGCCGAATGCTGGAGTCGCGTGCGAGATGCATCTCGCAGGGTGCATTTGTACAGGGTGTTTCTGAACTTGGGGTTTAATCGAAAATTAAGGAATCCTTTGTGCTAAATTGAAACTCTTGATGGCATTTAAATGAATGGAAAGTTGGACGATGAATAATTGCACTAGGCTATAGCATATATTGATAGTAAATTCAATATTTATAATGGTAGATAGTTATATGAATTTATAGTTTTGTAATGCGCCCTGTGCAAGCGAACGCGGAATTTCCTTGTTTAAGAATTCTGTTCTTCCATTGAGAATAATATTAAGTTGAACATAGAATTAGAAATTATTATATTGCATTTGAATGAAATGTTGTAAGCTGCTTTTTTCTAATAATGATTGCAGACTGTGACTTTAACTTCTTTTTGCTTCTAAAGAGACAAAAATGAAAATTATTTCGTGTGTATATAATGAGATACACCTCGCTTTCCTTTAATTGAAAAATTTCTTTTTTTGAAGACTACCCTTTTTGACGGGTTGAAAATTGTAGGATTCGATTTCTAATTGAAACTCCAGAAAGCGAATTCTAATTAATATTTATTTTCCAAGAAAATGGAATTCCATCAATTACCAGTTCCACTTAACAAACACATTTAAAGTCTGTTTTATACTCCACACTTATTTTGTATAAGGTATCACTTGTTGCTTATTTGTACCGTGGTCTTGGGTACACCCTGTATACACCGCGTGTGTTTTACGTGCTGGTCCGCGGAATTGCGCGCGAAGCCACCTTTGACCTCCGATAGACGGCGTTGCCCTATGATCCAATGAAGGCCGCGCTAACGTGCGATCCACCATGATCCATCGCGATATATCGTGGAACGGCTACGGGATAATAAGCTTGGAAATGGGATCCATTAAAATTGTCTTGAGATCGTTTCAAATGAACCCTTTACAATGTATATTGCGCGCGGTGTTGCTCTGATTCTGTTGGGAACCCGAGATTCACACACCGCGATAAAGAGATAGCGTTTACTACAGTGCAGAGAGCCATAAACTTTAATGTTTTCGTAATTTCTACGTAATAAATTTATCAGCTATTAAGCTTCAGGGAATTCTCTCGCGCAGTACAATCTTTCTCTCTGAATGTTAGTAGAAAATGCTCTATCCTTTAAGCACTTGAGGAAATAATTAAACATCAACGCGATTTTTTGATACTATTAATATCTTTGATATCCCCCTTCATTCTTTGATTGCACGTTTAGAAATTGATTTACTTTATACAGCTTTATATAATCTTTTATATTTAATTTTTATTATTTGATATCTACGATTTATTTTTAAAGGATTTACAATTCTTCAATATTTTCAAATTGTTGTTCTTCTTTATATACAGTTATTGGTAATTCTGTGTAAAAATTTTAGAATAAGATCGTTTGTGCATCCGTTAAATTAAAGTAACCGTGATTATTGACTATTTTCATTGTAAGGAAGATTTGAGTATTTATTCAACCTAAAATTCACAAAACATTCTACGATTCAGCGATACCTGTTATTAAATTAAAGTTCGCAGGATCTACGCTCGATCCTCCTATATCCTAACGGTGCTGGTTTTCGACAGTGGATCGTGTTGAAAACGAACCGAAGGAATCGCCGCCCCGCACGCGGCTAATTAAATGCATCGCACGGCGCTTCCCCGATAATCGACTTAATTAATCGTTTCCTGCGGCGTCCATGTTTCACGTCTTCGTGTTCGGAAAAAAGACGAAGGGAATCCGCAGCGCATAATTGAAACCCGTTCCTGAAGGATGTTATTTGCATACGCGCGCAGCCATATCCTCGGCCCACGCTCGTAAATAACAAAAATTTAAAGGAGATCGATAACGCCGGGGAAACGATCGATAGGTCGGAGGTCGCGTGCGTCGATCTTTCCCGCGATTCCCGGCCACCTCGTACGTTGTTATTATATAAGGTGAGTCAATTAAAACTGCAATTCAAAATACACGATAAGAAAGCCTCTAAGAAGGAAATATAATTGTCTCAAAATACTAAACAACGCAATAAAAAAAAGCTTTCTACAGTTAAAAAATAAACTGTACATTCATATACGACCGTAAATTGAAGAATTCATTCCAAGAAACTGGAATCGAACAAAAATACGGTTTTTCCGTGTTTCATTAAAATGTTTCGCTAGAACTGAAGTAAAATGAAAAGCTCGTTAATCTCTCGGGAATCACTCGACGTGAACGCAGATAACATCAAAGAATAATTATCCTTCGCATATCGCGAGTTCAATTTTTTAGCTGCTCAAAAATGAAAACCCTTTTCCGGAGTAGCCGAACCTCGGATATCAATGTCAATACGAATAATAATTTCGTTCGCTGGCAGAACCGGCGAACAGAGATATTATCGTGATTTATATGTAAGCCGTCCGATGTATCTGCACGGATTCGTCGGGTTCGCGCGTAGATCACGGGCTCGCGCGCGGACCACGATGGATCTGTAAGACGTTAATGGACGCGGGGATACTGACACGATGACACTCGAATTATTTCGCTGGACGAGCGGGTCGAGCGGGGTGTACCAGCGCACCTCGAACGCAATCGGGCCCCGATAGACATCGCAATCAATCCACGTTAACGCTTCCTTCTTCGCTGAGAGTTCACCGAGCCATCCAGGCGTTCACTAAACATTTCAATTCTGAGGCTTGAATGCCGATAGTTAAACGCGACTTCGGGGGCTGCGGCTGTATGGATTAGCCGATCGGATGTTGACTTGCTCGGCTACGCCAGAACACCGCGCTCCTACGAAATTTCGGATTTATCTTTCGCCACGGGAGAGCAACACGCCATAGTATTGTGGAATTTCAACGTCAGGAGAAATCAAACTCGACTCGTTGATTTTTCGTTGCATGCGATGTTTCGTTAGGGAAATATTCAATGTTACGTATGAATTTCGCACGAACGAAGTTTCTTTCATACTAAATAAAATATAATCCAATATTGTGTCCTCTTTCGTTGATTTAACTTAATATCAATTTCTATATCATCGAGTGAATCAGTTTTTTAATTTTTTTTCCATTTTCTTCGCATTCAGTATCGCTTCTGTCCTTTATTAATGCCGTGCGGCTAATAACTATCACATGTGGAAGACGTTGAGATGGCCCGAACATCGTCAGTGGAAACGTTCCCTGACTTCTTAGCTTTTGGGACAAGTCTTATCCTAACTTATCCTATACATCTCATTTTTTTATCTGTGTACGTCGTGTAAGATGAAATTTGTACTGTGTACGTGGTACATGCACGTAGAGTCGCCAGCGTCACCGCTGCGAGATCGCAGCAGAATCGCGTCGCTAGTGTGCACAGGCCCATAATGAATTTAACAGGGCGCAGTGCCGCCGCGGGCGCACGAAACGTATCCGTACGAAAGTACAGCGCCCGTAAAGAATTCATGGGGAATCGGTGTGCGCGCGGTATCGGTCGATTATGGCCGCGCAAACATTTGTGCATCCCGGCGTGAGTATACGCGAACCTGTAGCTCCGTTCTATCTCCGTTAATGCTATATACCTACACGCGCACGGCGGCATGCACGCACACGCGCGCGCCGCCCGTACGCGCACCGGCCCGTATACAGAAGCTTTGGGCGCGTGTAGTCAGTGCTAATGCGTCCCTAATGGTGACTAAATACCAAATCATAGTTTGATGTGCTCCCATCAACGGTGGTCCATCAGCGGAGTGTTACACAGGCAAACAAAATCAACCGGATCGACGCGTACGATAGTAAAAACAAGCCTGACCCGTGTGCGCGGATTAGAATGAAACTTGAACGTGTCTCGCACATGACTCTATTTACAAGTCCACAGGAATTGTTGTCTTCGGATGTTTCAGTTGTCAATCGTGTCGGCCAGCGATGGATGTTTTACGAGAAAGGGATCCGAAGGTAGCAAATAACTGCGCTATTTTGTAAAATTTTAGATTGAAAAATATATAAATATACAGCAGAAGGTTACAACTATTAGAACAAAATCAGAAGACTTCACTTAATAATTATTAACGAAAAATTCCTGAAGTTTATCTATATTTACGACGTCCCTAAGTGGTGTCCCTCTTAACTGAAAATATCTAAAAAATATTTAATAAGATGACAATAGATATTTTCTGTATCATTAAGTGATTCCTTTCAAATATCCATGTATCCTTTCAACATTCCCGTACGCAGATATCAATAACAACGAACACAAAAACAAAATAAGCTACAACTCGATTATACTAACCCCCGAGGGTCACACTCATTTGCATTTTCAAGTATTCCGAACAATACAAGAACACTTTGCTCTCAACTGGTGCAAACGACGTAACGCGTTCCCCGTTGTATCGATAACGTCACTAAAACCCGGCGTCGAAAAAGGTAACGAAAGAAACTCAATCGACGGTCGTCGAAACAATATACGCGTGCGCGGGTATATTTTTCCATGGATAAAACACACGCCTACAAACGGCCTACTCGACCGTCTCGTTAGGCACACCGGAATACGTTCGCCCCGTCTCGCGCGCCGGTATGGTTCAATAATGCGGAAGGGGACGAAAAATGGTAACGCGATCGGGTAAAGCGCGTGTACCTGCAAATCGCGCGCTCGCGCTCGCACGTGGGCGTGCCGGCGGCCCGGGACAGATAAAGGCATTCGATCAGAGTTTGCGAGCTAAGAAAACGGCGGGATCGTTCGGGCCTGGCGAATCGCGGCGAGTATCGCGGTTATGGCTTAATATCGCACCCTCGTACGTTCTCGTCCCGCGCAGCGGAAGGCGCCACGCGCGCGTAAATACGCGGCCCGGGGAATATAAATAGTGCGCAAACGCGCGCGTCGCATTCCGTCAGGTTTCGGCCGCGCTGGAAAACGCGTTTCCTACATCGAAGCAGCACCGAAACGCGCGAATCTCGCCCCGCCCGACTTTATCGAGCAGAACACGCGCGCCAGCCGAAAGAGAAGTAGATCTCAGATATTTAGAAAGGAAGGACGTTCGAACAGGGTTTAAACTGGTTCGCGGGGACCTGAAGATTTTATTACCGTTATTTTGAAGGATTATCTGTGAAAATTATTGGGTATTCAATTTAACCAGCGAGCAACACGAGTTCGTTTCTTATCGTCTTCTGGTTCCTGGTTCTGTAATGTTTATTGGCTCGCCAGCCTTCTACAATGTATGGCAGGTGTAATTGAGGAAGATACGGTAGCATGTGGTTAAAAAGAATTATATTCCTGCGTCACTGTATCCTGTAAAATGTATACGTTCGATATGTTTAAGATGCTGCGAGTAATCTGCAACGGTATGCCTGCGAACCAGTTTTAGATACGTGCCGATATTATTTATACTTGTTTATCTGCGAAATATGCAAACTGTCCGTTTCTTCCGTGGTAATAACATGTTACCATTACTGCAACAAAACTGCGAGAATATCCTTGCCAACCAATCCGAGATGCTCGTCGATATATATAGTTGTTTATGTATAAAATATTCAAACCGTCTATTTCTTTTCGAGCTACACTGTATTATCACGGCCGCAACAAAATTGCACGGGTATCATTACGAACCAATTTCAAACCCACGTCGATATCATGTGTAATTCTTTATCTGCGACATATTCGTATTGCATATTTCCTTATTGACAACGCTATATTACCGCACGACGTAAGAAACCATTTTTAACGGAAACATCTGGACGGGAAAATTCAGTGGAGCGGCTATTAAATGAAACTTAGGCCTGAGTCGTTCCTTCTCCTTCTTCTTCTTTTTTTTTCGTTTTTTTTTTGTTAGCCGGTAGCTAGCAGCCGTTGTATCCGAAAACGACGTATCCCCGTGGCCGTTGTTATTAAACCGAAGGCCATCGGGTCGCCATCCCGCGAGACGTATCGTTCCAATACCGCGTTAACGAGTTCTAATGGGAGTTGGGAACGATAATCGTCGCCTCGGCGCGAGTCAAAGTTTTCTTTCTAATTAAGAAACAAATAACCAGAGTTCACGGTTGGCCCGCTTTCGGTGCAGCTTCGTTAATAAACGCAGCCTGGTTATTAAACCAGAAAATTAACGTCCGCCTCGTACAGGGAGAAATAGAAAGCCGGATAGAAGGAGAATATAGGGAAAGAGATAGCGACGGGGCGAAGGAGAATTAGAGAGTAGAAGAAAAGGAAAGGGGGCCGAAGAGAGAAAGCGAGAAAGAGAGAGAATCATATGATGTCATCGACCGATTCGACAATTCATAAGACGCTTCCATTTGTATCGAATTGAACAACCTTTGCTCCATACACTGACAAATGTGTTCCTTACAATTGTCTCGTATTTTATTCCCTCGTTAAATAATCGTATGTGCATCTCGGATTATCAATCACGTTCCAGAAATTGCATGTAATTCAGTTTTGCATACTAACATTTCAAGTTTCATCGATGAAGGAAACATTCCTTGTTTCATAAATTCCTATTTAATGTTATAAATAACCAGAGATACTGCTCTAAAGGATGTTCAACATCCAACCCTTCAGAAAACCTTCAAATATCCCACATCGTTATCCAATCTAATTGTTATCTGCGAAAGAAGATAACATGATATCGAGTCGAAGGAGTCACGGATCGTGAGCGGGACGAAGCACAAATCGAACGTCGAGACGTTTATCTCGATAAGGTTAAAAATACGGTGGCATCAGTGTCAGTCGGCGTGTCCTCGGGGCCGCTTTGCAAATAATTGATATTCAGATATCAACATCCGATACGGATACGAGTCGCGGAGCCAATTCGTCCGCGACGGGTTTTCCAATTATCGTGGACGAGATGTCATTCCGTCATCTGCCGGCCGGCCGCACCCAAATTCCCGTCAACGAATTTATTCCGCGGCGTACTCCTGGATCGACCGAAGGGGAACGCATCGATACGTCTTACGGACCCCGTTCAATCGATATGCAAGGCCGACCACGGCCTCATCGGCCGTTCACGCAAATACGAGCACCGAGTGTGGGACGTGGTCTTATGTCCTGGTCGCCGGCGACCATTGCTGCTCGCGATACTTGCGTCAACTGCCAGTCTATAGTACTCTATGAGAATGGTAGCGGTCAGCGAGACGCGACGAAATCACAGAATGTTCTTGAATTCTTACGAATCCTTGACACCTTACTGGCCGGTCATTTTATCCGAAAATTATTCTTTTTAACTTTGATGGTACACAGTTTACGAACGTATAATATGTTAAAATTGCTGAAATAATTTAGTCTAACGAAAACCATCTAAAACGCTTTTATAAAGACCTACAATGCGTTCAGATAAAAATGAATACAGTACAAACGTAACTTAATTCGAAAACGGTCAGTAAGGCGTTAAAAGCTACGCAACGGATGGAAATGCATGGAAATAAACATTCGTAGAAGCTATTTTTTCTTTAATAAATGAAAGTCAACCAATGAGGAGAAAGCAATAGCAGTTACTCTCAAATCGCATGACCTTATGGAGGGAAAGATATAATGGACGTGTTAATGATTGTGTTATGTAAAATTCAAGCTGAATAATTCCTCTGTACTTTTTGTTTTCTAATCAAAGTAATGTTTTTATTGGAACATGTTGTGTAAAATGATTAAAATGATTAATTATTACTGTCGAATAACTGATTGGGAGATCTATGATTATTAATCATTGGTAGTGGGACGACCGAATTTCTAACATCGAGGGTGTATAGTTGGCTGTGGGTGAAAGGACAATCTGTTAGTCTTCCGTTTATAGGTTTAATTGGTCGATTGAAAACCGATAAAGCCTAATAACGCAGTATTATGAGCGTAGAATGACGAAGCGATTCGGCATTGTATTGTATATGTGCTAGAGAAGATATCGTTCGCGGTATTTGCCAGCCAGATCGGAACTAATTCGATTTCAAAGAGATCGTCGGACCACGCGCTCGAGAAACGAGACCTCGACAATACAAGAGTGAGCTGTGGGCAATGGTAAGCGTGCCGTTCTCGTGTCCGGACCGTTCGACCATTAATCCTCGGTCCGATTCAGGTGTTACAAATATCAAACTGTAAAGATTCTCGTCTATTTAATTGAAGAAGATAAGACACCTTTTGCATATATTAAATGTCTGTATTGCATTGTGATCGAGTATCCTTAAATACGCACCAGTCTGATCGTCTAACACATTTTTCTTCTTTAGCGATACTGCGCTCCTCAAATTATTAGCTGCACATTACATATATCGATTCAAATAGCAAATGGAATATGGGATTTGATAATAAAATTTAGTTCCCCTCTATTTCGAGATTTGATTAAAGGAAAACGTAGAATTCTATACAAACGTAAAAATAATTCAATCCAACTCGGATTTTGTATGTTTCTACTTTTCACAATAAACGCGTGAATTCTCACCAAGAAAATGTTCTATCGCCAACTTCTCGATGAATTGTCCGTGCACCCTCGTAAATTACACGAGCCACTATAGAAACAACCGGCACATAAAGATTCTAAATTAATTTCATTAAACGCGCAACTCGGAATCTAGGCGACAAACTAAACGCATCCGTGTGCCTGGGACGCATAAAGATTCTTAATGAACCACTAATTGGATGGCGATAAAAGGGAAGAATTTCGGTACGAAGCGTAGGAAAGAAGCTGGGCAAAGAGATTCGAGGAAAATTCTCGTAACGAGAAGCGGGACGGCTGTGTTTCCGACGATGTCGTAGGATTTTCTGAAAAGCTTTCTTCGACGGGCATAAATACACTCGAGGGAAAGCGAAAGAAGAGATACGCCGCGACGGCGGCGGCGGCGGCCGGTTGCCGCGCGTGGGAGCCGTTTATGGCCGCGGAGTTAATCAGGTTAGGATAAGGCACGTTCTCTGTAATTACTTTGGATGTGATAATTACGAGGATGCCGGGCACTTGTCGCTCTGTAACGAGTTTTCTTTCATCTGCATATCCTGCCGCGACTAGTCCTTCTTTTCCGCGTCCGGGGACGTAAGCAGTTTACCGTGGTCCGTCCGTGCTATCCACCCGACGCGAATTACTTGTCCTTTAAATTAATATTCACCGTCTTATTAAAACTACTCGGCAACTTTTATAAAAGGGCGATAAATTCCCGCCGCGATTACGCTTAATTAAATTCTCGGAAATCCAAAATCGATGAGCCTCGCCGCCCAACCCGTTCGCCCTGCCACTCCGCCGCGCTCCGCCTGCGGCAAGGTAAACAACGCTTTTTATCGGTGTTTGTAATCTGTTCGGCTGGGCCATGGATCGAATTTATAAGTTCAATCCAATCCAGATGAACCTTGACCCGCCACTGTCGTTCTTAGTGGATATTCAACCCTTCCATCCTTGAATACGTATTTTTTCCTTAAATCAAAGAGGGAGCCAAGAACAGCTGATTTAAAATGAAATCGAAGGTTTCCAGTGAAAAAAATAAGATAAACACTAATAATAATGATAATTAGCACAGCTGCCAGTCATAAGCAAAGAACCCTGCGTGGATTTTTCTTTATTTTTAAAGCGTTTTCTAATTTTCCGTTAATTTAAAATGTTCGTAATAGATATTGCGCTACGTGGTAAACGATCTACCGATGAATTATCCAAATTAATCAAATATAAAAAGAAAACAGTGTCAAGGGTAAAATCAACCTGGCAAGATCTCTCGTTTCTTCTCTCCATCTAAGTTGAATACCTAGGAAACAGTCAGAGTTCACTATAGCAAAGTAACAAAATACAAAACCCATACATCCCCATCATTTACACATTCCAGAAAAAGTCTACTCCACGAATTCCACCACACTTCCCCGTGGCATCAAGAATTCATCTAAACAAACAACATAACGCAAGTCGCAGGATCGTTATAACGAATGCAGTGTATTTACTGGAACTACCCCGCGCGGAGTGCCAGGTATTATTTAAGAAGAGTAACTCCATCGACAATAAACCGAACGAACCGAAATAAAGAATTGCCGAAAGAGACGCGTCGTCGCCTATGAATAAAAGTTGCCGGAAGAGGCGAACGCCGAGGAGACGGGAGACGGTTGTCATCGTTGCGACGGGCAACCGTTGCCGAGAAGCCAACCCCTACGCTGCTGTGTCCCTTTCTTCCTCGAACGTGGACCAGTCCGCGGACGATGGCGATCCCATTTACGGCGGTGTAAAATCGTTTGGCTGCACATTCGAGGAGTTTATGTTATAATTTGTGTCCACGAGTTCGTGTATGTTTAAGGGGGGAATAGGAATTTGAGATATAGACGTTGTAGTGGTGGATGATCATGGTGAAACATCAACTTCCAGATACTGTCTTTAGTATTTTGGATAATAAAGTGTTTATGATCACTGGGAATTGTAATTTTAGAAGTGTGATATAGCGTGGATGTTTCTTCATAGGATTCGTATGCTAAGTTTCTCGGAATATTATTTTAAAGTCGACTTCGAGCTAAGCTACCTCCGATATCTGAATTCTGTTAGTATAAACAGAAACGAATTTTCTTCATTTAAGAATTCTATTTACCAGATTATAAGTCAGTATCGTCGGAATCAACACAATTGATTCAAGAAATGCAAATACCATCTGTAACACGCCTCTTCCTTTCTTCGCGTTGTCACGGGTTCCTCCGTGTTCACGGTGAAGGTTGTGTCCCGGCGACGTGTATTCAAGCGGTAGCTCGTTTACTAATTATTAATAAACTAATTGCGGCTTCCGTGGGGGCACGCCTCTCTCACGTAAATCAAGACATGCCGTCGCGATGAACGTCCCGGATGAGAGAAGAGGTGCACGGTGGGGTGAAGAAGGGGGAAGAAGTTGGAGGGATGGCCGACTTTAAGCTTAACTCTCGCTCACTCATTACGTGTCACGTGTGAAATATTTATACGTGTACACGCGTGTGCGCGCACGCACGGAGTCACGCAACCGTTTCGCGCACGCCTCGTTTCCATCGCGCCGCGTCCGCGTAAGAACACGTAACAACGTAATTTCAAGGATTTACAAAACCTGAATAATTTTACGAGCGGCGCTCGACATCGAGAACCGCGGCGCATGTAAATTGCGATCCGTAACGAGGAAGACGGCGAGGAATTAATGGTAAGCAGCGGCTAACGCAGCCACGGGCCCGTTTAATCGTTCTGATTTATATAATTAGACGGGACCACTGCGCGGCGCGCGGGATGCGTGTCCGACGACGGACTCCGGGAAAAATGGCTGCGGCCGATCGTCCGTAATTTCGACGATTTAATTCGGCTACGGAGAACCGTGTCCAGCCGCAAAATTTCGTGGAAGAAATTGAGTTTTTCTCTTTTTTTTTCGTTCTGCTGGCCAAAGGGTAGGGCGTGTACTCGTATAAGCTTATGTCGGTGTTTTATATTAATGTCTTTTTAATTATATTGACCCCTTGCTTTGTAACGTCGGGTCGGACTTACGGAGAAGGTTTTAATTAGATTTCGGTGAACGGGAGTATTAATCAGTTATTATGGATGGAAGGTAAATGTGATCGCGCGATTATGAATATTTGAAATTTGCGGTTGATGTGTGTGCACGTTGATCGTAGAATTCGTTTGCCTGGTTGGGAGTTTGTGAGGACAAGGTAATCCACAGAAGAGGAGTTCTTTTAGGGAATCATTAAATAGGATTATGTTTTGGTAATTCGAGGAATGTTGAAATGAATTTTTAATTGTTTGAGGGATCGCGAAAGAAATGTAACGAGCCCAATTTTAGGGAAGTAATAAAACGGAGGCTCGAATGGAATCTCGCAATGTTGCATCTTATTTCAACTGACTCGAACTGGTAGCACAGGAAATAAAGTTCTGTTTCGTTTCGGTCCCTTGAAATTTGTGTACAAAGTTGAAAATTTGCATAAACATCCGCAGTCTAGCAATAACCCTTCAAGCATAAACGAATATTTTTGCATAAATGTGTTTAATTTTGCCAAACTTTACCCTGCTTTAAAATTGATACAATCTTGAAATAATTATTTATTCAGGTTGAGAGCTAGGTGAATCGTTCCTCGAAAACTTGGTACCTGGATATATTTTAACGATCCCTTTTAATTCGAAACAACGGAAATGATTGAAGTATCGAAAAGTATTTAGTAAACTCAAGTAAAATATACTCTCAATAAAAGCATCATACACTCACAATCACACAATAATGCTCTTAAATAATCAAACCGTTTTCTATTTATTATTTCACATTTAATCATTCCAGAACACAGCTGTCCCCATATATAACCATTAACCTGTTCACTGAGTGATTCTCCGAGCATAAATACTCACGAAGGCGTAACTCAAGACATATAAAATTAACGTAATCAAGATTTTGCCACGATAAGCATAAACACAAGTTTATGCTAATACAAGTATTACGGTATAATAAAACCTAAGAATTATGAAACAGACAGAAAAGAAAATAGAAAAGTACTGGAAATGCGAAGCCAGACACGATTGACGAGTTAACTCCTCGTCCACGTTTAACAAGGAACGACAGTGGACACGTTCAGCAATGGACGAGACACTCAAGCTGAATCATCTCTACTGATAAGACAATAAACAAATATTTTATACAACACAATAGAAATCCTTACAACATATTACAAAATCTCATCACAAAATAATATAAATAACTTAATTATATTTCCTCAAACACTGCACATATAAAAGACTTCATTTCATTTACTCTATATATTTTTAAGTACTTAATTCTTTCTTCTACATTACAATCTTCCTAATTATATTACCGATAGCAGCATATGCAACAATATCCCTTAACACGCGAAATGAGAAGAAAATGCCGAAATGTCTCGACTATCGAGCAACCTTCAAGAGCCAATCAGTGGACGATCATAATTCAGAAATTAAAACCAAAACCCAGGGCAACGAAAATTCCGGTACGCACATATTCCCCGGCACCTATGCGCGGTCGTTGCACGGCTCACGTAAAGTCAATAATTTCTACAATCTTTCCACCGACGATAACTTACGAACATAAACGAGCGGTCATAATAAGCCACGCCGGCCAGTGATTTATTGCTCATCCAATACGTATTGGGTGTATATCTACCTACGTGTCTAAACGGCCGTGCAATTACAGTTATATCAGATGGAGACTGGTTTCCACTCCCTAAACCACCATTCGTCTTCAGGCACGCCGTTTTACTTTATTGCCCGCGCGGCTAATATAATTTCGATCGTTGTGGCGAAAAAACGCGATAGAGAAAGAGACGATGAGGGTGATTGTTGGGGAAGTAGAAACGGGGTGGAAAAGGACGGAGCCAGGGGTGGCTAGTACTCTTTCTTGTTAAACACGGGAACTTCATCCAATTTCTATGGTAATTTCTCTGGACAGGCGCGAACAATACGATCCCGGTGAAATCCTGGCGAAAAGAAAAGGAAAAACACGCGACGAACGATCGACGAACGCGACGGGGAGGGGGAATTAAATAAATAAATAAATAAATAAATAAATAAAATAATTGGAGAATCATGCGACGAGGAACGTCGAAAATAACGATAAAACGGTTCACCTGGCTCTCGCGTTTGACAGATTTGTTTTATAACCCCTGCTCCCCTTCTCTTGTTCCTCTCACCCCGCGGGGGATGCCGCGCGTGCCCGTGATACACCGTATTCCCAGCTTGTATCCCGCGCAACACGATATTAGATCGTATATCGCCTTTAAATATGTAACAGCCGCGACCGGTATCGTAAAAAAAACAAAAATACGATTCGTCCGGAAGAAGACACCACCCCTTTATTATTTCCACCGAATAACAACGCCGGTTAATGTTGAACGTTACCGGGACGCAACACCTGCGGGGAAACGTTTCCTGTCACAGGATAATGGCGCCTATAAGACGCTTTGGTTTCTTTTATTAAACCGCGCGAGCCGAGTTTATACCGTCCAGTTCCACGCGCTTCGGGAAATAAGTCTGTAGGGTGAAGTAAGTGAATCGTGTATAGACTTAGCTGATACATAGATGTAAAGTTGACGATATAAAGGGAAATGGTTTCTTCCGGGATCTTATTGTTAACTTCAGTGGCAGAAGAAATGATTATAATGAACAACATTAAAATACATGACAATGTTTAAGTGTCTTACAGTTTAATGGTAATCTCGAAGTAAAAGATAATTCCTTTGCTTAACTTTGCGAATTATACAGAAGTGATGCAAATAAAGAAAATTATTAGGAGTACCCATATGTAATCAATTATTTTTAATTGAAAACTAAATGTTGTCGTGGTGGCTACATTGAATCCTAATTTATTTAATTATAAACTATAAATTCACATTAAAATTTTGCAAACTATCATAAAAGCCTACCCTCGCTGATAAATATATTTAAGTGATCTTAACTAAATTCACCTATCCAAAAAAGACTGACGACTTATGGGTACCCCCAATATTTCCCTTACGACGCGGCATTAATAAAACACTTGGAAATTCGGATATTTCTCGGTTGAAAATAAAAAAATATCAGTTTCTGGATAGTTAATGTATAACAAAATTGCAAGATACACGATCACGACATAATAAATTACAAAGTGGCCGGTTAAATGCGCGATCGCTTGCAACAGGACGTTTCAAGCACGACGCGAGTCGCCCGTGCTGCAATCATTTCATTATTTCCACCGAAAACACATTATTTTGTATAAAATATTGCGAGCACGGGGACGCTCTTGATCCACGACACCGATGAGAAGAATGTTTCTCGTAATTTCAAATTACGGAGGAAAGGCGAGGATACTTAATGCGCCGTAATGAACAGTCATTAGGCCGTGTACACGCACAATGGGTAACGTGTTTCCCCTAATTGGATGGGCGAACATAGGCGAGCACGTGTGCCGGGATACTGACGAATTCAATATTTCGATGCATAAGTATGGATCCGATCGAAGAAAGTACATATCTCGCCGGATATTTACTATCGCGTGCTGTCTTATCGCGCGATACAATCAGATTCGAGTACCCGGCCGGTATTTATATTCATGAAGCGTTTTCGAGAACTCGCGGGGAACGCGGAGCGCACGCGCGCCCGCTCGTATTTCCTTCCAGGAGATCGTGACACGATTGGATCAAAGTAATTTGCAAAACAGTGGGCTTTCGTTGTCCGGCCTCCTGCGATCGTTACAATATCTGATCGAAGAAAATATTTTATTGTCATTGCTTCGGAAAGCCGGACGCGCCACCTGCCTTTTCTACTTGATGGCCGGTGATGTAAGACAGGACGCCATAAATCACACAATGTTCTTTTTATTTCGAACCGTTACAGCTGTTTATTTTTTATGCAACGTTACATATCATCGATTTTGGACTTCGGTATTGTTGTATTTGCTCTGTGGAGAAAGGAAGCTTCTGTAATATATGTTCCTTTAGCTAAACGATGGATTAAATTTCTATGCAAATTCGCAATTTCAAAGACTGATGAAAATAGAAGTTAGATGAAAACATGTTTTCACAATACCAAATGTGCTGTTACGTGCGACCCTGAACGATCACGTGCTGCAACTTGACAGACGCTGCATCAAGCGATTCCTCATTGCGTTGCTACCCAAAACACGGAAGATTCCACGATTCCCCCGATGATTCGTTACTCCACTCTTTTCAACAGCGACGAATATAAAAACCACGTGACCACAAAACGCTAGATAATCGCTGTTCTATTAAGTTAATAGACGTCTCCGCAACAGAGACTTTTGTTCCATTGAGCCCCTGTATCCGGATCCCGGACCATCTCCTCATCTGCACAGCTGTGGCATAACAGTGCAAAGGTAAAAGGCATTGAACAGTCACCTTACAACCCTGTTCATCCTACTAAGGTAGGTACTAGATACATTCTTCAAATTTTACGTGCCTCTTCCAACCACAACAAAATTGCCTCCCTTCCATTTCACTCCTAAACAAATCACCCAAACTCATCCATAGAACCTACCAGTACCCGCGAATGATCCAAGTCAATTCGGAAATTGTCAATTCTCAACCCTGATGAAATAAAACAATCGCGAATAACGAAGTGACTCGCCGCGCGGAATCCAGCTTCGTACCCAACAATCGCGCGGCGAGGAGCGAACAAGATGCTCGAGCCGATCCAGGCAGGCAGCGCTGCCCACGTCAGCGTAAAGCCCGAAATCGTTGGAAATTAAATTTTTCCCCGGCGGTGCCCCGACCACACGGGCCACAAATTCATAAGATTCAATATGCTACGCGAGCGAGCAGGTTGCCAGGCTGGGATGGGGCGGACTCTGCGACGATGTTAGTGGGGTTGCCGGGAACTGGCGGGTAGACTGCCAGCGCGGCCGGCGGAGGGACGGGGCCGCGGGGAAGGCCGCAAACAGGGTACGTTTTATAGTTTACATCGAATACGTGCCCTTCCTCCGCAGGGCCTCGCGAGACCAGCTACTTTTACACATACTCTTTCCTCTGCTACTCACCCCTCGGTCTCCGGCCCCGCCTGTCCCTGCGTCGCTGCATGTTTACCCCCGCGATATATATGAACTAATATCACGTGGCACGTGATGCCAACGCAGCGGCACTCGTGCGCCGAACCCCCGCACCCTTCACTCTCTCTCTCCCATTCTCTTGGACGTTCTTCCCCCTCGTTCCCCTCACTATTGTGAATTTTGAGCATCGAAGACGCCGTAACACTATATCGTTCACGTGTTTTATTAACGCATTCTTGTATTGCGATTCTCGAACATGGTCTTGTCTACCGGGGTTTGTAATCGAATGGAGTTGCTACCTAGAATGATTTCGTAGACGGATGACTGTATTTGTTGTTGATACATTTTTTGAGGGTTGAGACTTTTGTACAGGTCACGGGATTAGTTGAATAGAAATTTGTTTTTGTTTATTTTTTTTTTATAGATATGATAAAACTTACTTTCGAAAATTCGATGGTACTAAGATTTACAGCATTTGAGTAACAATTTTTTCTGGATTTAGAGGCTCCAGAGGTTTAAGACTCTTGGAGGCATCAATGTCTCTATTCTGCAAAAATCCCTTCGATTAAACATTCAAAAATCGAGTTAAACGTGTTACACGAGGAAATTCCTACGAGCAAAAAAAATTTGTCGACGATATTTAAATATCTATTTCGGATTCAAATTGAACCCGGATATCGCGCTAATAGAATATCATGGATACCCCCCGTGGAGGCTGTATCAATGGATTCGCGTTTCACAAGCCCGATCGGTTTCATCGCATTAACAGCTCTGGCCGGCAGCCACCCGCCTACCCTCAATTACCACCCCTAATTTCCGAATCCAAAACAGTCGTCGAAGGAGGTCATTAATGGAAACAGGGGAATTCACTTCGATTCCGAAGCGATCACCAGCGTTCCGCGGAAACCGCTATCTCCTTTCCCCTGGCGCTCGGGTACTACAACCCCCAACGTGTTGGTTACAGCGGAAATAATGTCGGTGCACTTTGAAAGTCAGGGTGAGAGGGAGGAGGGAGAGGATGAGGAAGAAGAGGGCACGGAGGGTACGCAAAATAACGGCAAGGTTGAGGGTGAAAGGAGATGGTGAGAGAGGGCTGACGAAGGGATCGACCCAGAGAGAGAGAAAGACGGCCGACGAAGGGGTAAGAGGTGGAGGTACTCGGAACAGGGGCGAGAATATTGGTTGACTTGTAATACCGAGAGTGGAGGAGGCAGGGACCCGGCGAATATTAAATATATTATTACATTCATTCTCATTTCCCTTTTAGTCCCGGTTATCCCCGTTCGCTCGCAACACCGTAGTAACGTCTTCGAGTGCGGCGCGTGCGTGAACAATGGTTTAACTGCTTGTAATCATAAATGAAAACGGGAGTTAACATGTTGCAACAGTTTCGTTCGTTCTAGACGATCTGACTGTTGGTGATTAATATGCTTTTGTTTCACGGAATGATAACATTGTGGGTGGAAAACGTGAATCAACAGCTTTTGCTTTCGAAGCGCCGGCAATGGGAACGTAGGAAAGTAACGTTTCATAAATTTAGCGTGTAGGACAACCAAAATATTGTCCTTGTCATGTTTAATTGTATTCGTAAATTTGTTTAATATTCTTAATATTTAATATTTAATTGCACTTGCAATTCTTCAAGATTATAAGCGCCATTGAAAGATCATAACCTTCAAAGATAATATCTATGTTAATGCTGTAAATTTTGTTTCTCTGGGGTTATTCTTTTCCAAGTGATAATACCAATCAATTGAACTCTGTGACCGAGTAATAAATTTGAACTGGATACAAAAATACTGTTATATAATGCTGCCGATCTGGACCCAATAAGGAAGATTGCAACATCCGCAACAAGGAGGCCAGAAGTACAACGGATTCGTCGGGAGTGTGTATTCGGCGCAAACACATAATCGAGGGTATTAAACGTAATTAACTACCCCCTGCGAGCGTGCGGTGGGGATACACGGACGTAGGGTCCATCGATATATCGATCGATCGGCTCGAGCACGTAGACGGTAAACGTGTAGCGGAGGCCCTTTCCATTAGCGTACCAGCAGCGTACCACACTATCGTCCCTCTTTTACCTTTGCCCGTCCCAATACCCTTTGTTTTCCCTCATGGGAAACACATCCGCTCCTTTCTAATTGTTTTACCTCTTCCTATCGATCTACTTCCATAAAGCGAAGGTTACTCACCAATCTTTGACGTGGACCCTCTTTCGCCCTCACTTTCTCCCTCTTTTTTCTCTCCCTCTCTGTGTGGGGTTTTCCTTCTTCCTCCCGCCAACCGGACGCTGTACTCTGAAACTAAAACGAGATGACATGGTTATGCTTTACTACGCTTGTTGCATAGATGAAAAGTAATCACGAATTATTCGATCGATTCTAATAATCGTGTCAATCGGTTCACGCGGAATTGAATTATTAAGGTACGAGTGATTACCCCATTCACTGCCAGCATTTCTTTCAATAACAGTCGCTGTGTTTACAGTGTTTTATTAAATGAAATGTATTGTCTTTACAAAATACAAATAATCAAAGGATAAAATCTGCGCGACTTCCTGCACATTATACCCTGTGTTACAATATTAGATAAAAACACACGTAAGAGTAGTTTACTCTTCTTTGTACAACATATGAAACATTAATTGTCGCAAATATGCGACGCTGATAACGAAGCTTTGTTGACTAACACTTGATAATATTAATGTTCTCTCGTTGCGTTAATTTTTATTGTATTCCATTATTTCGTTCGATGTCGTGAGAATGTTTCCAGGACAACTCTATAACGATTATCTAATATCAATGTTCTGGTTCTAAAATTTATGGATAAATTTCATGCAATCACTCTGTACTATTACAGGAGTGAAAATAAATGATATTATAAAGCAATATTCATAACATAGTACCCAATCTTCAAATTTCATTTAAGTTATTCTGAGCCTTGCCATCGTCCTCGAATTGAATTTCGCCGGTAATCAAATTCGAACGGCGCAACATAATTAATAAGGCCGTCAGTGTCCCGTCGATATTTCCAAACCGGTCGATAATACTATATATTATCAGATGTAAAGACAGTGTCAAGACTCTCGTTTCGTTCGCGAGGCGTCTGGTTAATTTGTAAAAGCGATCCGGTGGATGTATTTCAGGAGGAGGCAATCGGCTTCGATAGGCACCGGTGCGCCTTGTTTACGGCGAGGCAATCAGCTTAAGAGGAAAGCGTGCTCAAATGAGAGACGATTGCCTCAACAAATGTCAGTCCGTGCAACCGGCTAATGTCTGGGAGCGGCGCGGCAAATGATCCAGGCGAGTACCATTGGGCAATGCTAGACGATGTTTGTCTAAAAACATGTTCCATCGTTTCTAAGTGGTTCTTTGCTCTCCTTACGTTCCCGGCCCGGGAGTCTAACTTCGCAATTTAGCCAAATAAGTAACTTTCATCTGAACTACGAGCATTAGGGGTAGTTTCTTTTGATTCATAGTATAGATATAAATATAACCAAGTATCTCCTTAAGAAGAGATTCGCATAACTTGAATTCAGTGTTCTCTCGCGCTGCTAGTAGTAATGTTTGCGGAAGAGTAAGTTCCGCAAAATCGATAAACATTGCATTTCGTTATAATTATTAATATATATCAATAATGTGCACGCGTATATTAATAAATAATTGATTACTTTCGTACCAAGAGTTCAATGTAGACTAAATTTAATATAAGCTAAGACACTTAGAAATATTTCATAGAATGGAATAAAATGCCAGAAAGCAATCAGATTAATCGACACATTCGATGTACATGCACGTTAAAGTCCGAATTTAAATGAAACTTAAATAAAAGCTCCGTTAGTCTTTAATAAAACTGTTTACCGCGCCGAATTTGGCAAGCAGAGAGCCCTACGAATCTCATAAAAATCAATAACACCGTACACGGTGCTTGACTTTGTAAGTACCTTTATTTTACCGCGTTTTGCAGGTTAGGAGGAGCTATAAATGCATAAACATCCGCAACGTGCCCATAAAATTCGAGCGGTCAGGGAGTGTAGTGGACAATTATTACGACCGTTGATATACCTCGCATCTCTCATCTTTCGAAAAACAGGCAATAACGGCGAGCAAGCTCTGGATACGTCTCGGCAAATAAATGATACCGATTCCGGTCGCGGTAGTGGTGGGGGTGGCTAATTTTACGAGTTCCGTTGTATCTTGTCCAGAAAACTGTACGAACTTCCCAGTTAAAATCGTCGTGACCCATATACGGAGTCCACGGTTACAGCGACGAACGGAAAACCTCGTGAACGGAAAAAGGGAATCGTCGAAGGGGTAGGGAATATTTAAACGAATTCCTATCGGCGCGGCGCCGGGCCCAGACTCCCCGCGTAATTGAGTCCCGGGCGTAAAGCTACAATTACCACGGCTAATACAAGTAATAATCATTACGAGTGATTTAGGACGCGCGGAAGGAGGACAAAGCTATCACGTGTCGGCCGAGCATTGTAGCCGGCGCGCCGGAGAAAACGACGCGTAAATTTCAACCACTGTGTTGCGGGGGAATTTTCTAGGGGAAATTGCCTCTATCGCGATCCTTCGATAGTCTTAATGAACCTCTTCGTTATTTCATTACCGCGAACGTGGTTCGGATGTAAATGAGAGTTTTTGCGCATAATCGCTAGCTCGCGCGCGCGCGCACACGCGGGCGCACGCCGGCGACCGTAGATTGGAAAGCCGGCTGAGACGTTGAAATTAATTTTAGATTGATGACTTTTTTCAATCGGTCCCGAGAGAAGTTACGTGTAGTAACTTCCTGACAATGTTTTACGATAGTATAAGGATTATTGCGCCGGGTTATATCCTCGGCCGTTAATGATAATTGTGATGTTTAATTGAATATTAATGGGACCGTTTTGCAGATAAACTTATTGGGCGAATGTAATTTGCGGAGCTTGGAAATGTTAAAATTAATATCAAATTAATAAATTCCTTCGGCTGGTCTAATGAATAAACCGAAAGATATTTATGCTAATGCACGTTTTTAAGGACTACTTTGATGAAAATATGCACTTACAGCGAATTATTCGGTATAAAGCCCATTCAAATGAAACTTTTATCGAGGCAATAAACTTCTATTTAATTCCCAAGTGAATGGATTTTATTCGGTAACGGTTACCGTAAACGCATAAAGATCCACAGTTTGCTAATAAGCGTGGCGATTTGTTGGAAAAATGATCGAGTCGTAAACGTTCGCATCCAATGCTGATTTATTCGCGAAGAATGATGTTTGGCGACAGAAATCGGAAAATTCTAGTAAATTGAACGAAAATTACGATAAACTTCTAACCTACATTAGTATACATAAACCATGAAGAGCAAACAATACTAACTTTCTTAAACTCTATTAAAAACCTTATCAAATATTACAATAGCCAATAATCATAAATGAAAGTTGTGTAAATTAGTAGAACACTAACAATTACCAGATTGAAGAATACAGGCGCGATCGAATGCAGAATAGAAACGAATAAATTTTCCTCGTCTAATAATCCATCAACTGAAGCCCGTACTCAACACCGCCAGACCCTAACTCATTGACCTTTTCCTCACTGCATTTCTCGAAACGAATGATGTATCGGGTGTCATCGCGAAGATCACCAATAAGCCCAGAAATATGACCCACTTCCATCAAACCGGATGCTTCTTTGCCAACATATGTTTCCGTTAATGAAAACGAATGGCGGGAACCACGAGACCCGTCGAGCAACCTATTAACGAGCACCGACTTTCCTCGCGCCGATTCTAAATCACTGTCACTCGATTACATGCGCGATTCGTCCGATGCGGTTTCTAATCGAACGCAGCGGTATCCTTACCGCTCGCTCGCTCGCTATCTAGCGTGATGGTGTCTACTCTGGCCAGAGTCTCACGAGCGTTCAGACAACGGACGTTACGATAGATGTCAATTATGATATTTGCCAATGTTACTAACTTTAAGGAGGTATACCACCTAGAGGCGTCCTAAATATAGATAAACTTTAGGAACTTTTTTGTTAATAACTATCAAGCGGAAACTTTTGACTTTTTCCGGCTGTATAACTGTAACCTTCAGCTTTATATTTATATGCTTTTCTAAGCTGAAATGTTACAAAATCGCGTAATTATTAGCTAGCTTCGGTACCCCTTTTCGTTAAACATCCATCGTTGGCCGACTCGATTGCAAACAACTGAAACATCCGAAGACAACAATTTTTTAGGATTCATAAATAGAAATATATTATCTAAAATGAAGCCTACGGATTCTCGCAATGTAGTTTCGTAACTACAACTTTTTCGTATCAGTGCGTATCAAGTATCCATTTTTATTTTGTTAGAACGGACGTCAGTTTGTTATATACTCGTGTGACAAGTTTCATAAAACGAAAAAAGAATGCAACTACATTCGTATCGAATGTTCAACGCACGTCATAGCAATCGTCGACGTTCCCTGCGTTATACGCATGTTATATTTGACGGACGTTGCTCGTGTTATTCTATGTGAAATAACAGTAACTCGTCTCATATGTGATACGATTTCTTATCGTTGTGAGATACCTTTCAATGTTATTTCGAAAATGCCATTAAAAAATGAATCCGTACATAGGAAAAGGTCATACACAACGATAGTCGATACCTCGACGATTAAAAACAACGAAAGTATTAATCTGTTATACTATAAGGTAACATAACAAAATGATATTAGTTATGAAATTACCTAATACACATGTTACAACGATCTTGTTAGGCTGCATTTACATCACAGCTACGATACTGGATAACAGTGTCGATAAGAACAAAGCGCAGAAATATGTTGCGTTGTCCGACTATAAAAATGTTTGAGTAAGTTACGATCATCGATTTGAACGTCAATATGTACGATTTCTTTGCTCTGGTATCCTCCTTAATAGATATAGAAAAATGAATTGAGATACTTATTAGACCTATTATATGGACTGAACAATTGAAACCATATGGTTATCACAGCTTCACTGTAAACGCGCCAAAGGGAACGATCTCGAATAGGGTTTATCAACGCTACAGTCGACGGTCCCTTCGCTATCGAAGCTGCAATGTAAACACAGCCTTAGCATCCGTCATTTCGACGTTCGTGTCACTCCGGCCTTATTAGTGCGGAATCGACGCGAGGAACACTGTCAGACCGATCGGGAGATGCCTGGTCGATTGGAATTCATAGGGTATCGCGCGAACTTTCGAACTTCCCCTGCAATTTCCCCTGCGCGGCTAGGAGCGGACCGACGCGTGGAACGGAAGTGCGGGGACGCGACCCAGCGGAAATCGCGACGAAAATTGGTCGAGCGCGGCTTCCACGGGATCCCGCTCCGGCTCGACCGCTGAAAAATCGAGGTTCGTTAGATCGATGAACCGAGACGTACGAGAGAAACGCGAGGAATATGTGGATCTTTAGTATCATTTCGTAATCGATTATGGATTTATAGAAATTTATGGGAAATTTGAAGGTACAACGTTTTATAAGATGTACATGACAAAAGAAGAAAATATGTTAAAAGTATTTAAAGCGCGGTGCTTCTTTGTAATATTTGTTAAATAAAACCATTCTCTATTGTTATGTTGTTTCTTCGATTATGTTCTTAAAAGTTTAATTTCACGTAAAAATAGTGTGGGTAATAATTTTTTAATATATCGGACTAAATGTCCGTATCCGTGTTTCTTGTGCAATGTTTTCGATCCATTTGGAGTTTTGCATAGTTATCTTTAAGGATTAAGATTATTAGAGATTAGAGAAAGTTGATATGAAGACCTACAACTGTAATTAGAAAAAATTGTATTGCTGATTTATAGCGACTGTTGAGCGTTTGGTTTATTTAAAATTTTGTAATTCACGAATTAATATAAGTAATAACATATTTGAACGGGGCATGACACTTAATCTGGTTACTAAATACGCTCAACTTTCCCTCGAGATCTAATTTCTAATGTTGATGTTAACACATTGATTGCTAAGTGAAGGGGCGTCATTTTCCGCTCGTTGCATATAGACCGTTACATATTACTACGTTTATTATATACTTACAGAATAAGTTATGTCATATAATAACATTAAAACCGAAATAATTATTATCTTCGCGAGGAGAAATAGTAACGCATAACATATGTTATAAAGTGAAACGCAAATAAACCATACTGAACCCATTTGAATACTGAACGATAAAAGAAACATACAACATTTCTTCTTACAGTACATTATCAATATTATACCAAAACAGAAACATTTAAAACAGAATACTTTATTTTCTTTCGTATATCCGTGAATACCGAAAACATTTACGTGTTCTACCTTCCATAAACTAATGTGAAAATAAAAATTTCATCCTACAAATGACCGACTTGCAAATCAAACCAGCGTAACATAAATAACGTACACAGTAACCTAACAAAATTAAACTACACAAAGAATAAATACAAATTTCATTTTAACAAAAGACTGGTAATACAAGCGAAAGATTTTTCACCTAAATTTTCAAGTCACCCATAACTGTGTCGAAGCGTCGCTTTCAAAAGAGAAACACCTAGCAATCTACGAATCGGTAACCACGGGCTAAAAAGAATCTCCTCTGCGAGTCGTGCGGGTGGTACTAAACGGGTAACGGAAACCAGTGTATCTTTGAATGATTCCGCTTCGGTTTTCGATTGGGTCTCGCAGGCACGCGCTTGATTTCACGCCGGCGGATATCCCGGTGAAATCCGATAAACCGCAAAAGGCTATTTGTTAGAATGAAAAAATCACTTCCTCGTGCCGGGCCGCTGATAAACCCGCCGACGGATCGTATCACCGGCCGCGATACGTCAAAACAGAAATGGCGTGAATTCAATATCCCGATTTCGAACTACGCCCGGCATATGCGCCGCTCGCCGCCCCCGCAACACAAAGACTCTCTCCTCCCTCCCCGACCCTCGGTGCCGATCTACGTTTCGCGCCTTTCCCAGCAGTTTCTCCGTTGCCCGTCCTCTACCGTTCGTTCTCTTACCCAATCGCAAAAATTCGAACGCGGCCGAAGGGGATGGAGAAAAAAAAGTTGTGGGTATATAAAAAAGGGAAATGCACGCGAAGCGACGCGTGACGGAAAACCGAGAACCGGCGGGGATCCGGAGAACGGAACTGATGGCGCGGCTAACCGTGAAGTTACCGATCAGCATCGGTAATCCCGTTTATAATCGGCCGATTCCGCATCGAAATGTTGGATATCGATCGATCTCTACGACACGAAACGCTCGGAATTAATATTACTGGATTGCGGATGGGTGCGGATTTTTAGGACATTTGGAAGCTCAACACTGCAAGGAATTGCAAACCGTAAGAGAGAATGTATAAAATATTCGATGCACTGTGATATTTCTAATGTTTCTTAGAAAAACGCTCTGTTATTTGGTTTTTATCGAATTATATTCTTTAAGGTTTTCATTTGCATGATGATTTGCAATGTGGATGTTACACTGGATATTATTTGCAGTATCCGATCTTTTGGTGAACGAAATATGAATGAATGTTTGAGTTTTTGTATAATTGAAGTTCACGTGATTGAAGAAAAATGGTTGAAAAATAATTACGCGTTTGTTTTTTATTTTTCATTTTTTGATTAATTGTGAATATTTTTGACTAGATCGAATGTCTTTTCATTGTTTTGACGCGGTATAAGAAATATTAGAACCTCATTCCACCATCCTCCCATTCCTAAGACTTCCCACGATAAAACTGAAGGCAGGAACTAACACATTAACCTTCGCGTACTCCTCTCACCCTGAAGAACAAAAATACAGCAGAAAAAACGGTAGCCTTCAAACAACGGAACTCATTAAAACACATTGTATTCATGCCTGAAGAGTGCTGTAACCATTATCTACGACAAGAGATCAGCTACAAGATAAATGGAGTCTTTAAAAAAATTATACCAAGATAAAAAGGCCATTCTTCAAAAAAGAGGTTCATCCAGCTGTATTCATTACAATACCTCGCTTAATGCCGCGTAATTTAATTCACCTATTTACGCATTAATAAAACGTTCCATTCCTAATAGCAACTGCCCCGCCATAAAATCCATGTATAAATATTATGGGAAACAAACACTTGGTCCCAGAGAAGGGGCAATAAAGGGAAGGCTCTTCCGGTTCGAGGTAAAAGAATAGAATATTGAATCACCTTTAACCCTCGGATGGGACGAGCAGATACGAGGAAGCATGGCGTCCCAGGTATTACGATATTTTCCACGAAACTGGTCGTTTATGAATGAAATTTTAACGAAATCGTGTTTTCCTTGCCATTTGCGAAGGGGAGGATGGTTAGTCGCGGCCAGAGCGTTCTTCAACGTCCAAAGATATAAATGTAGAACACCGAGGCGGAGGCGAGATTCACATCGATAGCGGGCCGAAGATCTATATCTGACAGCGGGCATAACGGATCGAGAGGGACGATCGATCACTGGGTCAGATGCGCGAGACCGACGCCGAGTCGGCTCGCCGATCCCCCGGACGAGTGACAGGCCCGACAGGGTCAGAAGTCGCGAGATTAATCGCTCGAAACGTTGAATACAAATCAGCCGTCAAATACCGCGTGAGTCGGGGACGCGACGAGTTTGTCACTCTCTTCGACTTCGTCGCCGAATCGGTGTGTACACGTGTCTCTCCCTCCTTTAGGGACGGGAATGAATTTAAACCTCGCTGTCCGTAGTGTCCGTTGCGGTTTTCCCTGCGAAGATGGCAGTGATAATTGGACTTCATTGAAATATGTGGGTATAACTTGAATAATAAAAGTTAGAAAATTATTAAGAGAAAATATTGTATTGATACTAAGGTCTCCGTGGCTAGATCGACTTTGATAGTCATTTGAAAGCTTGATTTAATGAAGTTAGCAGTGATTTTTTGTTTTTAGCCGCGTTCCAAAGGAATCAGTGAATATTTGGAGATGCTAAACGGAAACTATTAGATTTCACTTCACGAATATCACTGATAGAAACTACAAACGAGTTTAATGAAATTCTAGCTTTTTTATCGGCTTCATGTTTTATCCTTGAAATGATTGCTGATCGTAATACAACCTCGTACCTCTAGCAGTTAAACAGTGTTAAGAATGAACAAACGCTGAACTACACGAGAACAGTCTCTTAAAAAGTATCAGTTACCAGAACAGCTTCGCATAGGAACGACTTCGAACGTTTTTCTCCAGCATTTCCGAGGACAATAAGAGCAGCAGATCTCCCAGGCACCCAATCTTCCTCAAACACCTCGTTAATCTTATTTACCTCATGTTCGTTCTTACTCTTTGCTCGTATCTAGATCGTTCGACCAATTAACAAGCACACGGGGGATAGATCGTCTCGATCCGTTTTATTCACGGTGCGCCGCTGTCGTATTAGGTTTTGCAGATCGAAGGACGAGACCGTTCTCATTGTTCCAGGGGCGATTATCGGTCGCGTTAACAACCCCATTGACGCCGAGACGCTGGCCGCGCATAAATCTTGCTCCTATGAAGAAAGGTCCGGCCGTTCGCGGTCTAATCTCAGATCGATCTTTCTCTTGTCAAGGTTGGTAGCCGGCGTTGGCTACTAGTTACCACCTGCCAGCCAACAATGGCCCAATTATACTGGCCGCCTTGGCATCTCGCCGATAAAACTCTGCCGGCCACCGCGGTCGATATGAATCGTTCGCACCGGCAGATATGCCGATCCACAATACGCTTACGCTACCATTTACCGTCGGGTAATGCCAACAGGCAAGGATGCCGAACGAAAAGACTGCATAATGCCACTACTTAGCGCGTCCTACCGGCTTATGGCTTCTGTACGTGGAGAGAAAGCGAATTGTTTGGCTCACGAGGTTTACATTTTGAAACGGTGCGCTCTTATATCTTTGAATATCAAAGTTTTGTATTAAAAATAAGAAGCTACACGTTTGTATTTGAATTGATTCAACAACACAGGGGTAATGTGTGTATATATATATTATTTTTTTAATTTGTTAAAAATTATAAAGTTTGACCATTGTGTTGCAGTGGGTATAGAGAAATTTAAAGTTATTAACGTATCCAATGTTCGTTTAAAAGAAAATCGATCGTGTTGGTATTTTAATTATGTTTATTAGTATTCTATTGTCAATGAATAGAGTATGATTGAGCAAACTTTCAAACAACAGTACACGTAGTCTCTAATAAAGACTAACGAATCCACAAACAGCAATAAATTCGACTAACGCGCGAACTAATACCAGCGGATGTTTCAATAGTTCGGAAAACATTTGAATTATTAATGGTCTCCCATTCGGACGATTAAATCATGTAGCCGAAATAATCCGGTTCACGCCATTACGTTGATTAACGGACCAGACCCGGTAAGCGTTTAATCTTCGCCTAATTAGTTATTTGGCTGATTAAACATCAGCCGGCACTCCGAAAACAAAATGTCGCGTATTTCCGCCTGACGACCTCCAATTTCATTTTCAACCTCTGACCTATCTCTAACCTTAACACCGAAGTTATTCTTCTCTCCTATTAACAGAACCATTAACATTTCTCTTATTAAAAAATATACATAAAATATTGAATTAAATTCTCCAAAATTATTCAAATTTGCAAATTCCATATAATGATTTTTAAGGGAATCAACACATCGTTTAACGACTGGGGTACAAGTCAAATTTTATAATTACAAACGTGTCCGTTAATAAAGTCGAGAGATCGAATGGAGATTTAAATCTTCACACAACATTTTCAACAAAACGGAGAAATGGAATATTCAAACGTTCGGACAGTAGGTTCCCGAAATCCTCAATTTTCAACTGTATCAATTTCACTTGATGGCGTGCGATGTTATCAGCCATAGCTGTAGTTCCGTAGCTCGGTGGAGGTGGAAAAGGTGGATACACAATGTGAAGGGGAAGGAAGATGCGGTAGGTGTATAATGGAAGCATTCATAAGGGTTGGCAGGTCCTTATCACATAGATAACGACGGGGGCCAGTGCCGATACCCGCGCTCTCCTCGTTCGAGCTGCGGTTTGATAACGGATGAGGACGGTGTAGTGGTCCTTTCCGGTTCTCGGTTAGAAATCCGTCACTGTTCTGATTACTATGCTCTCTACGAGCCATAAACATTACTACCATAACACTGGTCACCGCGATGCGCAGCTAGAAATTCACCGGACCTCGCTTCCGTAACATAGTCTAGATATAATTTGAATTATGCGGTATAATTATAAACGTTCAGATTGCGCATAGTGCCTGTAAGAATAACAGTTACATTATATGTTTGCAATTCCACGATCCGAAGAATGATACATCGATAATAATTATGATTATGTTCAAATTTACCCTCTGGCAGCAACTCACCTTTACGCAGTATTGCGTGAACCGTGTACTTGTAATGTTTGTGTACAATTATTGTGTAATAAAAGCAACGCATTAATAATAATTCAATTAGCTATTGTCTTTCATAGCAAGGAACTATAGAATCATGATGTTTCGAAACCGTTGAGAATATTTGTCTTCAGTTGTAACAAACATATTTACCGTTCAATTGCCAAATTGCCTTCAACAATAATCTTCAAACACAAATACCTCTCCTCTATTTGCTCTCACAATCAAGCGTGTAATTACCACCAATATAACCAACTGCCTCGTAAATTCACACAGACACCTGTAAATAACCTACATAGACATCTCAACATTACCATCGTAAAATGAATTTACCGAAACATCTAAATCCATCTCCAAAGACGATATCATGTTACTTTAACACCTCAAAGTGTCTTTCGGATCGTAGGGTTTAACCCATTGCCCTCAGAAACTTTTCATTAGAAATATTCAATATTTTCCTATAAAATATAGACGACATTCTTCAAAACAAACTAACAAGAGGGCACACATATTGATGTATTAACTCAAATCTTCATATTATACATAAGACTTTATAATATTGCTACATCAAATCAAGTGGTAATCGATAATCACTTCTTGACTGCAAAGAATTAAATATCCAAAAGGTTCATCGAAACGAATCGCTAATTGTCTTCGAGTTTCTTCCGGTCTACACCGCGTTCACCCGCCCAGCGAGGACACCCTCCATTATCGCGCTCGTGCGGGTGCACACTCGTTTGTCATGGGTCGAAGTTTATTTTTGCGGCGGCGAGGTGAAGGGGCGCCGTCGGTGGATGCATGAGACAGGCTTGTCGAAAGGCGCCGTTAAAATGAAAGCCGTGGCTGCGGGCACGGGAGTTGGCGTAGCAAGGGAGCGCGAGCTTTCCGAAAATCCGCCTTAGTATGGTAATTGATTTAATTTGGGGGATGAATCCGCCCTTAACGAACGCACTGCCGTGATGGGGTTGGAAGGCTAAAGGGACCGTAAAAGCACCGCGCGACGTCTATTTGAGGCGAGAGACGGAACAGGCGAGAGGGAGGGAGGGCGGGAGGGAGAGAGAGAGGAGGAGATTTAGAGACGAAGGAACGTCCACGCGAGAAGACGAGCGCCTGATTACTAACGATCTGATTAATTCATGATTTTTAATTAAGGGGAAAACGCCGGACGGGGTCGGGGACGGTGCTCGCGACGTCGAAGCACTCCGTTGGTTATTTAACACTCCGCGCTAGGCGAACTTGTACGAGTAATCATTACGAACATAATTACGAAGAGTGTCGCGTAATGATTACAACCTTTTATAAGGCGACCTCCTAGCCCCCTGCCACTCCGCTACCCGTTGACGACGTCGACGACGATGGCGACGCTCTTCCTCTTTACCTTATTTCTGGAAAAAAGAAATACGCACACCGCCCGGTGAAATTAAGACCGATAGGGAGGGCGAGGGGGGTAGAAGGAAGTCCGCGCTTTCAATATTTCGCCCCGGTGAAAGAGCTTAACTGGAAATTTAGTTTTGCCTGAATACGTTAATCACGTTTCATTTATTTACCCGGCCAACCCGCGTAAAGGAACTATCCACGAGCTTTTCAGCAACGATTATTTTGCACTCAACTCACCCCCCCCCCCCTCAACTGTGTAACGTCTGTTTCAAAGTTTTGTGGGCATTTCTTGTATCTCCTAATGTGGGTTAGTGAAAGGGGATAAAATGCTTGTGATACTTGTGACGATTGTATTCGTGAACGATAATTTTCTTATTTCTTCGTGTTATTAATCTTAAATCTGCTAAAGGAGTAGATAAACGTGAAATTCAAATTCTTGAAATTTCCAGTCGTATATTCCTGATCGAAACGCTCAGCAACCCTTAAATTAAATTTTCTGTTACATCGCTGATACAATTTCGATTACATCCGAAAGCTACTGCCGCTTTAAAAACAGATGCGGGAAATATATTCTTTTTTACGACCACTCGAATTTCGTCCATGAATTCAGGGGTCGAAGTAGCGCGGAGGTGCGGAAAAAAAGGGAGCCAGATCCGTTCTCTGCAATAAAGTAACCGGCGCGTAATGTTTCACGCCATTAACCATAATTTGTCAGTAAAAGATTATCCGGGCCCGATATCGGCAGGCTTTTAGCCGGACGCATTGATATGTCGTATTTCAATAGAGCAATAGCACTCGGAGCGCGAGCGTTAACGAGAAAACATTTGTAGAACTAATTGAGGATTGTGACACCCGGCCGAAATAAATCGATCGGGCCGCGTGCGCGGCATCGTTTCAACCGCGACTTTTACAATATTTCCTTGCTACCGGCTTCCCGTTCGGGGACTCTCGACGAACTAATAGCGAGGTGTTCGACGGCGAATCGCTTCCGTTACGCGGCCCAACGCTTTTACACGTGGAATACCAAACACAGTTTATTTGCCAAAAGACAAAAATATACGGTTGCACTTTGCTTACGCCGCTAACATCGCACGAATGTTCACAAATTTGCGACGTAAGTTCATCAGTGACAAAGAAAATAACTTCCGATTTATTCAATCACTTACGAATTTATTAACTGCTCAATAGTTCATTTATAGCATTCCTAAACATACAACAAAATTACTTTTCTAATGACTCCTATGTTTACCATTTTCCTTATTGCAGTCCTGTCAACCAAACAGGATCTACCAGAATTGTGCGTACACAACACTTTACAAACCATTAACCCTCCAACCGCGGACCACGTTCGCGTTTTAAATTTATTTATAAAATATTCTCCCTTACAAAATAAAAACCCTATAATTCACTCAATTAAACGGTGACTAGTTGAAAACATTTCTATATTATAAGTAATATTACCGAGTACAATGACATCTAACAAGAAAAACGTGCAGTGGTAATAACAATTCAATTCGGTAATTCAATATCATATGTTGTTTCACTTCGTGTACTTTGCTCCGTGAAATTGTGCGGCATTCAACGTGTTAATTCAGTTTTAACCCCAGAATATTCTATAAGGTTATAACTAGTTATCATCTGACCCGTCATTTATTACTCTCATTAGTTAATCTTTATCTAATTACCAAGACACGCCTCCATATCAAATAAAATTAGCCCGCGATTCCATAACAAAGAATCAAAAACTCGCCCACGGTTGGAGCGTCACTAAATAGAATTAAATTAACAATATTGCCTTAATTTCAAATCTATGCGAGAAGATTCCAGCGAATCAACGCGGAACACTGCGAATCAATAATGTCCCCACCGGGTGCAATTAAAGGTATTAAACAACACGCGCGAAGAAAAAAAAAAAGAGTAAAGAATAACGCGAACGCAAAAAGGCCCATTCGGTTCGTAAATCAATTAACCCTGGTTCCGATCCCGAGCGAGAGCGAACTCCGCGATGCGCCGTTTCTTCTTTGTCGCGAGGTTTCCGATTTCTTGTTTCCCGTGTTTGTCCGTTCGTTTTTTTTCCCACCCCCATCCGGCCCCTCAGCCCGAACCGTTAAAAGCGTCGGGGTTGGGCGGGCCGCTCTCAATCGCGCCGCGGCGTTACAAACACACGGCCGCGAGCCACGTCGAATGCGATGAATCGGATAATTAATCTGTGCGTTGCCCGCCGTCGCCGTCGCCCCGCCGCGCCACGCCCGCGCCGCGGCTGTTTCTCACTCTTCCCGGCTCGCGATATTTGTTCACGAGTTCGTTGGCAAAAGCCACTTTAGCGATTATTTTCCACTCAAAAAAGCCCATAGAATAAACCCGGCGGAGATGGACGGGCTACGCGAGAGAGATGGCCCGGTTTAATATTTTTTAATTGCGTCGTCGCGCCGTGCCGCCCCGCGCTGCGCCGGTTCCGCGGCGTGGCGGGCCGGGCGCTGACTCCGATCTCCCGATCCCGAAGCGGCCGGCTTCATCGCCGGGCACGTAATTAAACTTTATGTTCAGCTGTCATATTTGCATTCTATCTAAACTAGCCATTTGAAAATTAAAAAAAAAAATAAAAGGGGAGCAAAAAGGCGGCCGCGCCGGAGCTTTAATTTCCGTGGCACGGTTTAACTCGCCGGGATTGTTTACCGGCACGATTTACATAAAGTTCTACTCGCGTGACGTCGATATATATAAACTTAACGAATGAATATTCCGTCAACGGGGAAGCGGGGGCGGTCCGGGTAAACTGATTTTTTATTAGACGCGTTCGCGCCGCGAAAATTGTCCGTCGCGTTCGACGACGACGACGACGCCGACGCACACGAGGCGCAAGGTGAGCGGCGCGGCAGCCCCGCGAAATTGCGAAAGTTAAACCGGTCCAAGCGAAATTGTGAACTTACACCGTGTCTAATGAGATTCTATTTTGTTTTTCGTTCGCCACGCGTGCTTCGTGATTCGCTTTTTTCCCCAGTTTGTTTCGCGCAACGTAGAGGATTCGGACTTCTCTTTTTGTTTAAATCTGTATTGGCCATGAAAAATGGAGACAGTTAATAATTGTGTGGAGGACGAGGTGTAGCCTGTTGAAACCTGTTTGGAATTAATTTTAATCTAATGTAGAAACTGATGAATATAACGAACATAAAATTAAAAATGGTACACGTGAAAAATGCGTGGCGGAAGAAATAATAATTGTGGATGAAGGATTTAATATAGCATGCATTTGAGTGGCTCTCAAAGTTATTTCTCGTCTTTGGACGAAAAAACTGGGGAAGTTTTAAAAGAAACTTGATTGATTCAATGAAATCCGCTTATAAAGAATAATTTTCTAAGTTCTTCTTTATATTATGCAAAGCAAAATTTGATTCCGGTTTGACAAGAAGTAGCTCGATTGTGTTGATCCCGGTGACAAATTAATATTAAAACAAACGTATAGGGAAATCGCTTGAATCGTGCGGTAATTAGAGCTAGAAAGTTGGTGTTGACGTTTATTTTGAGTGCGCGGAACGCGAACAACTTTTAATGAGATATGTCTGAATTATAAAAAGCCGTTACCGAAACGAGAAGACAGAAAGATTAAAGCGGCTGTAATTACTTCATGTTCATTAATTGCTTTTCCAAACCTTCGTGAATTAAATTATTGCGAACTTAGGTCACGTTAAACCCTCGCTCGGCGTCCTGAAAGCTGTGCCGTTCGCGAAACAACATTATTGGCTGAAAAATAATCGATTGCCACGGAAACTGTCGCTGTAATTAGTAAACGTTCAATTCATTTCAACGTCGGCGAATTTCTTCTTTACAAGCTTCAGTATCATATTACTATTGATAGGATAAATGGAATCTATTTCGAAACAGATATACGATATTCCAAAAAACGCGAACATTTTTTAATAGAATACATACATCGTTAAATCCATTGACCATGCGAATTAAAGAAAGTGTTCTATCAATCATAAAGAAAATAGTTTTCAATAGAATTCAGTGAACGCTACACCTGGAAAAAATGCGTCTACGCAAATCTGAACATTCGACACAATGATCATATTAAAGAATTACATAAAACTAAATGTTACAATACGCGTTGTGAACAATTGTTCTTAAGGGAAAACGTTACAATTTAAGATTTATATAGTTCCCACTATATCCAGCAGTGTCCAATACCACTTAATTAGAGAACAGAAAATACCAAATCGGAATTGATAGTCGACCACTCAATGTAAGAAGCCGGCAAGGATTCCTGACCGTTCGCGGACGTCGCGGGACGTTAGCGTCAGCCTCTCCGAAGGATCCGGAGAAAACGGGAGGGAGTCGCGCAGCTGCGGGACCCGCGTTTTATCGTGAATGTGCTAAAAGCAAAATCTCCTTGATACACCATGGAACCTTTTAGCGTCTCCTCGAGTGAAAGTCAAACGAGGTTCGAACGTCCGCAAAAGGCCAGTCACGACTAACGTGGCCGTAGACGAATGCTCTTTGCGAGTACTCAACGCCGCGTCCCGGCCTGTCCCGTTCCCGTCCGCCTTTATTTTGATTCGCGCGCCATTCTTCAAAAATTCACTCGTCGTACCACGCGCCGTGAGCTTTGGAAAAGCAGTCGCCGCGCTCGAACGTTAGACAGTCCATTACGCCTCCATTTTCCTTACGATCGTGGATTTCTACTCGCGCAAAACATTTTTTCCCGGTATTTGTGTTATTATTATGTTTGTTACTTGGTGTTTAATGAGTGTGTGGGGAGTTTTTGAACAATTAGTAATAAAAAGTTTATTGTATTACTAAAGAAATAAGAAAAATTCTAATCGATTGATTCTTACAAGACGATTCTACTTCACTGATTATTTAATAATCTCCTCCCGACGCTTTCGACGTTTTAATAATGGTCAAACGAAAAATCTCATATAAACATGTACACGGTAATTCTTCGAATTTCAGTATCCCAAGAAACGATCTTCGTATCTATGATCCAATCCCAACTCGTTCACCAAAATCATCATGCAACGGAAACATGGATTTTTCGCAGGATGATCCACCCCGAAAACAGGAATCCAAGCCGTGTCGGCGTCTCGCAGGCATCTCCGTTTAATTAAAACAAATTCCGTCGCAAGGAAGAGTAGCGGGCGGAATCAGGCATCGGGAACGGTAACCGGGATGAGGACAAAGGTGAGGGAGCCAGCGAGCAACAAGAAGACAACGCTCTCATCGATGAGACGAACGCTCAATTATCAAGCCATCTCGTTCGAGGTTCCCGGGAAACTCCCGTTGCATCTCTCTCTGTCTTTCTCCCTCCCTCTCTCTTTTTTCACCCTTTTACCCACGAGATTCCGCTTCGCGCATTTCGCGAATGGCCGATCGCTATTAAACGGAACGAAACAGAGTGGGAGAAGGAGGGCGAGAACTGAAAAGAGAAACGTACACAGAAACTGGGAGGGACAAAGAGGGATAGGCAGCTTGTTCCGCGGCCGGGAGAAAGAAAGGGATAGAGTTGGAAAAGGAATAAGCGCGGGAAAAGGAGAGAATGGGGTAGGAAACCGAGGGGGAGGGAAAGAGGACGAGAAAGAGTGTGCACGCGCGTGTGCGCGAGTAGGAGAAACAGAACGGGCGAGGGTGAGGACGGAGAGGGACGAGGAAGCTCGCGCATCGTGCCGGCACTTAGGCCTGGCTTTTAATCTTCGAGCCTCGAGAAGAGCTCTAATTAGAGCTGGCTCTAGCTCTAGCTACGAGCCCGGGCTCCGTTATAAGCAGGAGTTAGAGTAGGTACCACCGGGGGTGGGAGGAGGTGGAGGTATGTTTAGTTTTTAGCCGAGCGCGCAGTTACACGCGGTGGTAATTAAAATCTTGATTAATGCACGTGTCCATCAGGGCTGCCTCTAATGAACTTTCACGTCGCCCGTACCCGTAAGTCCACGCGAAACCGTGATCGTCTTCCAGGATGATCCTAATCGTTTTGAACGAGACCCGCCGCCCGAGAAACCGGTGGAAACAGGACCGTCGGTACGACGGTCATTGTCTTCAGCCGAAATTTTTATTTTCGAATTGTTCGTTTTTGTTTCGGTTAATGGTCGTTGTCGGCCGAATCTGCAGTCTTCAAAATTATCGATAATTTACTTTTAGAATGACTTTCTTGATGATACGGAGATTGAGAGGTGGAGATTAATATAAAAATTCAAATAATTAATTAAGATTTTTAAAAACTCTGTATATTTTTTTATGGGTTTTGTAATTACTTTCGTAAAATAATCAAACTCTTTCCTGTAACTGATCTTTTACCTACTGCATGAATCGGTTAGCTCTTTTTACTTATTTACCGCTTCCACTTTTATTAATATAACATCATTTTATTCACGTACTCCGTTCGTGCTGAACGCGTTTACTAGTTAATGAACGTCATTATTATTGTTAAATACTGTACCATATATTTCCTGCACGGCCCAAGAATTAATTTCCTTTGAAGTCCAAAAATTCTTGTGACGCGCGGGTAAAGAAAAATAAAGGGTCCATTATACGCGGACGCGAGTTATCAAAATCATGATGTATTTTTAAAACGTCGTTCCCAATGAAATATCGTTTTGATTACCGCGGCAGCTTTGTCGATGTCCGATGAAAATTTCCCGCGCACGCGCCAGCGGAGAATAAAGAACAATGCGGCCCGTTTTGAACAATTCCACGCCGGGGGACCGTTTCTTACGATAGAAAAAGCGGGTTTATTGGGACAGAAATTGATTTCAAGTTCGGCCGGATTTTTAATATGGCGGATTCAAAGGAAACCCGGTTCCGTTTATTAAACTTTTGCGCGGTCGATTAAACCGGCCGGCCGCCGGAGCCCGCCGGTTGATACCGTAACGAAATAAAATGGCCGCGACCGTTCTCCGTTCCCGGATAAAATAAATAATGAGGCGAAATTCGAAAAATGCCACGATATTTAGCCTGCGTCCCGGTGTGCCCCGTAGTTAATTAAGCCGAGTCGTCGAACAATGCGCGGCGCACTCAGGGAGGTGGGTAGATGAAACGAGTTTGATGGAAATCGCGACAAAAAGTGCACGACAATCGGCCATGTTCAATGGCGAAAGTGGCGTTTAATAACTTCGGTATAATTGAAACACGCGCCGTTACGAATCCGACCGGATCGTTATACTCCGCCATCCGACTTTCCTCTTTCACTTTGTCCGCGTTGCGGCCACGACTCTCTTAACGCGATCCTCTCTCATTTACGATTAAATTGTCGTAGAGCGCCAATCTTATCGGCCACCTTCCATTTTTCAAAACTTCCGAAACATTGTTTGGAAATAGCAGTCGATTTCCTTTCCAGATTTTCTACATAGGAATGATTAGATTTATTGGGTTGATATTTATGCAAATTCAGGTGTTTGAAGAGCAATCGATGCGGAAGATAATTAAAGAGACATACATCCCGGGCGAGCATCAGAGTTATGATATCTTATACCGGTCAATATCAGGATTGATGCAAAAAGAGAATTACAGTTCGTAATTGAGTCGATTTCAATCGCCATACCGTTTCAATTACCCGATTCAATTACTAGATAATGAATAATTCGGTATTCTTTTCGATGGAATTAATCATTTTCACTATTCCTCTGGATATTATGATTGTACAATAAAGATGAATTATTATTTAATCGTCCGTCTTTCAATCCGCCCGTTCAGAAGTTAATTCATTCCGTCGAGGTTCACTTTCTCGAAGGCAAGTTTATAAATAAGCAACCTGCAAATTCTTCAAAAATCTCAGTAAAGACAGAAGTAACCACAGCAAAACCCCTGGAATAATCAGAAAATCCTCTTGACGACAGGTTTAAAAGAACTAACTAACGGTTGAATACTTAAATAAAATACGAAAAGAAATTTAAAAAATCCTGACTAAATACCCAACGAGTGAAAATCAAATTAAAACTAAAACTAAAATTATCAAACTCCTTCCCAACATAATCACCAATTATTAAGAATTCTACTAATAAGCATCCAATAAGTAATTGAATTAACCACAATCTGACCAATCCCCGATAAACTCCTCTCGCGAATTGGCGCGAGCCGCATCGCATCGGCAGAACGTATTCGTCGCCTTTTCAGCTGAAAAGTGAAAACCGGCAAACAGTCGGACTCTGTATGAACGGTAGACGCCGAGGCAGATATCATTAAATCACAGAAACAGCCTCTGTTATTGACTCCGCGGACAAATTTATCGTCAGCCGGGGTACGCGTTTCGTTGTATAGCGGTCCTCAACGGCTTTCCCTCTTTCCTCCGGCCACCCTCGTCACCCCACAGCCAACAATGTTCACGTACGCTCCTGGTAACCAGTCGTCTCCCTTCTCCGCTGCCCCTGCGTCGCGCCCAACCCCTTCCGGCCCCTTCGTTCTATCCCCTTTCCAGAATCACCGGTGCCCACGCTACGTCATTGTTCTGGTTTATTCGGTGATTTGTGGATTTTACTGCCTCCTACTCGACCAACCGTCCCCACCGCCTTCCGATTCCTCCTCTGCTCGTCCTCCGAGTGTACTTCCACAAACTTGGCGGTTTCCAAACGCGTTCTCGCACTCTCCGATGCCTTCCTCGCCAACTGACGAGCCGTTTTTCCTTTTCTCTTCTCAGCAAAACGTCTCTCTTTCCACTGTCTTACTTCCCACCCTTGAGAGACACGTTTTCCTTCCTGTTCTTTGATGTTTTTCTTTCTTCCTCCCCGCCGATTCACGTTGCGCGAGGATCCTACCCACGAGCGTTTGGAATGATGGGTGTCTAATGAACAGGAACTTTGAGAATTTGCAGTCCACGAAAGAGGATGGTCTTTTCTGATGTAAGAAGATTTCTCCGAAGAGTTTGAGTGATCTTTGAAGAACGTAAGTTTCCCTTTTTGCGTAGCAATGTTTCGCGTGGGCACGTTGAATTAGATGTCCATGGAGAAATGGAATCTTTTCAGAGGATCTTAAGTGGTTTGCAATTTCTGTGTTGAAAGCCGAAACTTGTAAGTTTATTGATATTCTAACGTTCAGTGACAATTACACAATAAAGAAAAGTGAATTTTCAGAAAATTCATGTCGCATAAAAATCATTAACCGTTCGAATGCCACGGGTCTTTGCAAAAACCCAGTTGAAAGGTGCTAAGTAGCGCGATTGTGCTTCTTTCATTTCAGCTCATGAATTGAATTACGCTTTTCTATATTTACATTAAAAAATTCTAAATCGATCGTTCCATTTTTCCATTTTTACGCAGGTAATAAGACAATTAAAATAAATGACTAAAAGGAAAACCAATAAATAAATTAATTTCATTCTACGAACCGATGGCTGACATTCTTAGGCATTGTAAGAGAGAAGCACAATCGCGCCAATTGACACTCAAACACGGTTAATGTAAAAGTTTATAGAAAACTCGTTTTGATTGTTGGCACGAAGGTAAATCGAATAATTCGTAGAGGCACGACCGCGCATCTTGAAACGCGCTGTATACCCCCGTTAAGTATGCCGTCATAGGTCAGATACGGAGATTCCAAATTGCTGGAAGATTAAAGTCGCGAAGAAGGAGGCCGCAGCGATTAACACCGCGATAGGCGTTAACAAGCCGTCGACCTGGGGCGTTTCACGTTTCGTCGAACAATTTAAATTTCAGCCTTGTGCCGGTGCCGACCACGATCCGCGCCGAGATTCGGGACAAAAGGCCGCGGCCACTATGATTTCATGGCGTTCTCGGATCTATTAGCATCGATTAGCCTCCTTGCCGCCGGGATATCTGATCTTCCGGTACCATCGCGTCGCCAGTACCGTTCCTATCGTCGATTCATGAACGTTTGGAAACGCTCGGTCGCATTAATCGCACGCGTCCAGCTAGTGGGATCGTTCCACGAACAGGCCGATCCCTTCCGGGATCGAGGGGTTCTTAAATATAATCATCGGACCGGACCAGAAGGTTCCCGAGCTGTGAAAATTACTACGGACTCTCGTAATTAGGTTCCTTTAATGAGATACGCTAGCATGCGACGGAAAATAGGCGGAGAAAAGATATTGTAATCTTCTTAAGGTGTAATAAAGTAACTTGGAACGGATTTTAATCAATTCTCTTTTTTTCATTTTCTGAGGATACAATGTTTCTCTTGGAAACGGATAGAATAGAAACACATGAAACGCAGATAATACTAGACACGATTATTCTATTTTTAGAATATATAATATTGTATAATAAGGTTTGTGACGGTTTCTCAATCATTATAAGAAAAAATGATCAGAAAGTGATCAAACAGAACAAACAGCTGCGCAACAGTATTCGTTACAATTAATCAGCCTTTCGGTCGGAATAACAAAACCCAACAAATACGAATCATACTAGGAAATCGGTCTTGCCTACTAGCCACGCCGCGGTTTCTGTACCAGCGATCAAAAGTCAAAGCGGGCTGCTATTATTTCCAGCCGGTCGCGAAACAGAAAAGCAATATTTAAAATCCGGTCGGGTCAATGAATTATTTAAGCGAGCAAATGAACGCGGCTGTACCGGTGAATAGCGGTAACTATTATTTGAATTACAATGGGCTTTTAGGCGAGCGGGAGGAGGACGAGGGGCGGCGCGGGGGTGGCGAGGCGAGGCCGTACAGTCGAGCGCTCTCCTCTCCCGTATCGAGGCGATGCAAACTTTAATTCCGGCATCGATTCGAATCTCGGCGGGGGAGAGAGATGTCTTTTGAAAAGGAACACGGAGAAAGGCAGGAATGGAAAGGTATCGCGAGAGGCAACGTCGAACCCGACCGAGGGAACCGAACGAGACCATTTATTTAGCTTACCGCGAACGATGCATTAACCGATTGGAAGAGCGATTAAGAGCGGCCATTCTTTTCCATTCGATAGATCAGAAAGGTCTCTAACGACGAGACCGTTGTTTATCGTTCAACCGGACGACACCTCGCAGCTGCTTTTAATCGGCGGACGAGATCGGTACCGTTGTTACCTTTGCTCGAAAAGATCGAGCAGACCCGCTCGATTCCTTCAACCTTGCCACGATCCCGGCTATTAGCGTCTTGAATATTCATATCGACCAGGTTGGATTATAGAGTACGAAACGTCCGCTGAAAGTTCTTGTTCCATAAACAAGATTCATAAATTGTTCGGGAAACTTGCAGGATAACTTGACCGTTAGCGGTAAGATAGTTTTCACTCGTTCCGGGATGTGTGTTAATTAGGCTGGACAACGGAAAACATTGCTTTCGACTGCAATCCGTGTGTTATAAGTGTGAGGGGATCTGCTCTCTGATATTAGGAAAATTATTTCGGTATTAGACAGCGGATATTTTTTTCCGTTTGCGAAGTACAAAAGACTTTTATATTCAATGGATTGGAGATTAGCATACAGTTTAATGTAGCTTTAGTTTATCCGTTGTTCACTCTTGTTTCTTTGAATTTTGATTCTTTTAATTCTTGTTTCCTTACCTGCTTCTTTTAGAAGTTTGATGAAGATTTAAAAAACTTGGTAAAAGTAATGAATATTAATTAAGAATTGTGTTTCAAATTTGTCGAATATAATTCAACGCAAACGTCAAAACCGACTATGAAGTGTTAATTTACAAATTGATTATTCAGCCGCAGTTTCTATAAGCGAGTCCCTAAGAACGTGTATTCCTAAGAAAAACTGCAACTTATTTATCGGTTGGAAAGTTCACAGTAGAGCACAGAAAAGGAAAACCCAAAGGTCGTCAAAGTTTATAGTTCCAACATTCATTGTTTTGCCGTTCGTCTTACGCAACCAGCACCGACTGAGAGTTGCGCGAAAGTCAAGCATCGGTTCGCAGGATTTTTGCGCAAAAACCGTCAAGTTTATTGTGCATCGAACGAGCGATCAAATATGCTTAAACGGTGGTGTATTTATGTTCGCGGAAAAGGAGCAAATAGTTTCAGCATCGACATTTATTAGAACCATTTTCCTCGATTCGAAGTGTAACACACGCCTGTAAATTTAACGACCCCGTCTCGGAATCAACCTGCATATTTACGATCGTCCGCAACGCCTACCTTTCATCATCCCGGGGTGTTAAAATGATCCGCAAAAATGTCGATGTTCCACCCATAAACGACTAGAAATTCAAGTTCCCGCAAGCGTGACCATGTTTTCAGGCTCGTTTCCTTCGTAAGTCCAGCGCGTCTCGTCTCGCTGCGAATTTATCTGATTCAATCTATATGCAAATCAATTATAATGGTAAATTAACGGCTGACCTAGGCGGGTAGATAGATATATCTCGGCCGGTGATTATCTTGCCAGCATGTTCGTTGCTGGTCCCGCAATTATGACCTAGTCGTTGTAATGACTGTTTAGTCACTGCTAGCTCCGCGGGGCAATTTAATTATCATCGAGCCCGCAAGATCACTGGTCAGCGTGCTTCAGTGTGCCGCAAGTGCCTCGACGGGTTACACGCGGAAGGCGATCGGCACGTACGAACACATTATGTTGTTAATGCGGTTGAAGGGGACACGTAATTCCCCTCGATTAGTTCCTCCGCTCGACGTCAACATCTTATTAATTTATTTACCAGCTCGTCGATCAACGAGGCAATTTCGTAAAACGTTACTTTCAGATTGCTTTTTTCCCCACTGTTATCCTTTTTTCGCCGCAATTCGATCGATCTTTCACTTTTCATAATTTATATTTACCGATTTTTTACAGTCGCTAATGTCGTTCGAGAATTAATAACTCGACAACAGATATCTTACGATGATGATTTACGGTCGTCCGGTTTGAAGAAATTTATTCTAGGAAACATTCACTTTTGTTCGAGTGTAATACTTCTCGGGTAATGACATTACACTATTGCGTAGGCGGTATTATTATTGACTATTCATGTTTCTTTTGTAAAATAAAAAATATTCTTTCGGAATATTCATAGTTCTCTGGTATAGTTCTCCAATTCCTTACTCTTTCAATCTATATTCGAATTGTGTACATTAAATACTCTCTTGCCACGAATAATCTTCACTATTAACATCTTCATCGTATCCCCAACATCTTCTACGTTCTCCTAAACTCCAGCGAAACCTCGATTATACTACAATCGTTAGAAACTATAAACGCAAAAAAATCCACTAATCGGTAAACCATTAACAGAACGCAATAATACGTGTCGGGTTTCAGATTGTCCTCGGATACACGCGCGGCAAGCCCGCGTATGGTCTATAGCGTGTTAATAAACTGCAGTTTATACGAAACACCTGATCACTAGTAATATACAGTCTCAATCTGGCCGAAGGATTGAGTAAAGGTCCGCTTATAACAAGCGTGGAGCGCGGGAAGAAAAGAGTATGTGAGTGAGTGCGAAAGAGAGAGGGAGAGAGAGGTCGGGTCGCATCGATACCGAACGAATCGAAGAAAAGAACGAAAAGAGGGACGACAGAAGGCGGAAAGAAAAGCAGTGTACACGAACGAATCCTATAACTACCACCTATAGGCGTATCTTCGCCGGGTAACAGCGACTACAACACCAAGTCCATTCAATCTAATACTTCTAGGGGGTGAAGCGAGGAGGGTGAAAGAGCGGCCGGTCAGCCGGCCGGGTTGGGGGAGGGTTAGCAACAACCATTTGAACTCACACAGCCAAAGGGGTCGACATGAACGTGGTTAGGGGCAGTTTAATATCGGATAATTGAATTCGAACCTCCCACCCCTTGCCCACACGACCTCTGGCTCACTCCTTGCCGCGAAGAAAGGAGACGGGGTATGAACAGAGGGCGAGAGTGAGACAGACCGAGTCTATAGACCGATCGAGGGACAGAGAGGCGAGATGATACGAGGAAATAAAAGCGAGACAGAGGAGGGAAGGGACGCGAGCGGGAGGGAAAAAGAAAAGCCGAGAGAAACAGGGCGAGGGGGTGCAAGGAGAAGGAAGAGAGAGGTCGAGATGTCGAGGTGGAAAAAGATAAAGAGCAGTTGAAACGGTGAGATAAGGAATAAATGAAAATAGAAAGCTGGAGAACGGGATGAAGAGCGGAAAGATTACGGACGTGTGTTAACTTTTTCATTATTCTCTGGGATGATCCAATGATTTTTTTTCTTTGAGTATTGAAATCGCTGAAGGATGACGAGTTGTGTCTTTGAACTGTGTTCGAGGATTCATCGAAAATAATAATTGAATACAACATTTTGGAACGTTTCTAGTGATAACAGAATGTTACATGTATTGTACTGTAAATACAAAGTTTGAACATTTATATATGAGGAACCACGTATCAATGAAATATATTGTATTGTATCTAATGCAAATCACTTTATCAAATTCTTGAAGTGTCAAATTAAACTAACCATAACCTTCGATTGACAAGAAACATTACATAAACCAGTAACGTTTATTTGCTCATCAACGTCACCGCAGAAAACGATTTTACGGACGATGACTGCGACTAAATAAGATTAAGATGAAAATAATAAAACTCAATACTTGTGTCACTTGTCAGCGTCTCCGATCCAATTGTAACTAACTCGTGGAGGTAAAAATACGGTGAACGCCAAGTGGGTACCTAATTTCTCGCGCGGGCCGATTCAACGAACGGAAGAATTATTGCAGTGTAATCCCGGATAACTTCATCTTCGTACTGGGGAAAAGAGGACCAGATAAGTTTCCCGTATTCGCGAAGCAATCCCATTCAAGCCAATGAGAGTAAATTAAACCGGCGCTGCGGGGCGCGTCGGCATCGGGCCGCTAACAATTCGAACTGTCGACCGCCGCTCTAAATGGCCCCAATATATGCGTCCCCTTTCCGTTTCCTTCTCTTTTTTTTCACCTAGCGCGATATAAGTCGCAAACTCCCGGTGCCCCTGTTACACCCTCCTAACCCGTCTCGTGTTCCGAGCAACCCCCCTCCTTTGGCTCTCTATACACATAGTTAAAATAGTAGCGGGTCGTGGAATGCGGGACCGCGTAGAATTTATTTGGTCAACGTAAATTTTCTGCCGACGAATCCCCCTGGGAAGTTATTTAATTTCGAAGCGATTCTCAGATCTGGAGTGCCGCTAGAGTTCCGACTTTTTCGGCCCCCGGCAGCCTACCTGGCCCCGCAAATTTATGTCGCCGGACTGTGTGCGCGCCGCGCGGGAATTGCCGGAGCCTTACCCTGGGCATCTTTCTTCAATTATGTGTGGGGTAATTAATTAAACCCCTTGTGTCGGTACGTTCTTCGTGTACAGTGTAATAATGGTCAATATAATTAAGCTTGTAATCGTAAGAGTATTAGTGATACTCTTTATGCGGGCGATGAAATTAAATAAGTGCATTGGGCAAAGAAAATAATCTTATTCGTTATCAACTTTGACTAATTTCGTTCCTTATAGGTTTATATATTAATTATCTGCATATTACGGATATATTGAAACATTTCATTAGAATCGTACCCGACGTAATCAATATTTTCTTGTTTGCAAATGGTGCATTTGTTTCCTTGTGGCGTATAATAATTCAATCAATACGATGCAACCGTCAACGAAGATTATATAAACAGTAATTTCGTGTAGTGAATTCTATTGTCCTCTGTACAATCGTATAATAGAGATTGGAAACAAATAAACGCGCGGAATGAGACTCATATGAAATTAGAATTAAAACGTACCCAAATATCGAGAAGCAAAAGTGCACACAATTATCATATACAACGATCACGCGCCTGTATTTCAATTTTCCTTCCCCATTTAAAAGTCCCATCAGCCCCGAACATTCGTATCAATGATTCCCCACACTCCCCGTTCACGTTGGAAAGCGGAAATACTCCCCTCTCGATCGCTGTACAGCGACAAAGCTAAATAAAAATTCAAATTTCCTTATCGGGCTCATAATAACCGTGCCCGTAATGAATTTCTCTGTCCCGTGCAAAGCGCATCGAAAAATTTCAGAATATCAAGTCGCCGGGAAATATCATCGAGAAAAATATCGTTGGAAACGCAAGCACAGACGTCGAATAAATCGACCATAGGCAATTATGCGTGTGTATTGGGAGTTGGGGGAGGTGGAAGAGAGGCTTCCCAGGGATGTGCAGATTGTGGGAGGGATGTAGAAACGAAGCGGTGGGCGGGAATCGTTAAAATCCAGTCGCCATAATGACCCCGCGATATGCAGCGTGAGTGTACACAATGACGACGGTGATACACGCATATACATACGTACACTTGTATACATAAATAAATATATATTATACACATGTTATACACACATATATATATATGCAACACATATAGGGAAAAAATCAGCTCACGACTGGGATTTCGTTTAATTAATTTTTTAATTACAAACTCATCGAAATGAGTTCCCCTTCCGGCCGGCACCAGACGGACGGTATCGACCAATCCGGAATTTTTGATGTGATTGATGAGCGGCGAGGAGGGCCGCCAAGGACGAACTACCCGCGATACGATCATGATTATTATTAATTTTACAGGTATTATTGGTTATATGCCGTTTATATTTATTCAGTACTCTCGGCCTTTCTCGTCTCTCTCCGTTTCGGTCCCCCATATTTGTCCCCACGCCGCAGGATAGAGACGAAGTCGCGTATAGGTCGCTACGATTGGCCGCGGCGCGCGGCGTGGTACCTGTATTTACAAGCTTACAAAGCAACGATATGCAATATTAAAATGCCAACCAGATTGAAAGTAGGAACCGGTATTGACTAATGAAAAAATCGTTTCGTTGCTCGTTGGCTTTACCCGCTATTAAACGCAGTCGGCGACTCCCCTGATCGTTCCGGTGCTGTGACAACCTGTCCGTAGATCGCGGTACTGTTCGTTAATTAGCTTTAATAAGTAACATGAAGCTAAGTAATTTCATTTTGCAAAGTGCTCCTTTATTCATTCGTTTGTGAAAATCTTACTGTTTCGACAGTTATGAGCTGAGTCCACTAGTTAATCGTTTATTACTTTTAGTTGTTTCCCGTTTGTATTTAAATAAAATAAGTTGAACATTAACAATTCATTAAAGTTCTGCACGCGCCATTATCAAAAAGAAGGGCGCATTCAGTTACGTTTAAAAACGCAAATCCAACCTCCAGAATACAAAAGTAAAATACTTTCATTAAAAACCTTTAATACATATTCATGCGTTCCCAGTAAAAGATAATATAATTTCGGAAATAATGGGAATTTAATCCGCACGTAAAAATATGTAAAAAGAAGCTCGCAGGGTTTGGTTGCCGGGAAGATATATCGTGCAACAATGTATCAGAAAATACCTTCATTAATATTATTTTAATCCGTGTGCCTTCCATTTTACTTCTTTCCTTTGCTAGCACGCACCACGAGCTACGTTCTCGAAACTATCTACGCGACCCATGGCGAACGAATCGAGAGATAGGTATACCGTTCGATCATCATTTTGATTCCAGTAATTCGCTTCGGCGAAGCGCTTAATAAAAACGAAGTAAAATTTCCCTTCCTGCCCCCCTCGGCCCGTCGAGTCCGAAGACGAATTTTCTGGTGGACTATTATTCGGAAGCGAAATTAGCAATGCCGTAAAAAGGTCGGGTCGGCTCAGCGCGCGGGGTTCGAATAGCTGGCGAGTCTGGGAGATCGATAAATCGGGGATCGAAGGAAACGCGAGGGTTAGCCTCGAAGGTTACGAAAAAGGCGTGAGAAAGAAATGAAAGGTCTGCGAAGAGAAAAGCTCTCTTTTATTAAACGAAAAATTGGATCGTGCTTGTCGGAATGCAATATTTCGACGGATTCATTTGGTGGAAACATTTCTTCCTCGGGAAAAAATTCAATCAAATCCAGAAGGTGAGAGGAAGGAACGTGAAACGGAGTGAGAAAGATGAAGCAAAGGGATAGAAAGAGAGGTAGGGGAGGACAGGGTGGCGGAGGAGGAGAAGGAAGAAGGGAGGGAGTAAGAGAGGCCAGGACGAGAACACGCGAACGCTGGCTGGAGGCGAGATGAAGAGAAAAAGAGAGAAAAGCGGCGAAAAGTCTTCGAGCGAGAAGTATCATCCGAGGGGAGTATTTATACAAGGCGCGGCATTATATTATTTAATTGGCCCGACGATCCTTTCCGCCGTAGCCCCGGCAAAATTCAATCTCATTGATCGATCGATCGGCCGTTTATAACTTCGCCGAAATTGCATCGTTAGCGGTGCCGGTGTATCGATCAACGCCGGTTCATTATTCCCTGCGTGTAAGTTCCCGCCGGTGCAAATGATACTTTCTTCGAGACCGGACGGGCCGCTCACCGGCGCGCGCGCTCCCGCGAAATCCCCGGTTAATATCGTTCCCGGATAATACCGAATTTATTTATACAGGGTGTCCTGGAACTGATAACGTTTATCAGAAACAGGGTGACTTTAAATGTAAATAAATCAAAGATGTGGAATTCGATTCTTTGACTTATGACTTGTCTTCCAGGAAATCGGAATTGAAGAAAAATCATTCGGTTTGTGACATTTTGGTTTGCAAAAGATATCGTAATTTTCATCTATTTTCGATCCAACCTAAAGCGACGGCTATATTCAGCGCTACCTATAATTCAATTGCCAAATGACGAATAAACTCGGTGCAGCTCGAAGCAGTTACCACGTTCGCCTAAAAATATTGAACGAAAACCGAAGGAAAATCCGTCAAGTCGTTATATTAACTAACTGTAGACATTATACGGTGAAGAGGGTAGCAGAAACTTTGCCTAAGGTGAGATTTACAATAATGGGAAACAGGTACTCTCCGTAGAGCATTCTGGTGGTACATTAAAGTGAATAGGTTCCATTAAGTTCGAACATCGAACACGATTATTAATAATTTAAAATAAAAATATCTGGCTGGCTATGACTCTCCGATCAGATGGCGCATTTAGATCGAGCCCGGCTCGATATAGAGGTTCGCACGCTCGGTTATCCTCCATTACCTCGTTAACACGCGGCGTCCGCCATCTCCATCTCATTAGAGGATCGCGCGGTACCCCCTCTTGCCCCCTTCGAACGACGTTTTCCTTTCGTAATTGAAGGTGTTCCGCGAACGAGACGCAGCCGGCCAAACAAAAATAAATCTCGGAATGACAGAGAGGATTCCGCGGGCAGGTTGCCGGATGTTTTAATTTTTCCAGCTCGGATTTCCGCCGACACAAAGCACGGCCGAAGGAATCCCTTCGGCGCAAGGTCCCCGGAGCGGTGGCAGCCGCGGACGCATTCCTCTCGTCCGTGTCCACGGGTGAATTTTCACTTTGGCCCTAGAACGAGTCGCGACGACGATGGTGATTTACTTAATGAGCAGAGCGAGAGAAACCAAAGCGAAAGAGACGGAGCCACGGTCGACGGCTATTCGACTAACAAGGAACATCAGCCGAGTGTGACACGCTGATTTTCACTGCGTGTAAAGCTGGAGTTTGGATAAACATTAGGCGCGTATTCCTTTTTCGTTTCGTACATGTTTCGAGGGGCTGGAACTAACCTTCGAATCGGGGAAGGTATTTAACCCTTGTGATCTATAGTCATGTCTGCTTACGTTTTAAGCAACTGCATTGACATTGAAAGCAAACTAATGAAAATTATATATCGATGCATTTAAATTTGATAAAATTTCGAAGATGTCGTTGATGTAACTAATAGTATAAAAAATTGTATTGAAAGTGCATTCGTTCATTGAAAATTTAATAACAACCACTGCTGCGTTTAGAATGTTTCTAGATAGATACGTATAAGAATTAACATCATAATGGAAATACAACTTTCAGATGAGACTTCATTCTACAGTACCAAAATATTTGTTAGTGCCTTTAAAACTTTGAGTAGTTGGATATCTTTCCCTCTTCATAACTCCGGAAAATAGTTTCACCCCCTTAACATGGACCGCTAAAAGAAAACACGTGTCGAATATATACGTACTCCACTCCTGTGCAAAGTTTCATCAAAATCGGCGTGTCACGCTTCGGCGATGCTCCTTGGAAGCGCGGTGGAGACAGTTAGAAGCGAGCACGCATTGTCTTCGCGAGGACCAGGGCGAGCGAAAGCGTGTCGAAAAACAATGGTAGCCGCCCTCCGTCTTTCTCCGTCGTCCTTCCTCGGTGAACCCTTTTCTTCGGATCACTGGGACCTCGTCACCGGGTTCTGCACCTCGAAGTCTTGATGAAAACGTGACCCAGTATCATTCATGTCCAGATACCTGCCGTACCGACCGTGTTTCATTCCTCTCATCGCCGAAAAACGTCCTGGTATTCCCTCGGTGTTACTCGGCCACGTCTACAACCGCTGCTTCGCGAATGGACGGTAACATTTTTATCGTTTTGTTTATGCTCCGTTCCGTCTTTATCATAACGCCTCGATGAATTATTTAAAAGTGACGAACTCCGGGGAAGAGTACATCCAGCGGTTTCACGGGTTTTATTAAAAGAACGGTCGAGATTAACGTGCTGCCGGCTACCATCTTGTTTTTAATAAGATTTCAGATTTTGAACGTTGTTTTTCGTCATGAATAATTTTTAGACGGGCCTTGGTACATAACGGTTTCAATGAAGTAAAGTAAAGAGACTTTTTTCCTGTTAGTATTCAAGAAATATTTTAAATGTTTCGTTTGAATTCAACTACAATTGTTATGAGTGGTAAATATTATTGCACGATCGTTAAGAAATTAATTCCCAATCGCTTTATGTAATTACATCTGCACTATAGTTTTCAAGGTATGTCAAGGGAGATATCCCCGTTTATTTTACAAAATTTACATTTATTATATTATATTGGTACACTAAGACTGTAACTCTAAATGAAGAAAAAATACATACTGAATATTCTAGTAAAGAGGAAAAGTAGTAAAGAGGAAAAGATATTAATAATGAACAAGAGCCGCAAGTGCAGAATGTTTACAGATGATTGGTACGTCTCTGATGAACGAACTAATTGCTCTCGCGTCTCCGATCCAACTGTGTTGAAAAAACAAAATGGTGGTAAGAAGCCACTCGACACGGTGATCACAAGCTAACTATCGCTGGTACCAAGTAGTACGGATCAATTTGTTCCCCGATTTGCATTTCTTTGGATATCATTTTAGCCCTTCCCTGTCCTCTGTTATTTACGACATGTCGTGATAGCATGTCGCTATCCTGGCCACGATTAATGTTACGGCCTTAATTCATCAGCCGAGCGACCTCGCGGCTATCTTTTTAACAGTTTCGTGCGAATGGCGATGAGTTCGTTACGAGATTTGCTTGTTGTAAAAGGATTCAATCGATATTTCTCACTATCTCCCAAGGTACAATAATAAAACGAACAACTGGAAATCACTTTTTGAAGACAATTTGACTTTACATTTTAGTTAAAATATGAAAGATATAATTTGCATTTTCGAACGAACTAAAATATATTGGTGAAATTTCTTCTTCTGAAAATAAAAATCGGATATCACTGGAATCTACAATTCAAATTCAGAGTTCAATACAATAAAGAGACGTATTCTGTGTCTGAAAATGGAAAATGGTATTTCACATTATGCGAATAAATGTTAATGCCACAATGCTTAAATAGCGCGTACCGCGCCAAAGTAGTTAGAGGAATAATATTTAAGCTAAGATAGGCTTTCAAAACAGTTAATTGCCTGTACCTAGATGTTCATGTTGCGGAAAATAAAAAAAAATATAAACACTCTTTTTATCCAACTGGCTAAACTACATGATAAAGACATTTAATAATAATAATAGCAATAATTCGTGCTCGTATATGGCGTGGCTTAACCCCGTTGCGGTTTAAATTAGTTTAGCTTTAATACGACCAGTTTTACTGGTATCGGTGCAATTTATCACTGGTTTATTATTCAAGAATCTCGTAGTGATACGGTCACGTGCAGTTCTAGTGATACGCTCATGTTAAATAGAATATTAATGCACGGAAAATAGAGTAACATTTATTATTTATGATTAATGATGGCATTGGAGTGCGTTTTAAAATACACCGCTGTAAGTCCAGGCTTTCCTTTGCATAGCTCGCAGATATGACTTATCTCGTTCATTTCATCGCGCTTCTTGCAATTAGAGCGTGCGATGTCATACGAATGTTTCTCTTCTCTTTTCAGAACGCGAGCTTGTTGTTTTGTTGAACTTTCTGCCTCTCATTCTCGTTACCGATTAAACAAAGACGAACAGTCGTCAGTTGATTAATTAATGACACAGAATATACATTTCAATGGAAATTCCTCTTCGGAGTTCTGCTTCAAATTATTAACGATTCATTTCTTATTTGTACAACGAAAAGGAAAAAAATAGACGTCTGAACACACTAAAAATTCTCATCAAAACTAGTTTCCAGAATTATATTTTCCAAATAAAATATTTTCTTCCATTTAAACATGTTCATTCGACACTTGACTTACAAGATCTTACGTAATCACCATTTTCGATAATCAATATCAAGAAAACGATCGACAAATCCCTTAATCTTAGTAACAAATTACCCTCATGCATCTATGTTCATTCAATATAGTAACAACCATCAAAGAAACAATATTCCATTAAACTGGATCCATCCCTCTCAGAAACCACCAAAGTACCTACCAAATAAAGAAAACCCACTCTTCAATCTTTCCTAAGCAAAACAAATTTCCAACCTACGCGTTAACCAATTAGCAGTTTTTGTCGAGTATACTCGTTATGAAATGGCAAGGTACAACGACTATAACGACTGTACTCATCAAAATAGCTATAACCTGCGTTTAGGTACACACTTTTCAAAGGGGTCGCAACAGCTATCTGATTAACACATCGACTGCCAAATTCGGGTGACACCATTTGTTACATAAATTTCAACATGAATTTTCTTGACAGTGTATCGAACGAACCGAATTTTGTTGGCTGCGTGAGACATAAGAAAGATAGTAAGGCAAATATTGCAAAGAATCTTAACTTTTCAGTTTCTGCTTGATTAAGAAGACTGTTTCGACTGCATAAGAGTATTACTGAGTGTTTGCTTGGCAGTCATTGTGTTAATAAGAATGAAAAGCGCGTTATCCAGGGGTACGAGCGCGGAACACCCGGCAGTAGGCCGTGACGTTTTGCATTTTTGAAGGGAAGCTCGCTCGCCGCAACGCGCGGTGTCTCGTCTGGCAAAAAACGAAAGAGGTATCGATCTCTCCGGGTGGGCAACGGAACGAACGAAAGCCGGGGAAAAGGTACTAGCTAATTACGCGGATTAAACAAGAGAAATGACCTTGCCATATTCATTTCGGGGTTGGCGGTGGTGAAACG